>NC_056441.1:45889915-46231200 GCF_018296145.1 Oncorhynchus tshawytscha | reverse complement strand
TAATTTTCCCTTCTCAATTGTTCCCCATATCTGACAGACCTACTCAATTCGGTCTTATGTAGCAAGATTTGAAAGTGTTTTTTTTTTTAACAATGGATGAAAGTAGAGAGAGAGCTATATCATACACTACAGTTGAAGAACAATGGGAAAGTAATTATGCTTTGAAAATGGATAAACTTGCTAGCTAATGTTAGCTGGCTGGTAGTTCAAATAATGATCATATAGCTGACAACGTCTTCACTTTAGCTAATTTCTCTTCATTATTACAGGAAAATATAGTCACAACAAGATCATTATTTACAAGATAATGGTGAGCCAATTACAGAGAGCTTACGGTTCCAAGTGTGACGAAATAAAAGCAGGGCTTTCTACCTCAGAATGGTTGAACTTCGACACTGTCTCGTTGGCCTAATGTGATATCCTAATTTGACTTGTTGTCCTAACGTTATATATCCTAATTTGACTTTGGTCCAGGTCATGTTCTTTACTTTACCGTTTCCGGTAAACACATACAGTGGGGCAAAAAAATGTATTTAGTCAGCCACCAATTGTGCAAGTTCTCCCACTTAAAAAGATGAGAGAGGCCTGTAATTTTCATCATGGGTACACTTCAACTATGACAGACAAAATGAAATCACATTGTAGGATTTTTTATGAATTCATTTGCAAATTATGGTGGAAAATAAGTATTGAACTCAGCTGGTTGAATGGACGGGGACAGTATATCCAGAGAGAGCCATGATTCCGTGAAGCAGTGTATGTTACAGTTCCTGATGTCTCTCTGGAAGGAGATCCTCGCCCTGAGCACGCCTACTTTATTGTCCAGAGACTGAACATTAACGAGTAATGTACTTGGAAGCAGTGGATGGTGTGCCCACCTCCTGAGTCAAACTAGAAGTCCACACCGAATACCTCTTCTCTGCCAGCGGCATTTTGGAGCAGCCTCTGGGATAAGTTAAATTGCCCTGGGGGGGTGAGGAAAAAGGATCCAATTCGGGAAAGTCGTATTCCTGGTCGTAATGTTGTTGAGGTACTCCGCTCTGATATCCAAAAGTTATTTCCGGCTGTATGTAATAACACGAAAGACGTTATGGTTTAATAGTGTAAGAAATTACACACAAAAAAACAAAAGCTGAGCTGCCATGGCTGTCGGCGCCATCTTTAGGCAAGAGATACTGTTGCATGTAGATTATCTAGATTATTTGTGGATTGATCATATAGGAATGTCAACGTTATTTTAACAACTCCAAAGCAATTGTCACAGGAACCACTGACTCGCTGCATTTTTCTATTATCATAATGCATAATGCATATGCAAGTATCTCTTAAAATTGTTTAGGACAGCTCATGAGGTCTCCTAAATATCTGTCGACTAGGTGGGACTCTTATGAATGAAGAGGCTTCATGCATAGCTTTGAAGAGTAGGAGTAAATAGTCTCTATTCTCAGCACAAATGTTCCACTCTAAGACGCGTGGTGGATACGGGCCCAGGACTAGGGTTAATCGGTGTCAGAAAAACCGTCCCTAAAGGTTCAGTTTGATTTACCATGCACTCTCAATGTACTGTGTGTGTGTGTTTACCCGTGGTCTCTCCAGTAACCCAGTATACACTAAGAAGACCAGCAGCACGTCGGGTGGTGGAGACAGCTACGTGACCCTGTGGAGGAACTACCTGATCCTGTGTTTTGGAGTGGCCAAGCCTAGCATCATGAGCCCCGGCCAACTGAGAGCCTACACCCCTGAGATCACAGCCACTACACCTGACGGCAGCATCAACTACGACAACAAGGTAGATGCACTACATCACCAAAAGTATGTGGACACCTGCTCATCTTACATCTCATTCCAAAATCATGAGCATTAATATGGAGTTGGTTCCCCCCTGGCTGCTATAACAGCCTCCTAAGATCAGGGCTCTGTGCAGGCCAGTCAAGTTCTTCCACAGAACTAGACAAACAATTTCTGTATGAACCATGAAAAACAGCCCCAGACTATCATTCTTCCTCCACCAAACTTTACAGTTGCCACTATGCATTGAGGCATGTAGCGTTCTCCTGGAATCCGCCAAGGCCTGATTTGTCTGTCAGACTGCCAAATTGTGAAGCATGGTGTATCACTCCACAGCACTTGTTTCCACTGGTCCAGAGTCCAATGGCATAGACACTTGGCATTGCGCATGGTGATCTTAGTCTTGTGTGCAGCTGCTCGGCCATGGAAACCCATTTCATGAAGCTCGGTAGTGAGTGTTGCACCCGAGAACAGATGTTTTTGGAGATCCTGTTCGGTGAGCTTATGTTGAAATAGCCAAATCCACTCATTTCAAGGGGTGTCCACATATACTATATATACAAAAGTATCTCCCCCTCTCACAGCTAGATTGTCCCAATTAGGGACCTAGGGGCTAACTAACCCCCCATAAGGACTAATTAACTCCCCATAGGGACAAACTAACTTCCCATAAAGTTTGTAAAGTGACTTGGTTATCCTTTGTACTGTGGTTTGCTCTGATTTGGAAAACCATGTAACTAAGTTGTGTTGTCATTTGTGAAGATGTCTGACTAAGTAGTGTGTGTGTGTACCAGGTGATTGGAACTGAATTGTGTGTGATGCACCAGAGGTGCATTCAACAAGGGAAGTAGTTTGCATTAGCTAACATATTCCATTTGTTTTGTGTTAGCCGTAAACATTTGTTAGCTAAAAGTCATGGTGCTATGGTGCTGCGAACGTACAGTGCCTTTGGAAAGTATTCAGACCCCTCGACTTTTTCCACATTTTGTTATGTTTACAGCCTTTTTCTAAAATTAATATCCCATAATGACAAAGCAAAAGCAGATTGTTAGAAATGTTTGCAATTTATAAACATTTTAAAACAGAAATACCTTTTTACAAGTATTCAGACCCTTTGCTATGATACTTGACATTGAGCTCCAGTGCATCCTGTTTCCATTGATCATGCTTGAGGTGTTTCTACAACTTGATTTGAAGTCCACCTGTGGTAAATTCAATTGATTGGACATGAGTTGGAAAGTCACACACCTGTCTATATGATCCCACAGTTGACAGTGCATGTCAGAGCAAAAACCAAGCGAAAAGGTTGAAGGAATTGTCCATAGAGCTCTGAGACAGGATTGTGTTGAGGCACAGATCTGAGGAAGGGTACCAAAACATTTCTGCAGCATTGAAGGTCGCCAAGAACAAAGTGGCCTCTATCATTCTTACATGGAAGAAGTTTGGAAACACCAAGACTCTTCCTCGAGCTGGTCGTCCGGCCAAACTGAGCAATCAGGGGAGGAGGACCTTGGTCAGGGAGGTGACCAAGAACCCAATGTTCTCTCTGACAGAGGAACTCTGGAGATTGGAAAACCTTCCAGAAGGACAACCATCTCTGCAGCACTCCACCAATCAGGCCTTTATGGTAGAGTGGCCAGACGGAAGCCACTCCTCAGTAAAAGGCACATGACGGTCTCTTTGGCCTGAATGCCAAGCGTCACGTCTGGAGGAAACCTGGTATCCCTATGTTGAAGCATGGTGGTGGCAGAATCATGCTGTGGGGATGGTTTTCAGCTGCAGGTACTGGGAGACTAGTCAAGATCGAGGGAAAGATGAAAGGAGCAAAGTACACCTTCTAACAGGACAACGACCCTAAGCACACAACCAACACAAAGCAGGAGTGGCTTTGGGACAAGTCTCTGAATTTCCTTGAGTGGCCCAGCCAGAGCCTGGACTTAAAGCCGATCAAACATCTCTGGAGAGACCTGAAAATAGCTGTGCAGCAATGCTCCCCATCCAACCTGACAGTTCTTGAGAGGATTTGAAGAGAAGAATGGGAAAACTCCCCAAATATAGGTGTGCCAAGCTTGAAGCATCGTACCCAAGAAGAATCTAGCCTGTAATTGCTGCCAAAGTTGCTTCGACAAAGTACTTTGTAAAGGGTATGAATACTTATGTAAAAGTAATATATATATATATATATATTAGCTTTGTCATTATTGGGTATTGTGTGTAGATTGAGGGGAAAAAACTATTTAAACCATTTTAGAATAAGACTGTAACCTAACAAAATGAGGAAAAATTCAAGGGGTCTGAATACTTTCCGAAGGCACTGTAAAGTGTCTGGTTCGGGTCTAAACTGCCTCTATAAATAATAATGTGAACTTGTAGGCTTATATTTAATGTAGTAGGAATAGCGAATTATCTTCTGCCGTAAATGGAAGCCTTGTTGAACGCTCCTCAGGTGATTGACACTGTTTTGTACAATGTTTTGTGTGTGTGTGTGTACCAGGTGATTTGGACCCCCTCAGTAGCATGGCTCCTGAAGCAGCTGGTCCCTCTAATGAGAACAGAGAGCATCGAGCTGACAGAGTCCTTGGTGCTAGGCTTTGGACGCACCAACTCCCTGGTCTTCAGGTACAACACACACACACACACACACACACACACACTAGAGTTGTCCCTGATTAGTGTGGGATTTAGCTATTTGTTTTGAGAGTTTCCTCAGTACGTGATTAGGGGATAAGATTAGAAAAATGCAGAGAATGCGTTTCAGACATTCCAGTTATATTATGGAACGCCGTTTGGGTCTTTGTGTGTCAAAAACAGATACATGTCAAATAACACTATTTGACGTGTCAAATAAGATTGTTGACCAATCAGGACCTGAATATGACTGCACGTCACATAATTATTTAACACGTTCATTATTGTTTTACGTAGTTATTCCACATTGATTACACCATCACTCGTATTTCATGTGTCACAAAGATTCATCGATACGTATCCTATGATGCTGGTAAAGTTCTCACGCACCTACAGTACTGGTCATAAAAAAAAGCTAGCTAGCTAGCTGATGGATGCAAACAATGTTTTTCCCCAAAAACAGCAACACAACATTGTTTCAGTAGCTAGCTAGGTGTAATCATCTAAAATACCCTTAATTTATAAAACAGTTCTTATTTGATTAATGGTGGTCAGACCCATCTATGTGAAGCTAGCCACAATATGGATTAGTCGCAATAGTGGAATTTGCGGTTAGCCTTCAAAATAAAAGAATGTCATTGACAGACGCAAATGAATACAAATAGTGGAATTATGCCATAATTGAACAGATCATGCTGAAACGAGGTTAGAATATTGTTATAGAAAATCAACAAAATCCAATAATTTGTTAATTTGACAAATCTGTTGAAATCACACTGGATGTATTAGACTTTAGAATTGCATTGGGGGCATACATATTTCACTGTACAGTCTTACCTATGGATTGTGGATCAATGACATTGGGTATCAGTCTACTCAGTGACACCCAGAGAACATTAGCGTTATAGCTCTTATTGCGGGACTCTGAAACAACTGTGAATTGAGCCACATTTATTATCAATCTATGTGTATTTAACACTATTCCTGAGGAAAAACATTACTGCGTGGATGTTTTGGAGTCTGATAACTCTGTGGGGGATGTTGGGAGAAAATATATTGGGTAGACTGATACCCCATTTCATTGATCCCCAATCCTTAGGTAAAGCTTTACAGTGCAATATGAATGTCAGTACACACAATAGGCTGACTGGGGAGGTGATGTCACAGTCCTGCGATAAGAGCTGCAACGCTAATATTTGCGTAAACTCTTCACAGTTGTGTTCTTCGAGTGTTACCGAGTAGATTGATACCCCATTTCATTGCTTCATATTCCAACCTCATTTAACATTATATAGTCTAAATATGCCATAATTCCACCAATTGGTCATTGTTTACAGGCTGGATGTATTGGTGCCCCAGAAGTTGCAGTCAAACAAATAATTCCTTATTTTCAACGCGGTTTTGTAAACACATCATTCGTGGCCGGTGTGTGCTTGTTTGCAGACTTTTGTTGTACAGCTTTGACAGTGTTACTGATAGTAGTGGTGGCACTTGGCTTACACGGGCAAATTCATCACACACAACATTCTATAATAGAACTGTGTTATTTGACATGTCAAATTAAAATCTTTTTTAACGTACGTCAAAAAAGATATTTGACACAAAGACCCAAACGCGTTCCATATATTTTACATGTAGCAGCTGGGTGATTTATCACAGTGCCTTACCTCTGCTCCAGGGAGACGTTTCCCCAGCCAGCACAGATCAAGGATCAGCTTCCCCTCCCCCAACTGACCTAAAATAAGCTGCTAGGGGAAACTTCACCCTACACCTTTTTACTCGAAGTCAACAGATACTCAAGCTATTAATTGCTAAAAGGCGCCATTTGTGATATAAACCCATTGATTCCTCATGTACTAACTGTCAGTCCCTGCATTCATAACAGGGAACATGACTACAGTCAGCTGTGTAAGGTTTTAAAACATTTGTGAGGGTTTAAAAGAGAGGTGAGCGAGGGATTACACAGTGGAACATTCTGGTCTTTTTCAGTTTGGACATATCCCCTTCTCTTTGTTCCGTGTAGACTTCATTTGATCTGAAATACCCTTTTATTGGAAATCAATTTAATCAGTGCAAAGCACTATCTATGGTACATTTTTTGTGAATGTTTATAAAATTGTATGTTCGGGGTTTTCGTGCGTTTCAGAACATATGTCCTCTTTGTTATAGTAACTCATTTTTGTGATCAATTACTAACTAGCCAACAAACATACTGTGATATGTTATTATACCACGTGATCCTTTTCTAGATTGAAAGGTTTCCTGAGCAAGATGGGTGTTTTTTAGGCACGTGGCTAGGATCCAAATGTCCGTTCTAGAGTTGTATTTGTAATTCTGTGTGTGTCCAGGGAGCTGGTAGAGGAGCTGCATCCTTTAATGAAGGAAGCTTTGGAGAGAAGACCAGAGGTGAGCTGTGGGCATAATCATCATTACGCTTCAGTTTATTCTTATATACACAACTACCACTTCGCAACATATTGTAAGTCATTGAATAGAGAGGGGAGATCATTGCCTGACAACTCACCCTGAACTTAATTTCGCTGCTCTATTGATCTCTACATACTGTACATTTTGTCTGAATCTGCCATCCTAGAAGTTGTTTGTGTGACTTCAAAATGAGGGGCGTTGTACAAAACAAATTCATCCGTGATTGGATCGTCTATAAAAATCAGAGTATTTAAGTTGATAAAGTCATCATGTAGGCTGGCTCTGGCCCAACCCATCCATTTCTGGGACCAATCAGAAAGGTCAGAATGTGTTCGCAAGCTAAAATCGTAGGGGAGGAAGGCAAATCCAGATTCATTGTGGAGAAAACTTTGGCCGAAGCGATGTGGATGGGTAGCCAGGCAAGGGAGATCACACATTGTAGATGGAACAGTTATTAGAAGAAGTGCCTTGCTGATGGATCTCTCTCTTTTCCTCTCTCTCACTCTCTCACTCTCTCACTCACTCCCCCCTCTCTCTCTTTCTGTCTCAGAACAAGAAGCGTCGTGAGCGGAGAGACCTCCTGAGGCTGCAGCTTCTGAGGATATTTGAGCTACTGGCTGACTCTGGTGTCATCAGTGATAGGTTAGAGTCACATTCATTGACCAGTCACTGCACAGGAAGCTGCTGAGGGGAGGACGGCTCATAATAATGTCCGGAACGGAGCTAATGGAATGGCATCAAACATATGGAAACCAAATCAATTGAATCAGTGCAAAGCACTGCTAGGCTCAATATACTGAACTTTTTCTGCTCCAGCCATTACCATAAGCCTGTCCTCTCAATTAAGGTGCCACCAACCTCGTGTGAATCACTGACATGCTCACTGACAAGCTCTCTGACACAACCCACATTCACTGACACTCTCAGACACACTCAGTGACACTTACTGACACACCTACTGACACACAATCCACACTCATTGACATGCTCACTGGCACACTCATGGTCATGCTGGAGACACTGCCCAACACACTGGGAAGCACAGAAGACTCACAGAATACCTCTGTCCTCCCTTGGATGTGAAAGCAACAGTATGGTTTCAAATATGTAAATAAACTAAACGAACTGTTGTCTTGACTGATGTTCTTTTCTACTTCTGTATGTCTGTCTGGCCATCTGTTTGTGTGTCTGTCTGGTGTCCACAGCACCAACGGGGCTCTGGAGCGGGATACGTTGGCCCTGGGAGCTCTGTTCCTAGAGTACGTGGACCTGACGCGGATGCTTCTTGAGGCGGAGAATGACAAAGAGCTAGATATCCTCAAGGACATCCGAGCTCACTTCAGTGCCATGGTGGCCAACCTCATCCAGTGTGTTCCCGGTAAATAACCAAATTACCCTAAAGGCCAAAAAGTATGTCCCAAACGGCACCCTATTCCCTATATAGTGCACTACTTTTGAACAGAGCCCTGTGGATCCAAAATAACTTTGTTTCAAAATAATTATCTTACTGAGTCGTACTTTTTGGTAGCTTATGAATGATGAAAACAGGCCTCCGTGTGTCAAGGGTTGGTGCAGGCCCTTGGAAAGCAGGGACTCAGGACACCTGACATTGATCTTGATTAGGCCATATCCCAAGGGACGCCAGTCCTAAAATAGTGTAGCATAAATGGGGAAGGGCAGATCATGACTCATTGGCAGCCAGACTTCAGACTTCCTGACTGCCTGATGAATGAGAGATGACTGACGGAACACGACTGTAATCCATCGGGGAATCCCAAATTAGCAACCTCGCCTCTACCAACTCGTTCGGAGGACCCTCCATTGTCACGTGTTACTGATGAAACTCTGAGGGTGACTTCCATAGAGTGGAGAGGGGATCAATGAACCCATCAACCTCGGGACACACTTGTGACTTGGATGATGCAATTCATGTTCCACTTTTTGTTTTAAATAATAAAACAAGCATGAAATTCAAATGAACAAATGACCTGTTGCGTTTTAGAAGATATAAACCTCATTAACAGTTAAACATTTAATTTGGGGGTATTTCATTTATTTTGTGTGTAAAACATCTCAATCAGACACAAAAGCACATCTCATAAAAAAAGGCACCTCTCAATTATTTTGTATGAAATGGTGCAAACTCCAGACGTATCGTAGTGCGTGTTGAGATTGCACTTCGCTCTGGAGCCTGCAGCCTTGCTGGTTTGGTCAATGTGACTGAGGGTCTAATTAGCCCCAATGCCCTTGATCGTTTTCTCTACCTTAGCTTAGGGACACTTGTACATATGGCGCTGGCGCACGTGAATGCGCAAATGGAGGGCCGAGGGCCATGGGGAAGGGACTAGTTTGGGATTCAGCTCTTAGTCACTCAGTCGCATACAGTAGCAGTTTGTAATGCCCCAGTGATTTTGATGCCCATATACTGTCCTGAGAAGGGGACTAACAGATCAATTTTACTGTCCTTTTCTTTCTCTCCTTCTACACTCCTCTACTCTCCTCTCTGTTTCTCCCACCCTCTCTGCTCCCCTGTGTCCCCCTCTCCCCTTTGCCCTCCTCTCCCCCTCTTCTCCTCCAGTCCACCACCGACGCTTCCTCTTCCCGCAGCAGAGCCTAAGACACCACCTCTTCATCCTGTTCAGCCAATGGGCTGGTCCCTTCAGCGTCATGTTCACGCCTCTCGATCGTTACAGTGACAGGAACCACCAGATCACCAGATACCAGTACTGCGCCCTCAAGGTACATCAATCAATCACATTTGTTATTTGTATAGCGCTTTTACTAAACCATTTGTCACAGTGTTGAACAGTTTTATCTGTTTTGTATTTAATTGAACTGTACTGTATATAAAAATATGAATATGTATATACACTGAGTGTACAACACATTATGAACACCTCTTTCCATGACAGACTGACCAGGTGAATCCAGGTGAAAGCTATGATCACTTGTTAAATCCACTTCAATTAGTGTACATGAAGGGAGGAGACAGGTTAAAGAATGATTTTTAAGCCTTGAGACAATTGAAACATGGATTGTGTATGTGTGGCTTTCAGAGGTTGAATAGGCAAGACAAAATATTTAAGTGGCTTTGAAAGGAGTATTGTAGTAGGTGCCAGGTGCACCATTTTGTGTCAAGAACTGCAACGCTGCTGCGTTTTTCAAACTCAACAGTTTCCCACGTGTATCAAGAATGGTCCACCACCCAAAGGACATCCAACCAACTTGACACAACTGTGGGAAACACATGGGCCAGCATCCCTGTGGAATGCTTTTGACACCTTGTAGAGTCCAACTCTATAATACAGTAGGAAGGTGTTCTTAATGTTTTGTACACTCGGTGCGTAAATAGCATTTTTGTTGTCTCTTGGTGTCTTTCCTATATTTAACTTTTATTGCATTTGATTTTATTTTGAATTGAATGTAATATCTTATGTTCATGTTTATTACTGTTCTGTACTTTGTCATGTATTTGTATGTTTCATGTGGACCCCAGGAAGAGTAACTGTTGCATGCGCGGTAGCTAACGGGGATCCTAATAAACTGGACTAAACCATAACCCTGCCTAGTTCCTGGAAGACCAAGCAGTAGCACAACAGCAATAGACGGCAAAAGTAATCCTCCTTTGGCTGTACCCAGTGGGAAAACTGGTTGTAAAGACATCAGGCTGGCAGTTGTATGTGATGTTGTGGTTAGGTTGCGTTCTATTGAGAAAGGACATAAGTCTTTTTAGTCACCCGGTTGTACTCTGACGTCACTCCAACCAGATGTCAAAATATGACGTTGGTCAGGATGATATCTATGAGGCAGGTTGGTCAGGATGATATCTACAAGGGTGCCCATGTTTACGGATTTAGGGTTGTACCTGATAGGTTCCATGATCATTTGTGTGAGATTAAGGGCATCAAGCTAAGATTGTAGGATGGCCGGGGTGTTAAGCATATCCCAGTTTAAGTCACCTAACAGTACAAACTCTGAAGATAAATGGGGGGCAATTAATTCACATATGGTGTACAGGGCACAGCTGGGGGCTGAGGGGGGTCTATGACAAGCCGCAACGGTGAGAGACTTATTTCTGGAAAGGTGGATTTTTAAAAGTAGAAGCTCAAACTGTTTGGGCACAGACCTGGATAGCATGTCATAACTCTGCAGACTATCTCTGCAGTAGATTGCAACTCCACCCCTTTTGGCAGTTCTACGTTGGCGGAAAATGTTGTTGTTGGGGATGGAAATTAAATAATTTTTGTTTGGTGGCCTTCCTATGCCAGGATTCAGACACGACTAGGACATCAGGGTTGCCGGAGTGTACTCTAGCAGTGAATAAAACAAACTCAGGGAGGAGGCTTCTGATGTTAACATGCTTGAACCCAAGGCTTTTACGGTTACAGAAGTCAACAAATGATAGCGCCTGCTGGATAGGGTTTAAGTTACCGTACGATGATGAGTGGAACTGAGGCTACAGGGCCTGGGTTGACCTCGACATCACCAAAGGAACAGAGGAGGAGTAGGATAAGGGTACAGCTACAGGCTATAAGAACTGGGCGTCTAGTGCGTTGGGGACAGAGAATAAAAGGAGCAGATTTTTGGCCGTGGTAAAATAGATTCAAGGCATAATGTACAAACAAGGGTATGGTAGGATGTGAGTACAGTGGAGGTAAACCTAGGCATTGAGTGATGATGAGAGAGGTTTCGTCTCTGGAGGCACCAGTTAAGCCAGGTGAGGTCTCCGCATGTATGTGGGGTGGGATAAAAGAGCTATATAAGGCATTTTGAGTGGGACTGAGGGCTCTACAGAGAAATAAAACAAGAAGAACTAGCCAAGACAGCAGTAGACAAGGCATATTGACATTAGAGACCGGCATAATGCAATCACAGGTGTTGATCAGGAGAGCGAAGACAACAATGGGTAAATGGCGATGAATGGGCAGAGCGGGTCAGTTAGGTACATACAGGACCTGAGTTCATGGCTGGGGTTGATAGGTAAACAAAATGAGGTACCGTGTTATTGAAACAGTCCAGTGGGGCATCAGCTGTGTAGCCGAGTGATGATAGGGTCAAAAGGGCTACAATAGTTGAGTCAGGGTGCCGTTCGGTAGTCACTACTACGCTAGGCGAGAAGGGGACACAGCGTTCAGAAAAGCTAGTGGGCCGGGGATAGTAGATCGGCAACATCGTAACAGAATAGCCTTTTGAGACCACATCGGGCGATCACGTCGGCAGTCCAGTCCTGATGGATCGGCGGGGCTCCGTGTCGACAATAAAGGGTCCAGGCCAATTGGCAAAGGAGGTATTGTAGCCCTAGAATTAGCTGGTATATAGGCCTAGCTTGAGGTTAGCTGGTGCTTGCTTCAGGACAGACGTGTTAGCTAACAGTAGCCACTTGTTTGCAGCTAACTAGCTGCAATGATCCGGTGTAATGATCCAGAGTGGCAGGAATCCGATGATATGGTAGAGAGAAGCAGTCCAATATGCTCTGGGTTGATATCGCTCTGTGCAGACTGAGAGGTGTTGTCCAAGCTAAGGCTGGCTGATGACAAGGAAAAAGGTGAAGACCACTAGCCATGGCTAACAAAGACTAGTAGCTAGTTAGCTCCTGATGGAAGTTCCAGTTATAAGGAATAAAAATAGCAGATCCGTACCACATTGGATGAGACGGGTTGCAGGAAAGTATATTTAGTTTGTAGATAGAAACTGAGATTAAGCTATACATGAAAATGACTGGTTATTTACACGGGATAAGACACGGGAACAAGACAAAAACAAATACACATTCCTACTGCAACGCCATCTTGGATAGATAAGGGGGTATTAGTTCAGAGTTGACCATCTAGGCCAGGCAGATGTCCACTTCCATGCCGTAGTACATAAACTCTCCAGCCCACTTCCTCTGAACTCCAGAACCTCTTATTCGCATTAACACCTTCCCCTCTGTGTTAAGGGTTAAAAAGTACATGTTGTTCCTCATGGGAGATTTCCCTGGTTCTGCAGCAATACTTAAAAAACATGTACTTGGGAAATGATCCGGAAGCGACGCGCTGGATAGGGTTTAAGTTACCGTAAGATGATGCGGCAATGTTCATTTGCAGCTGAGCCAGTGCTACATTTAAACTTTTCCCTGCTGCTGCTTTTTTTGACTCCAGTCCATTTTCTAAATTTATCCCTCAACTCCACACATACTGTAGATTTTGTACCATATGGACTAGGGTCAATTTATAGCTGGAATCCAAACCATGTCAAGACAACATTGAATGTCCACTGTTTCTAAGAAATGTTAGGTTATAAATGTGATACTGACCAAGCCTATGTTTGGGGGACATTCCAGTCCAGTTGTCTGACTGTTTGCTGTGTATCTTGGTGCAAAGGGGCTACACCATTTAAAATGATGTCAGCGTTGTTGGCTGATCTACTCCCTGTGACAGGGAGACCATCTACTTTGCATGGATAACTGCTGGACATTTCTATCAGCTTCTGTACCAGTGGTTCACACCATTGTCCCAACAGGCTTTGAAACACTGACTGTGCTGTTGGGAGGTACACTCTTAGAAAAATAGGTGCTATCTAGAACTATATTCAACCGCGTTTAAAAAATATTTTTCCTTCAACAGTGTGATCAAGCCATCAACGTTTTGTGATTATTGGGGTCGTAAAAATGTTAGCTAACGGGTTAGCAATTAGCATGTTTGACATTTCAGTGGATATACTACTACTATCAGCTTTTTGATAAGCGGCTTAGCAAAAAGTCTCGTATTATTAGTTATTGACCACCTTACTATTTTGTTAAACTACAAGATATATCAGTTTAATTTTGTGTAAAAAAAAGACACCAACCTCGTATCCGAAGTGTTTCCTATATCTATATAGTTGACAAGTTGGCTAGCCTTCCGCTATTTTTTTATTCCTGAAATCCGTTAGCTATATTTCCGAGGTAAAAAGTTGGATATTAAATGATGTGTGGTCTGTCGCGTAGTTGAATTTGACACAATACAGCATGTCCCACAAAATGTGTATGTATATTTACATAACGTTTTCAAAAACTCTCAAAACCTTACTTAACTTGCAATGAAAATCGGTGGTCAGATAGTTAGAAGGGTGTCTTTTGTCACAAAACTTACCGTTATGTTCTAGTCGATTTAAATGTTGATCTTGAGGTGATTTAATCCTTTAACCGCTAGAGTGTCCGGAGTTAGGGGGTGTCCGATGTTTGGGGAAAATGAGCTAAAAGGGATCTTTGGCTGTCCCCTTAAGAAAATCCTTTGAAGAACCCTATTTGGTTCAAAGTATAACCGTTTTGGTTTACATTTAGAACCCTTTCAACAGAGGGTTCTACATGGTACCCAAAAGGGTGATACCTGGAACCAAAAAGGGTTATTCTGTGGGGACAGTAAAATAACCCTTTTGGAACCCTTTTTTCTAAGAGCTTGATCTGAGTTCAACAGCGCAACGCTTCTATCAACAGATCCTGTGTGCTGCCATTACTATCGTGTAAAGCGTGTAATTTCAGTCAGTTCCCGAGCATCAAAAACAATAACCTCATAATATAAGCTAGTAAGATATTTTTCATTATTCTCTTCATAGATGTATGCATTTCCTTCATAACATGACTGCAATTCATCCCTTTGGGTGTCTTATTTCAGAAAGGGCAAAGCAGTCCTGAACAGCAACCTTCATGGTCAGTGTTAGGTACCAAGGTACAAATGTATTGTTTGCAAATGTATTGAAAATGAAATACAGAAATATCTAAATTACAGAAGTATTCAGAGCCCTGAGTCAATACATGAGATTTGCACACCTGGGTTGTACAATATTTGCCCATTATTCTTTTCAAAATTCTTAACTCTGTCAAATTGATTGTTGATCATCGCTAGACAACCATTTTCAAGTCATGACATAGATTTTCAAGCCGATTTAAGTCAAAACTAACTCGGCCACTCAGGAACATTCACTGTCCTCTTGGTAAGAAACTCGTGTAGATTTGGCCTTGTGTTTTAGGCTATTGTCCTGCAGAAAGATGAATTAATCTTCCAATGTCTGGTGGCTAGCATAATGAACAATGTTTTCCCCGAGGATTTTGCCTGTGCTCAGCTATATTCAGTTTTTTTTTTATCCTGAAAAACTCCCCAGGCCTTAACGATTACAAGCATACCCATAACATGATGCAGGCACCACTACACTTGAATATATGGAGAGTGGTACTCAGTAATGTGTTGTATTGGATTTGCCCCAAACAGCACTTTTTATTCAGGACAAAAAGTTAATTGCTTTGCCACATTATTTTCGGTATTACTTTAGTGCCTTGTTGCAAACAGGATGCCTGTTATGGAATATTTATTATTATGTACAGGCTTCCTTCTTTTCACTTTGTCAATTAGGGTAGTATTGTGGAGTAACTAATGTTGTTGATCCATCCTCAGTTTTCTCCTATCACAGCCATTAAACTCTGTAACTATTTTAAAGTACCCATTGGCTTCATGGTAAAATCATGGCGGTTTCCTTCCTCTCCGGCAACTGAGTTAGGAAGGACACCTGTATCTTTGTAGTGACTGAGTGTATTGATACAGCCTCCAAAGTGTAATTAATAACTTCACCAATCTCAAAGGAATATTCGATGTCTGCTTTAAAAATAAAAAAAACATCTACCAATAGGTGCCCTTCTTTGCAAGACATTGGACAACCTCCCTGGTCTTTGTGGTTGAATCTGTGTTTGAAATGCACTGCTCGACTGGGGGACCTTACAATTATCTGCATGTGTGGCGTACAGAGATAAGGTAGTCATTCAAAATCATGTTAAACACTATTGCCCACAGAGTGTGTCCATGCAACTTATTATGTGACTTGTTTAGCAAAGTTTTACTTCTGAACGTATTTAGACTTGCCATAACAAAGGGGTTGAATATTTATTGACTCAAGACCTTTCAGCCTTTCATTTTTAATCCATTTGTAACATTTTCAAAAAACACAAGTCCACTTTGCCTGATGAGGTATTGTGTGTAGGCGAGTGACAAAATATCTCAATTAAATCCATTTTCAATTCAGGCGGTAACACAACAAATTGTGGAAAAAGTCAAGGAATGTGAATACTTTCTGAAGGCACTGTATAAGCAGCACTACCCAACCTCCATGGTTAGTGCTGGAACTCACAGGGTGATGGTACAGAAGCTATACAGCACCCAACCTTTATTAGGAATGAGGTGTCTGAATGATCCTGAGTGAGAGCATGGGGGTTGGTCCTACTGCATGTGGTCTGTGCATGCCATGTTCTACTGTTTCTAGAGTGGGTGTGTGTGTGTGTGTGTGTGTGTTTCTCTAGGCCATGTCTGCGGTGTTGTGCTGTGGACCTGTGTTCGACAACGTTGGACTGTCCCCAGACGGGTACCTCTATAAGTGGCTGGATAACATTCTAGCCTGCCAGGACCTACAGGTATGTGATGTGGCCAATCACACACACAAAAAAAAACACACACACGCATTTAGTTCTTCTATCCTTTTGGGGACCTAAAATGTATTTCCATTCAAAATCCTATTTTCCCTGTTCCCTAAATCTTACCATAACCTTAACCTGTAACCCAAACACTAAACATAACTCCTAATCCTTACCACTAACCCCAACCCTAATTGTAGACCTAATCCTAAACCTAACCCTTAATCTTAAAATTGCCACACACACAATTACCTTAATAGCGCTCTGATAGTTTGCTTAGTTTCCTCACAATAAAACATCAGCTCCTACCAACTGTTCCCTAATTGTTTTGATCATGTGCTTTTGTCTCAGGGTAAATTTGCTCAAGTATTTGTCCATTTATAACATGACTGACTGGATTAAGCACCTGTCCCTCTCTGCATATGTTTTTTTACTCCCTCATTCAAAGTTGACTTTCAGCTTGTGTTTAGTGTTTACATAGCCTCGTCCCAGATCTGTTTGTGCTGTCTTGCCAACTCGTAGGGTCATTGTCAGCTATACAACACAAACAGATCTGGGACCAGGCTAGTGTTTACATTCTTTAACCTTGGAATGAACAGTAAAAACTAGGCATGTAGCCCTGAAAATGGGATTCATCCTGCTAAGACAGATGTCATATAGCTTCTACTACCCTTTCAAACTAGTCTTACTCAAGGCTTTTAAAAAGGAGGAAACCATTTACACCTCAGAGGCATTCACCTTTCAATATGCATATACTGTATGTAGTATGGAATATTTATGTATAATGACACTTTCCCTCCCCCATTCGTTATTGCAGAGCAACACCTCCAGTTATGTTTTTGTTCAGCTTTGATCGTATCACCAACGATCAAATCGTCATTGAAGACGCATGATTTATCTGGTAGTTTGGTTGCTCAAAGTAGTTGATGGTGGTTACGTACACAGGCACACACACAAACACACTGGCACTGACCACCTGTCATTGACCACTAGGTTCACCAGCTGGGCTGTGAGGTAGTTATTCTGCTGCTGGAGTTGAATGCTGACCAGGTCAACCTGTTTAACTGGGCGGTCGACCGCTGCTTCACCGGCTCCTACCAACTGGCCTCTGGCTGTTTCAAGGCCATCACTACCATCTGTGGCAGCAGGTAGGATCTACAGATGACATTGGTAGGAACCCTTCTAATTCCACCATCTCTGGCACAAGTAGAAAGTTAAGAACATTTGGTCATCACTGTAAAGAAGTAGAAACTACTCAAATGTCACCTTCTGTGGCAGCAGATATTTTTTTATTTTGACCAGGTAGGCCAGTTGAGGACAAGTTCTCATTTACAACTGCGACCTGGCCAAGATAAAGCAAAGGAGTGCGACAAAAACACAACAGAGTTACACATGGGATAAACAAACGTACAGTCAATAACACAATAGAAAATCTGTATACAGTGTGTGCAAGGAGGTAAGGCAATAAATAGGCCATAGTGGCAAAGTAATTACAATTTAGCAATTAACACTGGAGTGATAGATGTGCAGATGAGGATGTGCAAGTAGAAATACTGGTGTGCAAAAGAGCAGAAAAAAACAAATATGGGGATGAGGTAGGTAGTAGGTTGGGTGGGCTATTTACAGATGGGCTGTGTACAGCTGCAGCGATCGGTAAGCTGCTCTGACAGCCGATGCTTGAAGTTAGTGAGGGAGATATAGGTTTCCAACTTCAGTGATTTTTGCAATTTGTTCCAGTCATTGGCAGTAAAGAACTGGAAGGAAAGGCGGCCAAAGGAGGTGTTGGCTTTGGGGATGAACAGTGAAATATACCTGCTGGAGTGCGTGCTACGGGTGGGTGTTGCTATGGTGACCAGTGAGCTGAGATAAGGCGGGGGTTTACCTAGCAAAGGCTTATAGATGACCTGGAGCCAGTGGGTTTGGCGACGAATGTGTAGCGAGGACCAGCCAACAAGAGCATACAGGTTGCAATGGTGGGTAGTGTATGGGGCTTTGGTGACAAAACAGATGGCACTGTGATAACTTAGTTCATTTGGATGCAGTCTAAGAATCATACAGATCATTGGTAGGAACCGCTCTACTATAGACATCATGAGTAGGAACTGATCAAATGCCGCCCCTCTGTTACATAACTCAACCTTACACTTCAAATACTGAACTGAAACATCATTATTTGTTGAAATAGTCTGTAATAGTTTAACCTGCTGGTATAATGCTTTATACAACATCATTGTCCAATGGGTAAGATAATATGTTAATTGTGTAGATACATGCCCCTCTAAGAAAACCAATGGCCCCAACCTCATGTCTCTCTCATAATATGTTCTGAAGTTATTGGAGTGGTTACACTTTTATGATGGCCAGAATTAGGGAGAAAAAAAAGTGGTCAAAAATCAGAACTTGCCTTGCGTCAGCTAGGCTGGATTCTGTGCAAGAATTAAGGCTACTGGCTACCTTGGTTCAAAATATACATAGCTGGCTACCTGACAGGCTCACTTTCCCATTTCCTGTCATCTTTCTTCTCGGAATCCGCAGGACAAAAAACAATAGAGGTAAGATGGATATCGATTTTGACAGTAGTTTCATAATTATTTGAAATTCGTTCTTTTTCTAAGATTTCTTACCAAAATAAGTTTCTCTGTGAAATTTTAACAGAGCACTGAGTGTATTCCAAGATTTTTATTTTCAAAGACTTTTACATTTAATTCAGCACTTGTAATGCTAATTTAGCAATTTGCGACCCGTGGAAACAACTTTGATGACGACGACCACAAAATGTAAAATACTCAAGTCGTTACGAGAAACCTGCACCGCCATGTCAACAGAGCTCAGTGCTTATTACCGGATGCATTCGTTTACAAAATCCGACTTTTAGAATGTAATATTAATGATATGTAAGAGAATTTTATAACATGATGAAGTGAAATTTCATCAAAGCACTCTTTCACCCACTCTAGGCAGTGTGGATGGACACCCTATTTATGCATTCATCATAATGCATTACGCCTACAAGCTTTATTAAGTACTGTAAAGTGTTACCAAATATGATATTAATCTTGATTATCATTAATTTGCAGAAACTATCCCTGTGACATCGTGACTTTGTTGAATTTGGTGCTCTTCAAGGCATCAGACACCAGCAGGGAAATGTATGAAATCTCAATGCAGCTAATGCAGGTAAGGACGAACTACACTGAGTACAACTTTATTTGAACAGTCTGTCTATAGACGCTCAGCAAACCAATACACCCAATAGACTCAATCTGTAGGATGTACATAGATGGACTATCTAAATAAATGTATGATATCCTTCCATTGTAAACTGATAACAGGGTTTTTACAGTTTACTTCCTGAATTAGCTGAAATGAACGCAGGTTAATGCTTTTTGTCATGAATCTTGTTCTGGAAGCAGGTCTTTAGAGTGGTCGCGAGGTGGCACAGCCGCAAAGTCATAAAATCTGGTTATACACATAACCTTAACCACACTGCAAGCTCTATGCCTAATCCAACCTTAAATTAAGACCAAAAAGCATATTTTTACAATAAAGGCAATTTTGACTTTGCAACTGGCCCATCTAATGGAAATCACTCAGTTCTGCCTCAAGGACAAGACTCATCCCAATAAATGTCAACCTGTGAATGTAATTAGAATGGACCCCAACCATGACTGATAATATCCTGGACTAAGAGTGTTCTTTCTTTCTTGATAACCAGATTCTGGAGGCAAAGCTGCTTGTGTATTCCAAGACGATAGCAGACCAGAAGCCCAGTAGTATCCTGGATAGGACCCACAGACCTCTGCCTCCCCTCTACAACGTCTCTCTAGCCCAGCTCTCACAGCAACTGGCTAGGATGTACCCCGAACTCACTCTGCCTCTCTTCTCAGGTAATTGTGTGTGTGTGTGTGTGTGTGTGTGTGTGTGTGTCGTACTCACATAGTACTCACAAGCAGGTCATCTTCATTTGGCTTCCTGCTAAATGTGTGTTCTTGTGTTAGGATGGCGCTTTCCACTCAAAGGTTTCTTGTCAGTTTGCTATGGAAGCTCCCACTGCTCTTTGCTATAGGAACAGTGAAGCGGGTTCTGATTCAGAGGAATTGTGTCAGTATAAACTGGACCAAATAAATACACCGATCATCAGCTATCAAATGATAATCAGTTATCAGAAACAAGGATGAAAACAGACAATGACGAGGACAGACGACGTTGATTCGATACTCATAATCATAAAAATAAGTATTGATTGGAAGTCGTTGTTTCTTCAAATGTACCGTTTTTCAGCTGTGTTTCGGATACTCTGCCATCCTGTCATTACCAGCACCTTGTAGAAGGCGCACTGCTGTGCACAGGACATTTAACTCATTGGTATTCAGGTATGAAATGTATATTAGCTTTTAACCCTATTAAGCAACAACTGTCATGTGTGCTCCCTCTCCGGCTTCTAGGTCACCAGGCTGCTCGTTAGGGCGCACACCTGTCACCAGGGTTATGCACATAATGACACCTGGACTCATCACCTTGATTACCTGCCCTTTATATGTCCCTCCCTTTGGTTTCTTCCCCAGTCGTCATTATTCCTGTTTCATGTCGGTGTGCTGTTTGTTTCTTGTTTTGTTCATTTATTAAATGTATTCACTCCCTGAACTTGCTTCCCGACTCAACAAAGGGAGGCATCAGGGAGTGTTTTTTTTTTTTTTTTGTGTGTGTTGGGAGTGATCTCGGGTCCGGGTGTTGGAGCCAGAGCTACCTGGAAGGCACACTCCTCAGCCGGTTCATCAGGTTTCTGCACCTTAGCAGAGGTGAAGGGTCTGCTCCTGATCCCCGGGATCGTCATCTTGGTTGGCGTCCTGCGGCTGGGGCCGAGCGTCGGGGAGGGGGTACTGTCACGTGTGCTCCCTCTCTGGAATTCCTTACTTTTTTCAATCTTTACTGACAATATGCCGCTGGCTTCGAGTGCGTCTAAGTATGCGGATTACTGCAACACTTAAAGAGCTGCGGTTAGTTTCAGAATGGGTGGTAAAGGAATAAGTTAGTCCTAAATCATTCCAAAACTAAAAGCATTGTACTTGGGACAAATCATTCACTAAACCGTAAACCTCAACTAAAACTTGTAATAAATCATGTGGAAATTGAGCAAGTTGAGGCAACTGTCATGGTCAAAACATATTGACACAACAGTAGCTAAGATAGGGAGAAGTCTGTCCATAATAAAGTGTTGTTCTGCCTTCTTAACAACACTATCAACAAGGCAGGTCCTACAGGCCCTGGTTTTGTCACACCTGGACTACTGTTCAGTTGTGTGGTCAGGTGCCACAAAACGGGAATTATGAAAATTGCAATTGGCTCAGAACAGGGCAACACGGCTGGCCCTTGGATCTACACAGAGAGCAAACATTAATAATATGCATGTCAATCTCTCCTGGCTGAAAGTGGAGGAGAGATTGACTTCATCACTACTTGTATTTGTGAGAGGTATTGACATGTTGAAAGCACAGAGCTGTCTGTTTTAACAACAGTGGTGAAACTAACCAATACACATTTTAGTACTATTTTATTTCTTCATTCTGTGCTGCGACTCTTGCTGTATTTTTTTAAATTGTTTTTTTTTTCAGCTGTGTTTCGGATACTCTGCCATCCTGTCATTACCAGCACCTTGTAGAAGGCGCACACAGTTCAGACACCCATGCATACCCCACAAGACATGCCACAAGAGGTCTCTTCACAGTCTCCAAGTCCAGAACAGACTACGGGAGGTGTACAGTACTACATAGAGCCATGACTACATGGAACTCTATTCCACATAAGATAACTGATGCAGCAGTAGAATAATATTTTAAAAAACAGATAAAAATAAACCTTATGGAACAGCGGGGACTGTGAACTAACTCAAACATAGGCGCACATGGAATTTGTGTTGTAGATATTTGGTAGTGCAGTAGGGGCCTGAGGGCACACAGTGTGTTGTGAAATCTGTTATGAATGTATTGTAATGTTTTTAAAATTGTATAACTGCCTTAATTTTTCTGGTCCCCAGGAAGAGTAGCTGCTAATGGGAATAATAATAAATACAAATACAATCAGGGCCTGTATTTATCAGGTGTCTCAGGGTAGGAGTGCTGATCTGGGAGCATGTCCTCCCTGTCCATAATAATCTGATTCATTATGATCTATAGTGGCACAACAGATCCTATGCTTCTACCCCTCCCTCTGCAGAGGACAACTTTATAGCCCCTCCAGGATTTAGCGATTCTGAGGTTGCATTTTTTAGGCGCAAAATCAACAATTCCCCATATGTGAAGTGAGTGCTCGCAAATCTGACCAATCACTGCACTATTATCATATGTAACAGTCCAATCACTGTAATATTACTGCATAAAACTGTCGAATTACCGCACTGCCATAAAAGGGCTCTCAATTTGAACCAATCACCACTTTTACAAATCAATCAATTTTACCACATAACATTGTTTAATCAATACACACGTCAACAAATGTTTTTCCCCATCAGTGCATTTTCATGACAAACTGGACAAAAGTCATCACAAATTGCCATGCAAAATGTCATAATTGCCACACCAAAATCAAGCATTTTTGTCCACAAATACCACAACAAAATCCTGGAGGGAGTGACTTTGTAACTTTATGACTTTTTATGAATTCATAAATGTTTTTGCTCCGCTGTGTTTCTATCTCCTGTCCCAGAGGTTAGCCAGCGTTTCCCTACCACTCACCCCAACGGCCGTCAGATCATGCTGACCTACCTGCTGCCCTGGCTCTCTAACATTGAGCTGATGGACAGCTGCCTGCTGCCACCGGTCACCAGCCCCTGCAGCCCTGAGGAGGAGACCCCGGACCGGACCGGCACCACCGCGGGACAAGTCCCCCAACACACCCTAAGGGGAATGGGCTGGGGCTCGCTGTTGGCCACCTCGCTGGTCCTTAACAACCTCATGTTCATGACCGCCAAGGTCAGGATTGTGTGTGTGTGCATTGCTCGTTGAAAGGCAGACAACATACAGGAAACATTGGAGCAATAACACTTAGCACAATAGCACTTACAATACAAATATGAGCACATGCCGTACATTTGGAAAGTATTCAGACCCCTCGACTTTTCCCACATTTTGTTACGTTACATCCTTATTCTAAAATGGGTTCATTCGATTTTCTTCCTCATCAATCCACACACAATATACCAGAATTACAAAGTGAAGAGGTTTTTTTTAAATATTTTGCATTATACAAATAAAAAAATGGATATGATATTTACATAAGTATTCAGACCCTTTACTCAGCACCTTTGGCAGCGATTACAGTCTTGAGTCTTCTTGGGTATGACTCTACAACTTGGCACACCTGTATTTGTGGAGTTTCTCCCATTCTTCTCTGCAGATCCTCTCAAGCTCTGTCAGTTTAGATGGGGAGTGTCGCTGCACAGCTATTTTCAGGTCTCTCGATCGGGTTCAAGTCTGAGCTCTGGCTGGGCCACTATAGGACATTCAGAGTCTTGTCCCGAAGCCACTCCTGCGTTATCTTGGTTTCCTCCAGACGTTAGGCTTGGCATTCAGGCCAAAGAGTTCAATCTTGGTTTCATCAGACCAGAGAATTTTGTTTTTCATGGTCTGAGAGTCCTTTTGCTGCCTTTTGACAAACTCCAAGCGAGCTGTCATTTGCCTGAGGTGTGGCTTCCGTCTGGCTTCTCTACCATAAAGGCCTGATTGGTGTAGTGCTGCAGAGATGGGTGTCCTTCTGGAAGGTTCTCCCATCTCCACAAACTCTGGAGCTCTGTCACAGTGACCATCGGGTTCTTGGGAACCTCCCAGACCAAGGCCCTTTTCACCCGATTGCTCAATTTGGCCGGGCGGCCAGCTCTAGGAAGAGTCTTGGTGGTTCCAAACTTCATCCATTTAAGAATGGAGGCCACTGTGTTCTTGGGGACCTTCAATGCTGCAGAAATGTTTTGGTACCCTTCCCCAGATCTGTGCCTCGACACAATCCTGTCTCGGAGCTCAATGGACAATTCCTTCGACCTCATGGCATGGTGTTTGCTCTGACATGCACTGTCAACTGTGGGACCTTTATACAGACAGGTGTGTGCCTTTCCAAATAATGTCCAACCAATTGAATTTAACACAGGTGGACTCCAATCAAGTTGTGGAAACATCTCAAGGATGATCAATGGAAACAGGATGCACCTTAGGTCAATTTCGAGTCTCATAGCAAAAGGTCTGAAAGCTTATGTAAATAAGTTATTTCTGTTTAAAAGATTTCATAAATTTGAAAAAATGTCAAAATTGGTTTTCACTTCATCATTATGGGGTACTGTGTGTAGATTGATGAGGGAAACGTTTTTAAAAATCAATTTTAGGATAAGGCTGTAACGTAACAGAATGTGGAAAAAGCCAAAGGGTGTGAATACTTTCCTGAATTCACTGTATATGTTTTGTTCAATGAAAGTTGTCATTCTCTTGTTAATGTTACTTATCGCTGATACTTTGCCCTGTCTTGTCAGTACGGTGATGACGTTCCAGGACCAGAGATGGAGAATGTCTGGAACACTCTGGCCAGCAACGACAGGTGGACCAACAATCTGAGGACTACCCTGCAGTTCCTCATCAGTCTGTGTGGAGTGAGCAGCGACACTTCTCTGCTGCCTTATGTCAGTGCTGCCTTAGAACCCCTTTCATTTCATTACTGTCTGAATAAAGTGTATTTAAAACCATCCAAAAATATATGAAAAGATAATTAAGCTCAACCATGCCGCCGTAGAACAATACAGAGAAAACTAACGTTGATACCTTAGGGTTCGTTTTCTGTATGGTTCTATCTCAAATCCTAACCCTTTGTTTGTGTCTGTGCGTGCTTGTGTGTGTGTTCCTGCTTCCGTGTGTGTTCCAGATCAAGAAGGTGGTGATCTACCTGTGTCGTAACAACACCATTCAGACCATGGAGGAGCTGTTGTTTGAGCTGCAGCAGACAGACCCGGTCAACCCTGTGGTACAGCACTGTGACAACCCACCTTTCTACTGCTTCGCTGCCACCAGCAAGACCTCCACCGCCACCTCAGGTATAGGTAGAGACACGCACACAGACAAATGTACGAACACACAAACACGGATTAAAATACACTAAAACACACGCATACGCACAAACATTAACATGAACGAACCCACTAACACAGTCAGTCAGACTGGACATATCGACCTCCGCTTCCGCCTCTGGTAGTAACATTATGTTACACAAAGGAAAGTTACCACATCAGATTTTTATCATACATTTTACATTTCCCAAAACGTTCACAATATATATCGTTGAATTCATTGTGTCTATAAACCTTGTACTTTTTTTTAGGTACAACATCCAGTAGCAACACTGTAGTTGCTGGCCAAGAGAGTTTTCCTGACGCAGATGACATTAAAGCAGCCAAAGAGAACGAAGAGAGGTATAGTAGCACAGTCCCGGGAATGGGGCCTGGTCTCAAATCTCTTTCTGCTGTTTTGCCAACTCCGTTTGATATGGCAACAACCACAGATGTTGACAAAACAGCACAAAGAGATCTGGGACCTGACTAGGTGAAATATAACTTGGTCCTAGATCTGTTTGTGCTATCATGTCAACTCCTTCATTGTCACATCTGGGACCAGGTTAGATGAAATGTGATGTAATATAAGATCAGCAGTAGCAGAGAAGAAGAGGTGAAGCGAAAGGGTTGACATGAAAATAAGACCACGAGGTGAGGAATGTTTATATGGAGGTACAATGAGTGTCGAATTTGGTCAACAAAAAAGGTAATTGATCATTTGCTACATGAGGCTTATTTGATCAAATATACATTTCCTTATGGTTAGGATGGCATTTCAGCAACTTTGAAAAAAACTACTTTATATCGGCGTTCTGCCTGTTCACTTGCGTATCTGCCCTCTCATTGACGAGAATGGTCCAACCTGATTTCGTCACCCCCGCCTGCCTTCCATCTTTGTGGACATGTTAGAGCTGTCACTCGACTATCTTGTCAATATAATAGATTTTCTGTTGCAGTAGCCATGGCGACAACCTCTGACCTCTGACCTTTGTGATCCAGGTTGAGTAACATCATGAGGCACCACCACTGCCTGGAATCCCGATACAGCAACAGTTCTGGAGGCTCCTACGAGGAGGAGAAGAGTGAGTAGAGATTATAGATATATTCTATGTACAGGATTATATTTTACATGCCCCCAACCGATTGTGTGTTTTGTTTGTTTATCTGCATTGTTTGTAACTTATTTTTTTACTCATTTTGTACATAATGTTGCCACTACCGTCTCTTATGACCGAAGAGATGGGAAAGGGCAGTGGGGAGTGCAATAGAGATTGCGTCATCTGTTGGTCTGTTGGTGCTGTATGCAAATTGGAGTGGGTCTATAGAGTTTCTGGGATAATGGTGTTGATGTGAGGATTTCATGGCTACAGACGTGAGTGTTACGGGTTGGTAGTCATTTAGGCAGGTTACCTTAGTGTTCTTGGGCACAGGGACTATGGTGGTCTGCTTGAAACTTATAAGATTTCACCTTCCTTAAAACTATAAAATACATATTTGTATGTTTAGTGTGAAGAGAACATTTACATATTTACATACATTCTTAAGGTCTCTCTTGATCAAAACGCCTGCCCCCATCGCGGTGAATGTCTAGCTTGGCTTCCTGAACTCGTTAGGAATTCGCCTTTCATCTCTTAATAACCTTGTATGTCCATAACAAATATAAAAGGTTTTTAGTTTAAAATCTATGCATTATTTTTGATAAATGGCTCTAACTCGATCTATGCTACAGTGATGAAAACAGACTTCTGCTGCGGTACGATGTAAGGATTGCAGATATGCGCTTTGTCAGTAGCTGTGAAATAGGGTTCAGCCAGGAGTTCATGGACAGTCAGCAGAGCGAATGAAATGGTAGGAGGGACATCCCATTCTAAAGTGGTTTCAGATTTCACATCCTACGTCACACAGGCTCAGAATATACTAATGTGTCCGTGGCAACCAGAGCTATCGTTCAATGCAAACCATTTCGGGCCACGGTGTCCATAGAGCAATTTATAAGCACAAACATCAGTCGGAACCAGTACCAAAACCATGCAGGTACTTTACATGGCTGTCTAAGTTAGTGCCATTGATAATGCATGATAAGCCAGGAGCTCCTAGGAGATCCTTTGTAAGAACTGGCAGTGAAACACACAAGCAGCTCTGTGACAGGGCCTCTCAGATAATACCAGTAAACAGCCGGTTTCCCCAAAACTCATTTGTGCTACTCATTGGTTCTACTCTCTGGAGCAGAGGTAGCCTGGGTCATGTTCACTAGGCATAAAACTGAATGAAACAAGAAGGTCCAATAAGAAATGCTTGTTTTCCTTTTGCAAAACATCTTGCTACGGTGTGCCCTAATGAACACGACCGAGGTCAGAGCCAATTCCTCGAACTGAAACGAATTGCATGATGATAGTTAGAGGAGTTGGCTAAAGCACAAACAGATAAGACCATGCTAGAGCTGAGACAGTCCTGCTCGGCTCGCCAAACTCAATGACCTTTCTAAAGAAGAACTTTAAAGAACACTGATCCTCTGCACTATAGCCCTCCTCAATGACTTAACATGCCTGCCATCAACAGACACAGTTATTGCTTTGAAAGGCAGTAGAATGGTGGGTGCATGTATTCACAGGAATGCTCATAACATTTTCTTTGGGGAGAGATGGGGTCTGAGTGCTAAATGCAAAGAGGGTTGCATTCAGTAGGCAGAAAGGGGATGAAACATTTTGAAACGAAGGGAAACGGGGAGGTACCAGCTACTAGAAAGTGTCCAATAAGAAACACTGGTTTTGCCCTAGTGTGCCACACTGAACATGACTGGAGAGGGTGTGGCCTGGAAAGTCTTGCCCTACTTTGTCATGAGTGTAACTTCCTATGTGATCCCTAGGTGAGCCCCTTCCGCCGTACACTGGTTGGCTGATGAGCGTTGTGGAGACCAATCAGCCACTCCCTTTGCCTATGCCTGTCAACGGAGGCTGCTGGGCTCCCCTTGTGGACTACCTCCCTGAAACCATCACTCCTAAGGGACCTCTACACAGGTACACACACACAGGCACGCACACAAGAGTGTGCAAAGCTGTCATCAAGGCAAAGGGTGGCTACTTTGAAGAATCTCAAATATGAAATATATTTGGATTTGTTTAACCCTAAACCCTACATGATTTTAAAACAATTGTACCTTTATTTAACTAGGCAAGTCAGTTAAGAACAAATTCTTATTTTCAATGACAGCCTAGGAACAGTGGGTTAGCTGCCTTGTTCAGAACAACAGATTTTTACCCTGTCAGTTTACCTACTACATGATTCCATATGTGTTATTTTTTATAGTTTAGATGTCTCCACTAATTATTCTACAATGTTGAAAACCCCTGGAATGAGTTGGTTGTGTCCAAACTTTGGACTGGTACTGTACATTGTTGATATGTGTCTGTAGGTTTAACATCGCGGTGATCTTCATGACTGAGATGGTGGTTGACCACGGTGTGAGAGAAGACTGGGCCTTGCACCTGCCACTGCTGCTCCACGCCCTCTTTCTGGGTATGACGAGAACATACTTGTCAATGAGGAATTACTGAATTAACCGATTCCGAACTTGCTCCAACTCGGACACGCTACAAAGTAGCTGGCATTTGCTGCCAAATGCTTTGCCCCGTTATTACAGATGGAGACAATAGAGTAAGGGCGCAATACATATGAATCCCAACCCTGTGCCGTATCATGTTAATCCACTGCTAAAGGCGCTGTATGGAAGGTTTTACAGTGGGGTCAGAAATACTGACACCCTTGATAATGATGAGCAATAATGACTGTATAAAATAAATAATTAAAAGCTACTGAGCTATATTGTATGCTCCCAAAATTTGGAAGTTATTTTATATTAATACCATGGCTCAAAGAAAGAGGGGTCAAATGTATTAACACCCCGAAGGATTGTTATAAATAAAGTAGTCAAAAGTTTAGTATTTGGTCCCATATTCCTAGCACTCAATGACTACATCAAGCGTGTGATTCTACAAACTGGTAGGATGCATTTGCAGTTCATTTTGGTTGTGTTTCAGATGATTTCATCATTATTCACGATTCATTCAGGTAGCATCCACATGAATGTAGAAGTGTTTAGAAAATGTTATTGTTGCGTATAATAAAAGGTACTCTAAAATGACACACATTATTTACCATTCATTTCTATTGGGGACAAAATAAAAACTAAACCTAGGGTTGCGCCCATATGACATTCTTGGCCGATACCGGCTTTTTAAGCATTCTAGTACAGTTAAATAGTTGAAACACACACACACACACACTGAGCAAAAAGTTTTAATTATTTTATTTACGTATGTCCCCATTACCAGCAAAACATCATCAAAACCTATTTCTTTCACTTACTTGCTGTGCTGTTTCGTTGGTAATTTGTTGAGCCTCAACCAGGATTTCATCATTCCAACTTGTCCAACTGTGTCTAACATTTCACGTAAACCCTGTTTCTTGTCTGCATCGAAGTAGTGGTCCTTGTACCTAGCATCAAGCATGGTGGCGACACAGTAGAAGCTCAGAGAGAATGCCACCGAGTTGCTTGATCACAGCCTCTTGTAGAGTACTTTTCCAAGTTAACTTCCGACATAGGTTTTGTTGAGCAGGTGTTTCATTGCCATGACAGAGGGTATCACATCTGCTATATAGGTATGCACGTCAGCGTTGACATCAGTTTTGCACATCACCGTTACACTAGACATTGGGCCAATGCTAATGTTGGCATTTTTAGCTAATATCGTCCGATTCCGATATGCTTACCGTTATATCGTGCATCCCTAACTTAAACTAAAACAAACTGCAAATGCATCCAATGAGTTTGTAGAGTCACAAGCTTGATCTAGTCTTTGCATGCTACTGTAGGAATATGGGACCAAGTACTCAACTTTTCACTACTATATTTATAAGAGTCTTTAGGGGTTTCAATAATTCTGACTCCTACCTTTTTTGAGAGAAAAAAAGTATTACTTGTTTAACCAAATCCCTTTCTCTGAGCAATTGTATTAGTATAAAATAATGTCCCCATTTCTTTGACCATACAATACAGCTCAGTATGAGTTATTTATTTTATACAGTAATTATTGCAGATTTTTATCAAGGGTGTCAAACATTTTGGACCCCACTGTATCTGCTGTCACTGTATTATGATGTATTTTTTTCACCACCAGGCATGGATCACTACCGTCCCGAGGTGTTTGAGCACAGCAAGCGTCTCCTCCTGCACCTACTCATCACGCTGTCCTGCAACCGCAACTTCCAGAATATCGCCTCCGTCCTGCTGCAGACACGAGAGGTCAATAGCAGCAAGACCTTGACCAGCAAGTCAAGCTACCAGCCTGAATACTTCACTACTACAGGTAGGACACAGTACAGAATAGATTCCTGGGCAGTGTACATTAGGGAATGAAACTGTTTTTTTTTTTTTTTTAACGTTTTGTCTTTATCATTATCATAACATGTGTGGTCTAAATCAAAGTTGATGTTTTAAAACTATAACAATTAAAATAAGCACCTGCAATACATGTCATCAGTTCTGAGATGGTGGTTTCCAAATTGATTTTTATGCATTGATTTGAAGGGGGTGGTTTAAATGAAAATTGGAAATGAGCATTTCTTATTGGACAACTTCTAATAGTCCCTACCTGTTTCATCCCGTTTTGTGCCGAATGAACATGACCCAGGGCATTTGACTGTCAACAGATGCTGTTTACTTTGGAGCTGGGATACACAGTGCTTTTGAGCTCTGCTGTCGTATAGACGCGTATGCTCCTTATTTTAGTTATTTGGATTGAATCGATAAGTATTCCTGTTACTCATTCCTTAGGCCATTAAGATCATTTAATACCATTTTGATTGGAGTGCATCAGAAAGGATTCTTGGTAAATGGTGCCTCTGCATATCTCATTCGGGAGTTAATAGTGTCTAAAGATGGGACAAGTGTAGCTAAAAGGTGCAAATGCATTTATCTCACTTTAGTAAAACTCAATTCAATTGTCAATTAAATTCCTTGTCTTATCCCCTCGGGGCAATAAAGAAAGGCATTGTCAAAAAATGTATTTGTTCAATGCTGTATATTCTGCCTATTTGTAAAAGAATATATACATACACTGAACAAAAATATAAATGCAACATGTAAAGTGTTGGTCCCATGTTTCATGCGCTAAAATAAAAGATTCCAGAAATTTCCACACCCACAAACAGCATGATCATTACACAGGTAAAATGTGCAGTTTTGTCACACAACACAATGCCACAGATGTCTCAAGTTGAGGGAGCGTGCAACTGGCATGCTGACTGCAGGAATGTCTACCAGAGCTGTTGCCAGAGAATTTAATGTTAATTTCTCGACCATAAGCTGCCTCCAATGTCGTTTTTGAGAATTTGGCAGTATGTCCAACCGGTCTCACAACCGCAGACCATGTGTAACCATGCCATCCCAGGACCTTCTTCCCCTGTGGGATCGTCAGAGACCAGCCACCTAGACAGCTGATGAAACTGTGGGTTTGCACAACCAAAGACTTTCTGCACAAACTGTCAGAAACCATCTCAGGGAAGCTCATCTGCGTGCTCATCATCCTCACCAGGGTCTTGACCTGACTGCAGAAGGGCAAATTCCCATCTTCGAAGGTCGCTGGCACACTTGAGAAATGTGCTCTTCTCGTGGGAATCCTGGTTTCAACTATACCGGGTAGATTGCAGACAGCTTGTATGGCGTCGTGTGGGCGAGTGGTTTGCTGATGTCAACGTTGTGAACAGAGTGACCCCATTGTGTCAGTGGGGTTATGAAGAGGGTAGGCATAAGATACGGACAGCGAACACAATAGCATTTTATCGATGGCAATTTGAATGCACAGAGAACGTCACACCGATCCTGAAGCCCATTGTCATGCCATTCATCGGCCGCAAGGATCTATACACAATTCCTGGAAGTATAAAATGTCCCAGTTCTTCCATGGCCTGCATACTCACCAGTTATGTCACTCATTGAGCATGTTTGGGATGCTCTGGATTGACGTGTATGACAGCGTGTCCCACTTCCCACCAATATAGATCAACTGAATGCGAAGGAGATGTATGAGGCAAATGATGGTCACAACAGATACTGGCTGGTTTTCTGATCCACCACTTTACATTTTTTGGGGGTATCTGTCCCCAACAGATATCTGTATATGCAGTCATGTGAAATCCATAGATTAGAGCCTAATTCATTTATTTTAATTTCATGATTTCCTTATATGAACCGTAACTATAAAAAAATAAATTGCTAAAAAAAATTAAGGGATTTTCCGTTTTATCAAACTGACCATATTAGACAGACAGCCTTGTGGTTCTATGGGGGTCTATGGTAGGGAGCGTAGCACTGGACACATTGCTCTTATCCATGGTTAATCTAGGTACAGGCATCAGCAGGGAATGGCTTACATTCCTTTCAAGGGAGAGCGCAGTTTCTTATCAAATGAAATGTTACAGTGCCTTGCGAAAGTATTGGCCCCCTTGAACTTTGCGACATTTTGCCAGATTTCAGGCTTCAAACAAAGATATAAAACTGTATTTTTTTGTGAAGAATCAACAAGTGGGACACAATCATGAAGTGGTTGTGAAGTGGTTGAACATGAAGTGGTTGAACGACATTTATTGGATAAAAGTCAAAGTCCAGACCTGAATCCAATCGAGAATCTGTGGAAAGAACTGAAAACTACTGTTCACAAATGCTCTCCATCCAACCTCACTGAGCTCGAGCTGTTTTGCAAGGAGGAATGGGAAAAAATGTCAGTCTCTCGATGTGCAAAACTGATAGAGACATACCCCAAGCGACTTACAGCTGTAATCGCAGCAAAAGGTGGCGCTACAAAGTATTAACTTAAGGGGGCTGAATAATTTTGCACGCCCAATTTTTCAGTTTTTGATTTGTTAAAAAGTTTGAAATATCCAATAAATGTCGTTCCACTTCATGATTGTGTCCCACTTGTTGTTGATTCTTCACAAAAAATACAGTTTTATATCTTATGTTTGAAGCCTGAAATCTGGCAAAAGGTCGCAAAGCTCAAGGGGGCCGCAATACTTTCGCAAGGCACTGTATTTGTCATATGTGCCCAAAACAACAGGTGTAGACTTTACCATGAAATGCTTAGTTACAAGCCATTAACCAACAATGCAGTTCAAGAAATAGAGAAAATAAAATATTTACTAAATAAGCTGTATATTTTTTTTTAAATAAATAAAAAATAACAATCACAAGGCTATATACTGGGGGTACCGGTACCGAGAGTCGATGTGCAGGGGTACTGGTTAGTCGAGGTAATTTGTTCATGTAGGTAAGGGTAAAATGACTATGCATAGATAATAGCAGCGAGATGCAGCAGTGTAAAAACAAAGGGGCTGGTCAATGTAAATAGTCCGGGTGGCCATTTGATTAATTGTTCAGCAGTCTTATGGCTTGGGGGTAGAAGCTGTTAAGGAGCCTTTTGGTCCTGGCGCTCCGTAACCGCTTGCCGTGCGGTAGCAGAGAGAACAGTCTATGACTTGGGTGACTGGAGTCTTTGACATTTTTCAGGCCTTCCTCTGACACTGCCTAGTATATAGGTCCTGGATGGCAGGAAGCTTGGCCCCAGTGATGTACTGGGCCTTAGACACTACCCTCTGTAGCGCCTTATGGTCAGATGCTGAGTAGTTGCCATACCAGGCAATGATGCAACTGGTCAGGATGCTCTCGATGGTGCAGCTGTAAAACTTTTTGAGGATCTGGGGACCCATGCCTTTTCCTGAGGGGAAAAGGTGTTGTCTTGCCCTCTTCATGACTGTCTTGGTGTGTTTGGACCATGATAGTTCATTGTTGATGTGGACACCAAGGAACTTGAAACTCGACCCTCTCCTCTACAGCCCCGTCGATGTTAATGGGGGTCTGCTCAGCCCGCCTTTTCCTGTAGTCCACGATCAGCTGCTTTGTCTTGCTCACATTGAATTAGAGGTTGTTGTCCTGGCACCACACTGCCAGGTCTCTGACCTCCTCCCTATAGGCTGTCTCATCATTGTCTGTGATCAGGCCTATCACTGTTGTGTCATCAGCAGACTTAATGTTGTTGGAGTCTTGTTTGGTCACACAGTTGTGGGTTCACAGGGTGTACATGAGGGGACTAAGCACTGGACCCACGCACCCCTGAGGGGCCCCCATGTTGAGGATCAGCGTGGCAGATGTGTTGTTGCCCACCCGCACCACCTGGGGTCGGACCATCAGGAAGTCCAAGATCCAGTTGCAGAGGGGGAGGTGTTTAGTCCCAGGGTCCTTAGCTTAGTGATGAGCTTTGTGGGCACTATGGTGTTGAATACTGAGATGTAGCCAATGAACAGCAATCTCACATAGGTGTTGCTTTTGTCCAGGTGGGAAAGGGCAGTGTGGAGTGCAATTGAGATTGCGTCATCTGTGGATCTGTTGGGGCAGTATGTGAATTGCCATGTCTAGAAAGTTACATATTCAACCAGTGGCGGTTGGTGCCGTTTAAGATGATGGAGGATGATATTATTTCTATTACAGCATATTGGATGACAGTCATTCATATTCCATTCACCCAGCTCAATGTAACATCGATAGGTTTAAGCTACTACATGATACTTCAATTTTCCCTGTACGCATCATGAGTTTGCTACATCCTAGCCTATGAATGAAAGTTTACAACGTAGGTGCACACAGAAAGAATTTAGACTAATCAAGGTGACAGACAGCAACACATTCAATACCGCCTTGCACACGCTTGCCTGCATCTAGCTGATCTAGGGTGTAATCATTAGTCCAACAGTTGCAAATTAGAGTTTCTATTTGACAAAGTCAGGTATGTTTATCCCGTTTTGTTCCGTTTGCTTCCATTTAAGAAAATGTTTTCAACAGTGTCGGCGGAATGAATACACCCCTGGTCACACGCAAACAGTTCACTTTCATAGCAGCCACATAAAAACAGCATGATCACTTTGCTCGTTTTATATATAATTCCTTCTCGCAATTATCTACGCGCTCTCCTCCTCTCACCTTTTCCCTTCGCTTGTGGACTTCATTGCACAACACATCAGCTGTCCAGGCGACCAGGCGAAATAACCTTTCCAAGCAAACCTTCACATCATGACCGTTAACCGCAACACACAGCCTACATTGTTGTCACGTCATAGGCAACTAGAATTAACGCTTTAGTAAACCCACTACAATCATGCAGTACAGTGTACAGTCAGAAAGCAGTTACACCGGCGGGCCAAGGTGGCAATAAATTAATAAAACCAAAGCTTACCTTGACTTGAACGAGTTCAAGTGCTGGATAGCCATAGCCAGCTAGCTAATATAGGATCCCTCTGTTTGAGCTGGGTGTTTGAGTAAGCTAAACTAGCTAGCTGCAGTTGCTAGCTAAGTGAAAGTTTAAAACATATACAACCAAATATAGCTATGTCTCTCTCACTCTCACTCTCAGTCAACTACTCACCACTTTTTATGCACTGCAGTGCTTGCTAGCTGTAGCTTATGCTTTCAGTACTAGATTAATTCTCTGATCCCAGTTCATGTTGCAAGAGCTCTGATAGGTTGGAGGACGTCCTCCGGAAGTTGTCATAATTACTGTTTAAGTCTATGGAAGAGGATGAAAGACATGAGCCTCCTAGGTTTTGTATTGAAGTCAATGTATCCAGAGGACAGAAGCTAGCTGTCCTACGGCTATCCCGGCTACAACAGAGTGCTGCTGAGGCTACTGTAGTACTTCATTGCAGTGTGTTGAATCCATTATTTGGTGACGGGAATATATTTAGTATAGTTTATCTAAAAAGGATAGCTTTGATTCATTATTTGTATTTTTATGAAATTCACTGAGGATGGCCCTCTCCTTCCTCCTCTGAGGAGCCTCCACTGTATTCAACATAGGACTACTTATCCTCTTGTTAAAAAAGATATGTTGATAGCATTATTATTTTATGACATACTTGACTCGATAAAGAAAACTTCACTTGACCTGACTAGGGACAAGCTGGTTTCTTGGATTCACTAGTTATATAATATAGAAAAACAGAGCATAGATTTCACCTCACACCTTGCTGCATTGGATTCACAACAGGAGCAGTCAGGAAGTAATGTGAAACCACAAAACGTACCCCCGTTAACTGGGTGCTGTTCATTAAACACGGTTTTGAAGTTCACGTTGCACCTCCTCTGTTTCAAAGCGTTTCCTCCTGTCTTGTGCCTTCTGAACAGTCCCAATTGTGACTCCTCTCCTTCTCTCTTTCCCTTTCCCCTCCCTCCCACTCTCATCCCCCTCTCCCCTCCCTCCCACTCTCATCCCCCTCTCATCCCCCTCATCCCCCTCCCTCTCCCCTCTCATCCCCCTCTCCCCTCATCCCCCTCTCCCCTCTCATCTCTCATCCCCCTCTCCCCTCTCATCCCTTTCTCCTTCTCTCTCTCATCCCTCTCCCCCTCTTATCCCTCTCATCCCTCTCCCCTCCATCTCCCTCCATCCCCCTTTCATCCCTCATCTCCATCACCCTCCATCCCTTTCTCCTTCTCTCTCCCGCTCCCTTCCTCATCTTCTTCCTCTCCTTCCCTCTCCCTCTCCCTCCCAGGTGGGATGGACTTCCTACGAGAGGGCCAGGCATCCCCAGTACCAGACTCTGGCCTCAGCTCCTCGTCCACCTCTTCCAGCCTCAGCCTGGGAGGCAGCACCTCCAACCTGCCCCATATCTCCTCCCAGGAGGCGGAGGAGCTGAAGAGCCCCTCAGAGACAGACGAGAAGACCAACAAGCTGATTGAGTTCCTCACCACCAGGTAGGTTGGCCACGGACCGAAGGACGTACAATCCGACGGACATGCAGAGAGTCGGCCAGACAGACAAACAGGCAGTTGGCCAACCAGTCAGTCACATAGTATGTACCACTACCAACAGACAGACACTCGCACAAACACACCGATTTGAGTGGAACACTAGAACTTCATTAGCTATTTATCCTGGCAAACGGAAATATAATTTGCAGGCCTTCATCTTGAAGATTTTTTGTTATCGATATATGGCCATGCAATTTCATGTCAGTTTAATCAACTTGATGTCAGTGTAAGAGAACAGGGAGCCAACTCCTCACGTCATATGCCACCTAGTGGTCTAGTGTGGCCAACACAACAACAAACTTGTCATTGTTGAAGTAGCAACACCACTGAAGCTCCACTTTGCTTTCCCCTAAGTACAGTACTAGGATCAGTTCCTCTCCCATCCTAACCTTAACCATTAGTAAGGAAAATTCTAAACTGACCCAAGATCAGCGTCTAGGGGCAATTTCACCCTACTGGTATACTTCTGTTTGAATTATACATTTGTTATCCTCTCTATGATATCATAATCGTTTATAAAACAATTGTGTTATTGTTTTCCAGGGCCTGTGGCCCCATGTGGTGTCACGAAGCTATCTCACCCAAAAACCAGACCTCAAAAAGCACTGAGCAGCTTGTCAACTTTCTGCGTTATGTGGTGTCGGTGTTCAAAGAGTCCAAATCAGGTAATCCTCCCCAAGAGTCTAGCGCTATTCTACACCTTACCACACTACATGCTCATGCCGGAACCACTGCACTTCCTTTCACCTATTGCCTTGTAAAAGCTAGTCTGACTCCTAGACATCAGACGGTAGACATCAGTGTGCGCGTGTGTGTCTGTGCGCGCATGTATGTGTATTTGCGAACATGCATGTGCGTGCCTGCGTGCCCATGCTTTGTGCGTGTGTGTCTCATACCTCTCCTGTGTGGGCCAGACTTCCACCTGGAGCAGCAGTTGAGTGACATAGCTCTGCAGATGGGTCTGTGTAGCTTGTCACGCCACTACGCCGGGAGGTCCTTCCAGGTGGTTCGGGGGCTGCGGCAGCCGCTCTCGGCCCACGCCGTGTTCGACCTGCTCTCGCGACTGGTGGAGGTGGTGGGGGAGCACGGGGAGGAAGTACAGGTGTGTGTGGGCGGAGGGAACGGGGGAGTGTCTGTGTGTTCCTGTGTGTGTGTGTTGTCTGTCTGTCTGTGTGCGAGAGTGTGCGCGTGTGTGTGTGCGCGTGTGTGTGTGTGTGTGTGTGTGTGTGTGTGTGTGAGTGTGCGCGTGTGATGTGGGCTTGGATGGTTGTGCAGATACCCAGTTTTAATGTCCTCCTGCTCTTCTAGGGTTATGTTATGGAAGTGTTGCTCACCTTAGAGTCTGTGGTGGACAACCTGGCTGAATGTCTCAAGAACAATGACCTAATGGCTATCCTGAACAGGTTGGTTTGCAGATCACTTTAAAACAAATGTATTAACATGTAGCTAGATTGGGATACGGAGGGATACAGTACATAAATTGCGTTGCGAACGAACTGCTGCCTCCAGGGGCGGAAGCACTACCACTAGATCAGGTAATGGACCTTTATATTCCCCTGGAACCCACACTGTTCTGGCTGTAAGAATGGCTGTAATTACTGGCGTTATAAAACAAGACTAAGTCAGCAAATGGATCACCTTCAACCAATCAGAAGTCCAAATCTTTTGATGTTCTCCAAATGCAACATAAGCTAAACCCACCCACAGTTGCTAAGAGGACACTGATTGGACTAGCTACTTTCAAGCCTGTCCAAGTGCCCCTTTATTGGAGAAGGTTCAGACTGAATCAGTAAAATGAACCAATAGTGAAACAGAAAGTAGTAGCTGCAGCAACAAATCACAATTTATTGGTCACATACACATGGTTAGCAAATGTTATTGGAAGTGTAGCGAAATGCTTGTGCTTCTAGTTCCGACAGTGTAGCAATATCTAACAATTCCACAACATTCCTAATGGAATAAGGAATGGAGAGGAATAAGAATATACAAAATGTAGTAGCTGTATCAACAGAGTTCACACATCTATTATCACTTACGACCTTACAACCCAGCACCCAAAGCTGTTTGTTCAAACAATTTAGAGTTGAGTACGCCAATCCTTTATTAGGTATTTGTTTGGCAGGTTGTTAAGGGTTTCAACTCATCGCTAGTCTCTTATTGGCTCTCCAGGGCATCCTCCCCAGACTTCCTTACCAGCGGGAAGCTGGTGTCCAACAGGAAGAGCACGGGGCAGCTGAACCTGTTCCAGCAGGGTCTGGGGACAGCTGAGCGCAGCCGTCACCAGAGGAGCTACTCCGTCCCCAAGAGGTTTGGTGAGGCTGACCGCTCATCCGACCCTCCTCGCAGCGCTACACTGGACCGCGTCCAGGCCTGCACCCAGCAGGGAGGGCTGACCAAGAACCGCAGGTAGGGGACAGCAAGTAGCCAAGTAGACTACAGCACTTTTTATGAATCCTTTCATTTGGCATCTCCCAGTCGTTTTGAGGTCATGTTCATAAGGATACACCTTGGTAAAACGTTTGAAAATTTGGCAAAGGCTTGGGGGTGCCACAAGGGGCATCTATTGGGATAGAAAGCCTAAAATAAATAAACGCATTGCTCTCCTCCGCAGTCCGTCCTCTTCCAAAGAGCCCCCGAGTGACCCAGCCAACGTCAACCACCCGTCCAACCTGCTGGCCACCATCTTCTGGGTTGCTGTGTCCCTGATGGAGTCAGACTTTGAGTTTGAGTACCAGATGTCCCTGCGGCTGCTCCTCAAGCTGTTGGCCCACGTGGCCCTGGACAAGCAGGAGAACAGGGAGCGGCTGGAGAAGCTGCAGGGCCAGCTGAGGTGGAGTGGCTTCGCCGGACTCCAGCAGCTGCTCCTCAAGGGCTTCACGTCCACTTCCACCACCGACCTCACCCTGCACATCTTCTGCCAGCTCACGCCTGTCTCGCGGGTGCCTGTGGTGGACACCTCACAAGCCATAGGTATGTTATCTGTAGTCCCGTGTGACTCAATTGGTAAAGCATGGCACTTGCAACGATATGGTAAAGGCTTAAATTTCAGCTTGCGGAACCCATATTATAAATGCATGCGCACATGACTGGAGGTCTCTTTGGATAACAGCGTCTGCTAATTGGTATATACAGTATGTACGGTGGAGTCTGAAATAATCGACACCCTTGATAAAGATAATGACTGAATAAAATAAATAATCCTAGTACTGAGCTACAGTTGAAGTCGGAAGTTTACATACACCTTAGCCAAATACATTTAAACTCAGTTTTTCACAATTCCTGACAGTAAACATTCCCTGTTTTAGGTCAGTTAGGATCACCGCTTTATTTGAAGAATGTGAAATGTCAGAATAATATTAGAGAGAATGATTTATTTCAGCTTTTATTTCTTTCATCACATTCCCAGTGGGTCGGAAGTTTACATACACTCAATTAGAATTTGGTAGTATTGCCTTAAACAATTTAAACTTGGGTCAAACGTTTCAGGTAGCCTTCCACAAGCTTCCCACAATAAGTTGGGTGAATTTTGGCCCATTCCTCCTGACAGAGCTGGTGTAACTGAGTCAGGTTTGTAGGCCTCCTTGCTGTGACCGACCAGCTCAAATCGGTCTTATGGAGCAAAATTTGAAATTGTGTTTTTTACATTGGATGTAAGTAGAGACTCAGAGCTACAAAATGGTATATCATACACTACAGTTGAGGAACATAGGGAAAGTAATTTTGCTTTGAACTTGTTAACCCACTTTTGAGTGTTTTTGTACTAATGGAGAGCCCTTCTTTGTCTACAGCCATTCAGCATTGTTCACATCTTCTTAAGCTTTGGCCACATTCATCTCTGGTTGATCCGAGCGTTCTGTACAAACAGCAGTCAAGCACCCAAGCTAACTTGCTAGCTACAGTACCAGTCAGAAGTTTGGACACCTTATTTTTTATATTTTCTACATTGTAAAATAATAGTAAAGACATAAACTATGAAATAACACATATGGAATCATGGATATATAATATATTTTATATTTGAGATTCTTCAAAGTAGCCACCCTTTGCCTTGATGACAGCTTTGCACACTCTTGGCATTCTCTCAACCAGCTTCATGAGGTAGTCACCTGGAATGCATGTCAATTAACAGGTGTGCCTGTTAATTGAATTTCTTTCCACCTTATTCAGTCCACCTTATTGCATTTGAGCCAATCAGGTGTGTTGTGACAAGGTAGGGGTGGTATACAGAAGGTAGCCCTATTTGGTTAAAGACCAAGTCCATATTATGGCAAGAACAGCTCAAATAATTACATCATTACTTTAACCTGTTGCGTCGAGTAATCCCGTATCCGGGAGTGTAATTATAGCCTCAAGCTCATTACCATAACGCAACGCTAACTATTTTTGAAAATCGCAAATTAAATTAAATAAATATTGGCTCACAAGCTTAGCCTTTTGTTAACAACACTGTCATCTCAGATTTTCAAAATATGCTTTTCAACCATGGCTACACAAGCATTTGTGTAAGAGTATTGATAGCTAGCATAGCATTAAGGCTAGCATTCAACAGGCAACATTTTCACAAAAACAAGAAAAGCATTCAAATAAAATCATTTGCCTTTGAAGAACTTCAGATGTTTTCAATGAGGAGACTCTGTTAGATAGCAAATGTTCAGTTTTTCCAAAAAGATTATTTGTGTAGGAGAAATCGCTCCGTTTTGTTCATCACGTTTGGCTAAGAAAAAACTCCATAATATCGACAAACATGGCAAACGTTGTTTAGAATCAATCCTCAAGGTGTTTTTCACATATCTATTCGATGATAAGTCATTCGTGGCAGTTTGGTTTCTCCTCTGAAGCAAATGGTAAAATACACGCAGCTGGAGATTACGCAATAATTGCAACGGAGGACACCAACCGGAGCACCTGGTAAATGTAGTCTCTTATGGTCAATCTTCCAATGATATGCCTACAAATACGTCACAATGCTGCAGACACCTTGGGGAAACCCATCCCATCCCATCTGGTTTCCTCTTAGTGGGACTATAATTTGTTTTTAAACAGGACAATGACCCAACACACCTCCAGGCTGTGTAAGGGCTATTTGACCAAGAAGGAGAGTGATTGAGTGCTACATCAGATGACCTGGCTCTCCACAATCCAGCCAGCCTCCACCCAATTGAGATGGTTTGGGATGTTGGACACATCATGGCTGGACTAGTCTCCTGTCGGATGCCGTGGTTGCCCTCGGTTGCCCTATATTCAAACGGTTCTCCTGTGAAGTACTGACCCGCAACATAAGCCTAGTTTCCTGAAACGGGTGACATGTTTTTATTAAAGTTTTCCAAAATGTATATCATTGTAAGTACAAAGACTTTACCATATCCCGACCACCTTTACTCCCTTCACACATCCAACCCCTCCCTACCTGTCCATCCTACCTCATTCCACAAAATAAAATGATCAATAGAAGTGGAGATAACATTACAGAAGTTTGCATCAGACATGAGAAGAGAATTGAATCTCCAACAGAGAGGAGTATGAGTTTGTCGAGGGCTAAAGGTCCATGGTCAGAAATTACAATGGGAAATATTCAGAAGAGGTGACATTTGGAAGTAAATTATGATCAATAAAGAAATAGTCAATACGAGAAAAATAATGGTGTACATGTGAAAAGAAAGAATACTCTCTTGCCTGGGGATTCTGAAATCTCCAGGGATCTGTACACCCATTCTGAACCATAAAATATGAGAAGGACTTTGACGTAGCAGAAGGAGACATATTTCTGGGTTTGGAGCGGTCTGAAGCCTGGCTAATAACACAATTCAGATCCCCGCCAATTATCAAAAGATGGGTGTTCAGAGAAGGGATTTTCCCCAGCAACCCATTTAACATTCAGCATATATATTGACCAGTACTGCAAGAGTTTGCCAAATGGTGCCAATTATTATTAAATGTCTCCCATTACTTTCTGAAGTGTATTATTTTACTAACCAAAATTGCAACCCCTCTGGCTATGGAGTTAAAGTCTGAATGGAAAACCTGCCTAAACCTGGAGTTTTGTAGCATTGAGTGATCTTTAATGAGCAAATGGGTCTCTTGTAGAAATACCCCATCTGCTTTTAGCTTTTTAAAAGGGGAGAAAACCTCTTGACAGAATTATTCATTGTTTTAGTATTCCAAGGTAAAAACTTTATAGGATTAGGCCTACCTATTCACCATCTAAAATATTGAAAGGAAAAAAGATAAAGATAAAATAGAGAACTGATGAAAAATGCAACAGTGTGTGTATATATATATATATAATGTGTGTATATATATATATATATATATTTATATATATATATATATATATATATATATATATATATATATATATATTTTACACTTTTTTATAAAAAGAAAAGAAACAAAAGGTCCCCCTCCCCTTTCACCCAAACCCAAAGTCCCCTTCCTCAGCGAATGGAATGCTTTGATGCATATGAATAAACAGAAAACCTTCCTATCCTAACACGGAGAGGCTCTGTAGCACAAGCAGTGAAATACATTTGAAAAGGCATTTACAAAACGGAAAAGTAGGTCAACAGATGGCGCCGACAGATAGGGCAGCTGTGCTTCTAGCTGCTAGGCAACTTTGCACTATATTTTTTTTTGTGTGTTATTTCTTACATTATTATCCCAGAAATGTCTTTGTGTTATTACATACAGCCGGGAAGAACTTTTGGATATCAGAGCGGCTGTAACTCACCAGCATTACGACCAGGAATACGACTTTCCCGAATCGGATCCTTTGTTCATACTCACCAGAGCAATTGAACTTATCCCAGAGGCTGATCCAAAAAACGCCGGCGTAGAGGAGGTATTCAGAGTGGACTTTTAGTCCGACTTATGAGGCACGCACACCACCCACCGCTTCCTGGTATGTTACTCACTAATGTTCAGTCTCTGGATAATAAAGTTGACAAGCTCCGGGTTGTAAAATACTCTGTTTCACAGAAACATGGCTCTCTCGGGATAGTCCGTACAGCCAGTTGAGTTCTCAGTTCATTGCGCAGACAGGAATAAATCTCTCTCCCGGAAGAAGCAGGGGTTTTCATGATTGACCACTCATGGTGTGATTGTGATAACATACAGGAACTCAAGTCCTTTTGTTCACCCGACCTAGAATACCTCACAATCAAATGCCAACCGTATTACCTCCCAAGAGAATTATCTTCGGTTATAGGAACTGCCGTGTATATTCCCCTCAAGGAACTTCACTGGACTTTATGCAAACTGGAAACCACATATCCCGAGGCCGCATTTATTGTAGCTGGGAATTTAAACAAAGCAAATTTGAGGAAAATGCTACCGAAGTTCTATCAACACATTGACTGTAGTACTTGCGCTGCTAAAAACACTCGACCACTGCTACTCCAATGTCCGGGATGCCTACAAGGCTCTCCCCCGCCCTCCCTTAGGCTAATCTGATCACTACTCCATTTTGCTCCTCCCTTCCTAACGGCAGAAACACAAAAAGGAAGTACCCATGCTAAGAACTATACAACGCTGGTCTGACCAATCGGAATCCACGCTTCAAGATTGTTTAGATCACGCGGACTGTGTGTGGGCGGAGGGAACGTGGAGTGTGACCGCATGAGACTCCGTATCGGTTGGACTGGAGTCTGTGCCATTACCATTCACGTTTGCCATCGAGGTTCAAACGTTAGTGACAGGTCTTCTGCTCCTCAGATCGTGTGACATTTGAATCAAAAAGATAACTTACACATTCATCACTCGAATGTGATATGTAAGAAATTGAAATGCAAAGTACAAATTTGGCTAAATTAACTAATGCGTAGGAGCCTCGTCCAAGAGCGTCTTCGTTCACATGCTCAGCCGCGTCAGTTGGTTCTTTGTGTCGGTCTCATTTTATGCCGTCACTGTAGCACTTTGATTTTCTTTCAATAAAAAGCGAGTTATAAATGAAATCTATTGTTATTCATTATTATTTATAATTTTTGAGTGAAATGGAAGCCCTATTTCTCTTGTTCCCCAGGTTTTCCTCTGAACGTTCTCTGTCTGCTGCCACATCTGGTCCAGAACTTCGACGGCCCATCCCAGTTCTGTAAAGACGTGGCGCAGAGAATAGCTCAGGTTAGTCTCCTCGTCAACTTTCCAGTCAATGTGCGTCATTTAATAGATAAACGAGGACTTTACACATGCAAAATGAGGTGAAATAGGTCAATTTTCTCCAGAAATTAAGTAAATATAAAGTATATAAATGTACTCTTGGTCATTTTGAAATCGAATTCATGTCAATCTAATTCATTATTTATGATTCATTGCCAATATGTACCGTAAATATTTAGTATTTGATTTCTGCTTGGATGGCCAGGTATGCTTAGAGGAGAAGAATTCGAAACTGTCCAACTTGGCCCATGTGATGACCCTGTACAAAACACACTCGTACACCCGGAACTGCTTCTCCTGGGTCAACGTCGTCTGTCGCTATCTCCACGAGGCCTTCTCCGAGATCACCCTCAACATGGTCACTTACATGGCCGAGGTCTGTTTGGCTGTTCTATGGATAACCATACTCCTTTTAAGCCTGATTCACACTATAGGGCCAAACCAATCCAGTTCAAGACGAACTGTACAGGGCTGGCCTGGTTTGGTATCTACCTTAGTTGCTGGAACCGTGCAGGAAAGGACAATGTGAGAAGAAAATATCTGAGCCAGTATAGTGCTGTTCAGGTCAGCCCTATAGTGTGAATTATCCTTAAGAGTTTCTGATGCATAAATTAAGTTTCTCCTCGAGTAATATGGATCAATGGATTAAATCGATCAATGTAGGGCTAACCATCCATTTCAGACTGTGTCATTAACTGTGAGTGTGTTCTGATTGGCCAGTTGTTGGAGAAGGGTCTACCCAGCATGCAGCAGACCTTGCTCCAGATCATCTACAGCCTGCTGAGTCACATGGACCTGTCAGTCATTCAGGCCAAGCCATTCAATATGGAGGTCCTCAAGACCATCGAGAAGTTTGTCCAGGTGAGAGGAACATGACGTTGTTATTAGTGAAATAATACGTTTTGAAGTTGAGGACTTCTCCCCTCCTGACTGACGGGCCATTTCAAGATGGCTAAAGCCTCTGCTGACCTTGTGTTTAGCCCAGCTGACAGCAGCTAGCTCGCATAGCTTGGAGATTGGAGCCAGCTGCAGCTATCTAGCTGATTTTTCTCTGTCAAATCCATTATGGAAGATACTGTAGCAAGAGCCAGTGTCTGGATTTAGTTTCATAACACAATCGTTCTACAAAATCTTGCTATGAAAGTAGCTTGCAAATTAGTATCAAATGTTCATCATGTCGTGTTAAAACATGTTACTATGAAAACGGTATCAACTGCGACTTGAATGCCCGCTCTTAAGTCAGCTCTGCTGTTTTACATCACAATATACTACATATAACTGGCTAGTTGTGTCTTGTCTCGTCTCCCCTTAAGTCGGCTGTTAGATCCTTGACGGAACTACTGATGTCCCTACAGGTGTAAGCTAACGTAAACTAACTCACTCTTGTTACATCGCCTTGGTCCGTACAATTGACCTTATTTTAGCGCCCAAAAAACGTAATACTTCCAGATCGACTGTAATGTCAATACCATTGTAAAGCACAATTTCTCCCCTTTCCAACAAAATCATTGACGAGACCTCCACGATGCCCGTTTCTGCATAATTCAAGAAGGCAATGAGCTCCGAGTCTTTTTAAAAATGGCAGGTGGGGAAGCAAACTAATGTGTGATAGTGAGAAGGGGAATGGCGTGTGGGGAAATGGCTTTTTTTCACTCGATCTGTCCAACTTATTACCTTATCGCCTCCTAAATGTAAATAAAACACTATAAAGAGTTTATATAATGTGTCATGAATTGGGTTTTTAGGGCGGTGCTAAAGTGATCTTCAGAAGTAAACATTGGCTTTTGAGAGTCATGATCGCTTGCGGTGACGACGCAAAAAATGACTAGGTGCTACACCTGGTGGAGAGATTGTAAGACAGCAATAGTTGCTTTACGCGTGCTGTACTTTACGGCATGAAACGTCACGATGTAACGCATGGTCCGTTTTTTTCAACTTTTCTCCAATACTATAAAGCCATTACCATGTTGATCAACGCTTGAATAGAAACGTAATTCACACCCCAGACTTAAGTCAACACAGTCGCTACAGTCCCATTAGTTTTCTTTGCAGCCTCATTTGAATGTTGCGGTTGCGCACATTTGTACGGAATGGGGTGAGTTTACGTTACATGTGGACATTGCACAAACAATGCCCAGATTTAATGTAGATACATTTATCTACAACAAATGTATGGGTGTGTTTCTGTTACAAAGACAAATCATTTTATGCTGTAAATATCATATTGATGTGCTTACAAAGACAGTATGCCTACACATACCTAGCAAATACAAATAAGTTGTGTATAGAGTACAACTAGAATGGCATTCTATTTGTCTATTTGGCCAAATCTAAGGATTTGGCTGTCTAACCACATACTGACATGCACAGCTCTCTGGGTGAGGTTCTGTCTTCAAGTCTCCAGTGGGTGATGAAATTCTTCCATCTGTGTAATGTATTACAGGTTATGGACAATGTAGTCAGGTGGCAGGACAAGTGGAGTGCATGACAATCCTGGATATGACAGAGTTTGCCTCAACCCGTGGGGTCCTTCAGGCAGAGTTTAATAACTACAGGCAAATACCCCATAATGTCAAAGTGGAATTATGTTTTTAAAAATGTTTATAAATTAATTTAAAAATGACAAGCTAAAATGTCTTGAGTCAATATGTATTCAACCCCTTTGTTATGGTAAGCCTAAATATGTTTAGGAGTAAAAATATGCTTCACATAATATTTGTTTTTTTAAATTGCCAAAATGACATACCCAAGTCTAACTGCCTGTAGCTCAGGACCTGAAGCAAGGATATACATATTCTTGATACCATTTGAAAGTAAACACTTTTTGTGGAAATGTTAAATTAATGCGGAGAATATAACGCGTTAGATCTGGTAAAGGATAATACAAAGAAAAAAACACGTGCTTTTTTTGTATTTCTTTTGCACCATCTTTGAAATGCAAGAGAAAGGCCATAATGTATTATTCCAGCCCAGCATCAATTTAGATTTTGGCAACTAGTTTTAGACTGATCCAATGAACCATTGCATCACTGTTCAGAATGTTATATCAAGGCTGCCCAAATGTACCTAATTGGTTTATTAATACATTTAATACATAACTGTGCACTCCTCTCAAACAATAGCATGGTATTATTTCACTGTAATAACTACTATAAATTGAACAGTGCAGTTAGATTAACAAGAATTTAAGCTTTCTGACAATATCAGACCTCGCTTCGAGTCCTTAGGAAACTCTGCAGTATTTCATTTTTTAATGTATTATTTCATACATTGTTACCCCAGGCAATCTTAAGTCTTATTACATACAGCCGGGAATAACTATTGGATTTAAGAGCGACGTCAATTTACCAACATTACGACCAGGAATAAGACTTTCCCGAAGCGGATCCTCTGTTTGGACCACCACCCAGGACAATGGATCTAATCCCAGAAGTCGACCCAAAAAAACGACGCCGCAGGTGGAGCGACCTCCTGGTCAAGCTCCGTAGACGCGTAAATCGCCCAATGCTCCCGAGTATACGTCTCGCCAATGTTCAGTCTCTTGACCACAAGGTAGACGAAATTTGAGCAAGGTTTGCCTTCCAGAGAGACATCAGAGATTGTAGCCATGTTTCCGTAAAACAGAGAATGTTATCTCGGGATATGTTGTTGGAATTGGTTCAGCCACCGGGCTTCTCCATGCATCGCGCCGACAGAGATAAACACCTCTCTGGGAAGAGGTGCATGCTTCATGATTAACGACTCATGGTGTAATCATAACAACATACAGGACCTCAAGTCCTTCTGCTCTCCCAACCTAGAATTCCTTACAATCAAATGCCGGCCATATTACCTTCCAAGAGAATTCACATCAGTTATCGTCACAGCTGTGTACATTCCCCCACAAGCAGACACCACAACGGCCCTCAAGAAACTTCACTGGGCTCGATGTAAACTGGAAACCATATATCCTGAGGGTGCATTTATTGTAGCTGGGGACTTTAACAAAGCAAATTTGAGAACAAGGCTACCTAAATTCTATCAACATATTGATTGTGTTACTTGCGGGGTAATACACTTGATCACTGCTATTCTAACTTCCGCAATGCATACAAAGCCCTCCCCCACCCTCCCTTCGGCAAATCCGACCACAACGTCGTCTTGCTCCTACCGTCTTATAGGAAGAAACTCAAACAGGATGTACCAGTGACGAGAACCATTCAACGCTGGTCTGACCAATCGGAAGCCACGCTTCAAGATTGTTTTGATCACACGGACTGGGATATGTTCCGGTCAGCCTCAGAGAACAACCTCTCACTCAACGTCAACAAAACAAAGGAGATGATTGTGGACTTTGGCTTGGCACCCAAAACCCTGGCAAACTTTTACACAGATGCACAATCGAGAGCATCCTGTATCGCAGCCTGGTACGGCACCTGTTCCGCCCTCAACCTCTCCAGAGGGTGGTGCGGTCTGCACAACGCATCACCGGGGGGGGGCAAACTACCTGTCCTCCATGATACGTACAGCACCCAATGTCACAGGAAGACCAAAATGATCGTCAAGGACATCAACCACCAGAGCCACTGCCCGTTGACACTGCTACCATCCAGAAGTCGAGGTCAGTATATGTGCATCAAAGCTGGGACCGAGAGACTGAAAAACAGTTTATATCTCAAGGCCATCAGACTGCTAAACAGCAATAACTAACTCAAGAGGCTGTTGCCTACATTCAGACCTAAATCACTAGCCACTTTAATAAATGAATCACTAGTTACTTTAAACAATGCCACTTTAAATAATGCCACTTTAATAATGTTTACATATCTTACATTACTCATATCATATGTATAGACTGTACTTTATACCATCTATTGCACCTTGCCTGTGCCACTCGGACAATGCTCATCCATATATTTATATGTACATATTGTCATTCACCCCTTTAGATTTGTGTGTATTAGGTAGTTGTTGGGGAATTGTTAGATTACTTGTTAGATATTACTGCACTGTCGGAACTAGAAGTACAAGCATTTCTCTCCACTCGCATTAACACCTAGAAGCTAGAAACCAATGTACACAGGCAGTTAGAAAAGCCATGGCTAGCTTTTTCAAGCAGAAATTTGCTTCCTGCAACACAAACTCAAAAAAGTTCAGGGGCACTGTAAAGTCCATGGAGAATAAGAACACCTCCTCCCAGCTGCCCACTGCACTGAGGATAGGAAACACTGTCACCACCGATAAATCCACTATAATTGAGAATTTCAAGAAGCATTTTTCTACGGCTGGCCATGCTTTCCACCTGGCTACCCCTACCCCGGTCCACAGCACTGTACCCCCCACAGCAACTCGCCCAAGCCTTCTCCATTTTCTCCTTCTCCCAAATCCAGTCAGCTGATCTTCTGAAAGAGCTGCAAAATCTGGACCCCTACAAATCAGCCGGGCTAGACAATCTGGACCCTTTCAGATGATCTGCCAAAATTGTTGCAACCCCTGTTACTAGCCTGTTCAACCTCTCTTTCGTGTCGTCTGAGATTCCCAAAGATTGGAAAGCAGCTGTGGTCATCCCCCTCTTCAAAGGGGGGTCACTCTTGACCCAAACTGCTACAGACCTATATCTATCCTACCCTGCCTTTCTAAGGCCTTCGAAAGCCAAGTCAACAAACAGATCACCGACCATTTCGAATCCCATCATACCTTTTCCGCTATGAAATCTGGTTTCAGCTGGTCAATGGGTGCACCTCAGCCATGCTCAAGGTCCTAAATGATATCTTAACCACCATCGATACGAGACAATACTGTGCAGCCGTATTCATTGATCTGGCCAAGGCTTTCGACTCTGTCAATCACCACATCCTCATCGGCAGACTCTATATCCTTGGTTCGTCAAATGATTGGCTCTCCTGGTTCACCAACTACTTTTCTGATAGAGTTCAGTGTGTCAAATCGGAGGGCCTGTTGTCCGGGCCTCTGGCAGTCTCTATGGGAGTGCCTCAGGGTTCAATTCTTGGATCGATTCTCTTCTCTGTATACATCAATGATGCTGCTGGTGAGTCTCTGATCCACTTCTACGCAGACGACACCATTCAGTATACTTCTGGCCCTTCTTTGGACACTGTGTTAACAACCCTCCAGACGAGCTTCAATGCCATACAACTCTCCTTCCGTGGCCTCCAATTGCTCTTAAATACAAGTATAACTAAAAGCATGCTCTTCAAACGATCGCTGCCTGCACCTGCCCGCCCGTCCAACATCACTGCTCTGGACGGTTCTGACTTAGAATATGTGGACAACTACAAATACCTAGGTGTCTGGTTAGACTAAACTCTCCTTCCAGACTCACACCAAACATCTCCAATCCAAAGTTAATCTAGAATTGGCTTCCTATTTCGCAACAAAGCATCCTTCTCTCATGCTGCCAAATATACCCTTGTAAAACTGACCATCCTACCAATCCTCGACTTCGGCGATGTCATTTACAAAATAGCCTCCATTACCCTACTCAATAAATTGGATGCAGTCTATCACAGTGCCATCCGTTTTGTCACCAAAGCCCCATATACTACCCACCACTGCAACCTGTACGCTCTCGTTGGCTGGCCCTTGCTTCATACTCGTCGCCAAACCCACTGGCTCCACGTCATCTACAAGACCCTGCTAGGTAAAGTCCCCCCTTTTCTCAGCTCGCTGGTCACCATAGCAGCACCCACCTGTAGCACGCGCTCCAGCAGGTATATCTCTCCGGTCACCCCCAAAACCAATTCTTCCTTTGGCTGCCTCTCCTTCCAGTTCTCTGCTGCCAATGACTGGAACGAACTACAAAAATCTCTGCAACTGGAAACACTTATCTCCCTCACTAGCTTTAAGCACCAGCTGTCAGAGCAGCTCACAGATTACTGCACCTGTACATAGCCCATCTATAATTTAGGCCAAACAACTACCTCTCCCCCTACTGAATTTATTTATTTTGCTCAATTGCATGCCATTATTTCTCTCTACTTTGTACATTCTTCCACTGCAAATCTACCATTCCAGTGTTTTACTTGCTATATTGTATTGACTTCGCCACCATGGCCTTTTTTTTGCCTTTACCTCCCTTATCTCACCTCATTTGCTCACATTGTATATAGACATATTTTTCTACTGTATTATTGACTGTGTTTGTTTTACAACAACACAGTTACACATGGAGTATGTGTCGAACTGCTTTGCTTTATCTTGGCCAGGTCGCAATTGTAAATGACAACTTGTTCTCAACTTGCCTACCTGGTTAAATAAAAGTGAAATTAAATTTAAATTAAAAATCTGCTAACCATGTGTATGTGAGCAATAACATTTGATTTGATTTGACATATGTCTATGTCCTGGGAAATGTTCTTGTTACTTACAACCTCATGCTAATCACTTTAGCCTACTTCCCGTAGGGGACCCACCGATCCTGTAGAGGTGAACATGATTTTTTAATGACTACCTCATCTCTGTACCCCACACATACAATTGTCTGTAATGTCCCTCAGTCGAGCAGTGAAGTACGAACACAGATTCAACCACAAAGACCAGGGAAGTTTTCCAAATCCTCGCAAAGGGCATTGATAGATGTGAAAGAATATAAATAATTGCAGACATTGAATATCCCCTTGAGCATGGTGAAGTTATTATTTACACCCAGTGACTACAAAGGTACAGGTGACCTTCCTAACTCAGTTGCCGGAGAGGAAAGAAACCGCTCAGGCATTTTACCATGAGGCCAATAATGACTTTAAAACAGTTACAGAATGTCCTGGTTGTGATATAAGAACTGAGGATGGAAATAGTAGTTACTCATCAATACTAACCTAATTGACAGAGTGAAAGAAGCCTGTACAGAATCAAAATATTCCAAAACATGCATCCTGTTTGCAACAAGGTACTAAAGTAATACTGCAAAAATGTGGCAAAGCAATTCACTTTTTGTCCTGAATACAAAGTGTTATGTTTGGGGCAAATCCAATACAACACATTACTGAGTACCACACTCCATATTTTCAAGCATAGTGGTGGCTGCATCATGTTAAGTGTATGCGTGTAATAGTTAAGGACAGAATAAAGAAACAGAATATAGCTAAGCACAGTTAAAATCCAAGAGCAAAATATGGTTCAGTCTGCTTGACACCAGACACTGAAAGATTAATTCACCTTTTAGCAGGACAATAGCCTAAAACACAAGGCCAAATCTACACTGTAGTTGCTTACCAAGAAGACAGTGAATGTTCCTGAGTGGCCCATTTACAGTTGGCTCAAATCTGATGAAACTCTATGTCAAGATCTCCAAGATTGCCATCACCACAGCAGCCTAATTACCATGGCCTTACGATGTCTACCTGAGACTCCAAGCCAAACTCTACAGAGTCCACCTTCCTGATTCTTAATCTGCAGCCTTTGGCTTCATCCGGTCCAGTCTCATCCCCTCGGGAATCCTTCTCACATCCTTTCTATATTATAAACCCATTTCAATCTGTTCAAATCCAATTTTATTGGTCAAGGATAGCAGATGCACATGGTTAGCAGATGTTAATGCGAGTGTAGCGAAATGCTTGTGGTCAATGTCTGGTCCTTGTGAAAAATAATATGATGAACAGAATACTGAATGTAGTATTCCTTTAACTACTGCAAAAAGGGAAAACAGAGTCTTGCGTCTCAGCAACAAATTTAAAGGCACACCCAACATGACTCTATAAACAGCCTGCTGTGTTGGCTGCAGGCCCTCATTCCAGGCTCACACACACTGAAACCTTTCTCCTGGCGGATTCTCCTCAGAGGCTTTGCTTTATGCTTCTTTGATAAATGAAAACATTTTTGACGTCATATGGTGGATATCTTCTGACAGACTCTGTGTTGTGTGTCTCTCTCTCGTTGTGTGTGTGCTCTGTCTGCACACGCTCTTCAGACGGCCCACTGGAGGGAAGCCCTGAACATCCTGAAGCTTGTGGTGTCCCGGTCGGCTAGCCTGGTGCAGCCAACGTCCCCCCACAGCGAGCTGGCCCACCTGGACCTCCAGGTGTGGGAGCGCTCCTCCAAAGCCCTGCCCGGGAAAACACTGGACTTTACCTTTGACATCTCTGAGGTTAGTCAGACATCAATGGTTCTCGGGTTCTTTTGATCTGTTTCTCTCTCTTTTGCTCACTCTGTCTTACTTTCTCCCACTCTCCCTCTCTCTCACTCTCCACTCACTCTAACTTCCTCTCACTCTGATGTAATGTTGTCGCTCCCTGTCTGACAGCCAAGCCACGGACAAGACAGGGTTTGTTCTGTGCATGAAGCTGTTCTGTGTTAAAGACTGCTTCCCAAATGGCACCCTATTCCCTATACAGTGTAATACTTTTGATCAGGGCTCTGGTCAAAAGTAGTGTACTATAGGGAATAGGGTGCCATTTATGTCAAAGCCAAATGTTTGTTGTTAAAAGCATGAAAGGCACTTAGAGGAATGTTTACGGTCTCGTGTTTTCTTGTACTTTTCCTGTGTTTTCCAGGGTGTGGTACTGGTGTGAGACTGTTGATGACTGGATCTGTTTTGGACAGGAAACATGTCTTTCCTTCCAGTTAATTACAGATTATGCCTTTTAATAATGACCCCAGTAGATTTGCAGGAAAGCTAGAAAAGTGTACACACAGTAAACACTCCCAGCCAGTCTGGGCAGAGTTAGACTAGAGAGCGAAGTTGTGAGGGCTAACAGACAGACAGACTGGGAAGTAATGTATGATTTATGTATGTCTAGGAACCAAACAGGCAGCTATTTGTGAGGTTTATGAATGGCAGGAAATATTGTCAGACAGGTCTACTGCCGTCCTTTGTGTGGGAATCAGGGAGGAGGAGAGTTCAAACTGGGCTGGGGTGGAGAGGGAGTGAGCTCCAGCCAAACAGAGAGCATTACAGCCTAGAGAGGAATGATTGAACAAACTTACCTCTCGTTTCTCAGACAAATTCCTCAGTATTTTTAGACGGAAGGGGGTGGGGAGAAAAACACAACAGAAGAACAGCATGTTACCGGAGGCACATGGAATCTGTGTAAATTGACTGCAGCTGGATTGAATAAGCTAATTTAGCCAAGCTGGGGGATATCTTGTTTTCCTAATGTGCGAATCTCTCCTGCTCGGTAATTGAGCTGCTGGGGCTATGAACGGCTGCCATTGGACAGTGCTAAGAGCTTAACAAACGCTGCCTGGCAGGTGTTCAAATATTGATGAGCGGCTGAATAGTTGGCCTGCTGGGAGGGCTAGACTGGAGCAGCCATAGAACAGAGGAATGGGAGCTGTCCAATCATGGACTTACTGCTGCAGAGACACTCCGGTTATGCTCCAAACCTGTGCTCTGTGTGTGACTAACTAAGGTTCCTACGTGTGTGTGTGTTTGTAGACCCCAGTGATTGGCAGGAGGTATGAGGAGCTGCAAGGTTCTCCAGGCCGGGAGGGGAAAAGCCGGGCCATCGCTGTGACCTGCAGCACCTCCTCCACCTCCTCGGGCTCCACCTCCAACAACGTCCTGGTTCCAGTCAGCTGGAAAATACCCCAGTCCTCTCAGGTCAGTGTCACCCTTTCTCCCTTTTCTCCCACAATTTCTCAGGTCAGCCTCCCCTTTCACCCCTCCTTCCCCAGTCTTTTCAGGTGAGTGTCTCCCATTCTCCCCCTTTTCCATCAGTCCTCCAATGTCAGTCTCCCACTCCACCCCCAGTCCTCTCAGGTTAGTGTCCCGCTTACATTTTACATTTGAGTAATTTAGCAGATGCTCTTGTCAGACTCCCTTAAAATGGCATTTGGCTTTTCCAGTGTTTGCTGCAGAGTGTGGTGTGTCCTCAAATTCACCTCACCTCTGTCACAGACTGGTCTTCCCTGGCTGCCTGACCCTGCTGAGACCCCGTCACCATCTGATCCTCCTAACACGCGGCATGACAAAGAATTACCTTGGTGCACATTTATACATTGATTCTATTATTGGATAATATAATGGTTCAATAATTGAAATGACCATCATTCCCAGACTGTAGCTTTAAGCTGCTGTCCTGTAGCTACTGTAGGTCTACTCATCAATTCAAGATAGAACTTTATATCATTCACTGATATTGTTAATATACTGCAAAATTCCCCTGAGCTCCCTAGACTGGTCTTCCCTGGCTGTCTGACCCTGCTGGGACCCCTGTCACCATCTGATCCTGTTGTGTACTGTCTGCACTAGAGGGCTGCATTCCTACTGGATGTCTGCGGGACCTTGCTGCGCAGTCAGCATTTTTCATGCTACGGGCAAGGGGGGTCATAAAGACGACTTTCGGATGCAAATATTTTTGTTGTCCCACAGATTATTTGGAAACGGTCTTCTTTCTGCTTTGTGTGCGTTAGCCTACCTATTGTGTTAAATGTGCATATCTTTGCATTGTTCACACATTCGCTACTTCAACATTAGCCTACCTCTCCTAGTTGGGCGTGAGAGTAGGCTGCCTATATAGGCAGAGAGTCACATGGCAGTTAACTTGAATATGAAATTAACTTAATTATGATTAGACTGAAGTTTACTACGGTCTCTGTAAATGATTATTGATAATGGAAGAAGTGGAGGGCGCTCAACCAACGTGAGTCGAAGTGCAATCAAAAAATGGAATCATCATTGAAAAGGCACAACGCACACACAGGTTAGGTTACTATGGTGAGCACCGGTGAGCCTATTCATTTAAGTATTGATTACCCTTTTATTTGCCTCTGCCTGCAAGTTGTCCTCCTAATAGGTGGGCAATATTCTATTGGACTAAGCAAAACGTAGCAAGCGTCTCATTCATGCTGCTTACAGTTCAGTAGCTACCTGCGAGATCAGGTGTGGTCTCAATTAAATAGCGTATTATATAGCCTATGCATGTGTGAAGAAGCACGGGGCAGTTATCTTTCCAAGGATATGTACTTCCTTAATAGGCCTATGATTAGGCTATAGTTTACATTGCCTAGAAATAGGCTTAAATATTGACAGTCTGAAAGTCTTGCCACTCCCCATTTAATTGCTTATTGGCTGATATAGCCCAGTAATACAATATAAGGCCCATGTAAGAATCTCTGGTAATTGAACCTATTTCTTAAGTTATTTTTGCAAGTTTGAAATTGCTTATAGGGTGCAAAATTGCTGGGACCATGGCTGGCAAGTGAGCTGTGTCACATACTGCGGTTGGGTTTGGGACCAGTTCTTGCGGTAGTGTGTGGGTGTCAGACAGAAGGCCAGCGGGTGCGGGTGGGAGCGGGATAAAGAAATCGGTCCAGCGCAGACCTCTACCGTGCATCATGACAGGGAAATCTGTAACATTACAGGTGTTTATTACTGTCAGTGTGAAAAGTAGGTAATTGGCTAGGGAAACTGACAGATCAATAACGTTACATTGCCATTCTGACTAATTAAACTCACATTGCACTGAAAAAACGTCAGAATATCAATCTTCAATTGTTGGCCGATGGGTTCATCATTTGATTCCGGTCTAGTTTGATTAAGGCAGAAAGAATATCTAATGTTAGCCAACTTTTTGCCAGAGCTCTCTAACGGTATATCAACTGGTGAAAGCTTGCCAAGTTCATTTACTTCTGAAATTAGACTAAACAAAGGCTACAAAATATTTCCATCCAAACAGCTGTTAGATAGTAATACTAGCCACGTCATACTGCTCTCTGACAGATACAGTTGAAGTCGGAAGTTTACATACACATAGGTTGGAGTCATTAAAACTTGTTTTTTAACAACTCCACAAATGTTTTGTTAACAAACTACAGTTTTGGCAAGTCAGTTAGGACCTCTACTTTGTGCATGACGCAAGTACTTTTTCCAACAATTGTTTACAGATAGATTATTTCACTTATAATTCACAGTATCACAATTCCAGTGGGTCAGCACTAAGTTGACTGTGCCTTTTTAAACAGCTTGGAAAATTCCAGAAATGTATGTCATGGCTTTAGAAGCTTCTGGTAGGCTAATTGACATAATTTGAGTCAATTGGAGGTGTACCTGTGGATTTATTTCAAGGCCTACCTTCAAACTCAGTGCCTCTTTGCTTGACATCATGGGAAAATCAAAAGAAATCAGCCAAGACCTCAGAAAAAAATGTGTAGACCTCCACAAGTCTGGTTCATCCTTGGGAGCAATTTCCAAATGCCTGAAGGTACCACGTTCATCTGTACAAACAATAGTACGCAAGTATAAACACCATGGGACCACGCAGCCGTCATACCGCTCAGGAAGGAGACGCGTTCTGTCTCCTAGAGATGAACGTACTTTGGTGCGAAAAGTGCTAATCAATCCCAGAACAACAGCAAAGGACCTTGTGAAGATGCTGGAGGAAACGGGTACAAAAGTATCTATATCCACAGTAAAACAAGTCCTATATCGTTATAACCTGAAAGGCTGCTCAGCAAGGAGGAAGCCACTGCTCCAAAACTGCCATAAAAAAGCAAGACTATGTTTTGCAACTGCACATGGGGACAAAGATCGTACATTTTGAAGAAATGTCCTCTGGTCTGATGAAACAAAAATAGAATGGCCAGTTTGGCCATAATGACCATTGTTATGTTTGGAGGAAAAAGCGGGAGGCTTGCAAGCCAAAGAACACCATCCCAACTGTGAAGCACGGGGGTGGCAGCATCATGTTGTGGAGGTGCTTTACTGCAGGAGGGACAGGTGCACCTCACAAAATAGATGGCTTCATGAGGAAAGGAAAATGAAGTGGATATATTGAGGCACCATCTCAAGACATCAGTCAGGTAGTTAAAGCTTGGTCGCAAATGGGTCTTCCAAATGGACAATGACCCCAAGCATACTTCCAAAGTTGTGGCAAAATGGCTTATGGACAACAAAGTCAAGGTATTGGAGTGGCCAACACAAAGCCCTGACATCAATCCTGTAGAAAATTTGTGGGCAGAACTAAAAAAGCTTGTACGATCAAGGAGGCCTACAAACCTGACTCAGTTACACCAGCTCTGTCAAGAGGAATGGGCCAAAATTCACCCAACTCATTGTGGGAAGTCTACCCGAAACATTTGACCCAAGTGAAACAATTTAAAGGCAATGCTACCAAATACAAATTTAGCAAGCTGAAATAATTCTCTCTACTATACATTCTTAGGATCAGCATTTGATTTTATCTGACCTAAGACAGGGAATTTTTACTAGCATTAAATGTCATGAATTTTGAAAAACTATGTTTAAAGGTATTTTGCTAAGGTGTATGTAAACTTTTGACAAACTAGAAGACTTAAAGTACTGAGGCTAGATATGACCTGGCTGTGGTAGCTACTAGCTAGTGTAGCTTATTCCTTCATCTCAGTCGGGAGGGGATGAAACATTACCTTACATTTCATTTACAGTACTAGCTCAGCACTGCGACTAAACACTAGTTTAGTTTTTTTTCTGTAAAGTTAAACAATTGTTACCTTACTAGCTATATCAGTCAACTAAAGAGTAACCCATTTCTGATCTGCTTCCTTTTACAACTTGGTGAAAGAGAAGAGTGCAACATATACACCTTGAACTATGCTCAACTCTGCCATGCTGGTCCAGCCAGCCTTCCAGAAGCTTTGCCTTCACACGGCCTGTCAGCCCGTTCTGTGGTGTCTGCGGTCCTAAATCCAGATGTCTAAACACTCCAAACAGTCTACCCAACCACACATTTGTCTATTTTTAAAAAAAATCAATCTAAAGCTGGTGTAGGGACAAAAATGCAATTTCAGAATGTGAGGTGGCTGTTTGGAGTGTTTAGACATCTGGATTTAGGACCATGTGGACACCACAGAACGGGCAGACAGGCCGTGTGAAGGCAAAGCCTCTGGAAGGCTGGCTGGACCAGCACGACAAAGTTGAGCATAGTTCAATGTGTATGTGTTGCGCTCTTGGCTAGAGTCAACGATACGTCAAATCTTCTAAACTTGTGTGATGACAGAAATATTAGAGTACATTTCTGTGTACTTTAAGTAGAACAAATATTCCTATGGTGTTCAAGTTATCCAATGTTTACAGTGGGCAGGAACAGGGTAGTCTTTTTAAAGGAAACAACAGAAGTAAAAAGAGTCTGTGTAGCTTAAAGGAAATTTTACTCAACTATCTTTTAGTATTGTGATCTACGGTTAATGCAATCACAAAATTGTGCATGACAACAGCCACGTTTTCAAGATGGAGGGCAGTGATGATGCATTTCCTTGAAAGAGTTGCACAGTCAGATCATGTTTTTATATTTATATTGACGTAATCTGATTTGTTGCGTCGCTGTCCGCTCAGAGGTCCTACTCCACAATCTGAACAACGCAGCTCTGCTCTGCTCTGGTGGGACGTCACCTCACTTCTCTCTTCTCTCCATATCTGCAGAAGAGGACACGGGAGAAGCTGGTGAATGTGTTGTGTCTGTGTGGACAGGGATTGGGGCTCACCAAAAATCCTTCGGTGAGACACACACACACACACACAGTTAATGTTGAGTATTCATAAAAGTTACCTTTTTTGTTCAGAATCACTGAAAGAAAGCAGCAGTCATCACTTATTCAACAATTAGACACACTGATTGTGATAATGGCCTACTCATATTGCAGGCATTTTGTGAAAGTTATACACTGAGTGCACAAAACATTAGAAACACCTGCTCTTTCCATGACAGACTGACCAGGTGAAAACTATAATCCCTTATTGATGTAACCTGTTACATCCACTTCAATCAGTGTAAATAAAGGGGAGGAGACTGGTTAAAGATTTTTACGCCAAATTGAGAGGCTGATTGTGTATCTGTGCAATTCAGAGGGTGAATGGGAAAGACTTAAGTCCCTTTTGAACAGGGTATGGTAGTAGGTGGCAGTCGCACCTGTTTAAGTGTGCCAAGAACTGCAACGCTGCTTGGTTTGGCACGCTCAACAGTTTCCCGTGTGTATCAAGAATGGTCCACCTCTCAAAGGACATCCATCCAACTTGACAACTGTGGGAAGCATTGGAGTCAACGTGGCCCAGCATCCCTGTGGAATGCTTTCGACACCTTGTAAAGTCCATCCCTGACGAATTGAGGCTGTTCTGAGGGGGTCCAACTCAATATTATAAAGGTGTTCCTAATGTTTTGTGCACTCAGTATGTATGGTTACACATCATTCTTAACCCCTCAACAATGCCATAGTAGTGCCTTAAGATTGTCTAACATGACTGGTTATTTAATATGGAAGACGTTTCAAAAATAGACATAGTAATAATGTTTATGCACCGTGATCCCATATGAAAAAGATTGATGAGAATTATATTTGTTTGATATGAATTGTAGATTTAAGCATGCTTTTTTTTAATGGAGTGTGGTACTCCCACGTATGCTTTTAACACACCCCTATGTGTCCTCCCGTCCCCAGGTGATCTTCTCCAGCTGTGGCGAGCTGGACCTGATGGATCTGCAGCCCAGCCTGGTGTCATCTGAAGAGGGGACTCAGGAGCAGGACAACAACATGGATGACACCACGTCCGAACAACAATTCAGAGTCTTCAGAGACTTTGACTTCCTGGACGTGGAGCTAGAAGAAGGAGAGGTGAGATTGGTTGATTGATTTGATCATTTAAAAACATAATTCTAATCAGGCACCTGGATGCAAGGCCTTTGAAATCATTGAGGATAAACGCAAAACAAAAACAGCTTATTACAGTTTATTTCCAATGTGGTCCTCTGGTTTAAGCAGGCAAGCTGACTGTCAGGGCTGAGAATATTTAGTGGTGTGTAAAAGGGTGGAAGATGTGAATGCATTGGCCAAATCACTCACAACCCATAAATTCCCTGGATGTAGTGTTGCAGTGCACAGAAGTACTTAGTGTGTAGTGCTGTTATGGAACCTCAGTCTCCGAAACCTTATGATAGAGGTAAAAAAAATCATCATCATAATCATTAAGTACTGTGTACATATGACACTAATGTACACAGTATTAGTGTAATCATTAAATCCGAGAGCTAGAAACGTTCTCAATCCCAAATGAGTGTCTCAACCATACGAATGGAATTACTAGAAGGGGCATCTCAATGAAGCCATAATGGGTGGCCCTTTATAATTCTATGGTCTCAACAGATCTCCAGGACACTTTGTTGTGACTACTTTCATTTCTTCTCTTCTATCGTCTAATGTAATGTGGGTTTATTTTTTTCTGTTTTTGTCTGTGCCACCATCTAGGAGATCCAGGTAAGTCCAGTCATGTTGCAATGCAATTACTGTATTGTGTAGATGGAATGTAGTGGGATGTAGTAGTCTATGGATCCAAACAGTACCCTATTCCCTATGTAGTGTACTACTTTTTACCAGAGCTCTACAGTAGTGCACTACATAGGGTGGATTCTTTCCCTATGGAGGTGTGTGATACAGTAGCACTGTGCATGCTCACGCACATTTTTGGAGTGTGTTCAGGGTTTACTCACCCTAATGTTAAGTCAAGTCCTCACTTAAGACTCTACACTTCATGTCAGGGCCTGTGTTCTTAGTACTTCCTGTCAGAGGGATACTATAGCATCATGTAGCTCAGACGTGACCTAACAGAATCCCATCAACACACATTACACACAACCTTCCATTCACTGGATATGAGCAGACTTATTGCTCTTAAACGAGTAGTATGCAACTTAATAATCAGCTGTTGATCACTGAGGTAATGTCCCAAATGCACCCTACACAATGCACTACTTACAGATTCCTCTCCATTTATGTTGCATTTGCTCAGATTATTTTTTAATACCAGTCATGTACAGTGAATTATGTTAGAATGGCATTGATTCTAATACATGTCAATCATTTCCATAATAATAACACTATGTACATATGTAGAAAAACAAAAAGGGCAAAACCCCACCCCATCTGTCATCCCAGCTAGCAACAAACGTCATTAGGTCATTACCTAACATTTTCATAGCAATGTTCCAGTGATGTGCAAGGACTATTTTCAAGAGACCATCTCCTTAATATCAAACAGAACTTACCCAGAACGTGGTTACCGTGTTCTCTGAATATTCAATTTTAGTTTTCTAGACACGTTTCATGGGATCATTGTAAGAAGATTAATGTGTCCAGTTTTCTTAGGGTTAGGAGGATATCTAATCAACGTCACACCAAACATACACAGAACATGGTTGCCATGTTCTCAGACTATAAGTCATTCATTTTCTAGATAGGTTTCATGGGAACGTTGCAAGAACTTTCCTGTGTACAAGGACGTTTAAAACAGGACGTTCTGTCATGGTCCCCTGGAGGTTTTTGTCTAGTTCCCAGCTTTTTCTAGGGACTTCCCTAAAGAAGTTTTTAGGCCTATGCCTGATGGTCCTAAAGAAACGTTCCCCCGGAAGAAAAATACTTGTTTCTTTACACACCACCCCTTATTATGGTTGCCGAGCCCATCGCCCTGATTGGTGAACCACTTATCAATTTACAGCTTTTTGTCTGTTTGCAAGGTTAGGGACACCCACACACACAAACAGTACTTTCAACACGCAATGTTTTCAACTTACATATTTGAAACACTTTGCTATACAAGATTATATTGTGCATGTTCATATACAGTGCTTTCAGAAAGTATTCACGCCCCTTGACTTTTTCCACACTTTGTTATGTTACAGCCTGAATTTAAAATTGATTAAGTTCAGATTTTGTGTCACTGGTCTACACACAATACCCCATAATGTCGGAATGGAATTATGTTGTCAGTGTCCTGAATACAAAGTGTTATGTTTGGGGCAAATACAACACATCATAGAGTACCACTCTTCATGTTTTCAAGAATGGTGGTGGCTGCATTATGTTATCAGTATGCTTGTCATCGGCAAGGACTAGGGAGTTTTTTTAGGAGAAAAAGAAATGTAATAGAGCTAAGCACAAGCAAAATCCTAGAGGAAAACCTAGTTGTGCTTTCCAACAGATACTGGGAGACAAATTCACCTTTCAGCAGTACAATAACCTGAAAGAAAAGAGAAACTCGCACACTGCTCTTGCTAGTATCACTGTTCTTTATTAAGCTTATGTATCGGCCTCAAGGCCTTAGTCAGAGCTTTTAATAAAGAACAGTGATACGCTGGAGTTGCTTACCAAGACATTGAATTTTCCTGAGTGGCCTAGCTACAGTTTTGACTTAAGTCGGCTTGAACTTTAATGGCAAGACTTGAAAATCCCACGTAACACAACAACAACAAAGTCAAGGAGTGTGAATACTTTCTGAAAGACACAGTAATTATTATTACCTGGTGTTTGAACTCAGATCTTGGGTCACGGCATTCTGATCTTCTTGCTACTCCACAATGTGTGTGTCAGTTGTTAGTTAATCTGATTATTGTCTCATCGTTGATTTGATTGACTTATTTCATACATTTTAGGGGTTGTCTGTTTTATTTATCTCATATTGGTGGGCATATTACTCTGTTTAATGTTACTCCAATGAAAAATAATGTATTTTTGATTTAGTGTACTTTTTACTTCAAAGTTTTACATTGTCGGTGAAATCAGTCTTTGACGGTGGTGTAGCAGTAAGATCAGTATGCCGTGAACCGAGAGGTTATTTGTTAAAAAGTGAAGAAGAATTACTGGAAATGAACATGCACAAAGTGTCAAATATGTTAGCTGAAAACGATGTATGTTGATAGCACTGTTTGTTTGTCCCTTGCCAACAGAAAAAGAGCTGTAAATGTATCAGTGGTTCACCAATCAGGACCTTGATGGGCTCAGCAACCGTAACAAGGGGTGATATGTAAAGAAACACTTTTTTTTCTCCGGAGAACATTTCTTTGGGAGCATCGGGATGTCCTAAAAAATGTATTTGGGGACGTCACAGGAACAACCCGGGAACTAGACAAAAACCTCCAGGGGACCATGACTTCACATTTCAAATTTTAGTCATTTAGTAGACAATGTTATCGAGAGCGACTAACCATTTAGGTAGGTGAGACAACGCATCACAATCATATCAAGTACATTTTCCCTCAACATTCATCAGCACAGTTAGTGCTAGTGGGAAAAGACGAGTGCATTTTATTTTGGGGGGGGTTCGGAGGCACTGAGTTATTTACGATACTCTTCAAAGAGGTAAGATTTCATGCGATTTTCGAAAGATGGGCCTGGACTTTGAGGGGAAGCTTTTTCCACCATTGGGGTACTAGGACATAGAGCTTTGACTGGGCTGAGCGGAAGCTGACCTCCCGTAGGGGTGGGAGGGCCAAGAGACCAGAAGTGGCGGAATGGAGTACTCGGGTTAGGATTTAAGGTTTGAGAATAGCCTGACGGTAAGGAGGTGCAGTTCCCCTTGCTGCTCCATAGGCAAGCACCAGGGTCTTGAAGATGATGCGAGCTTCGACTGGAAGCCAGTGTGTGGAGGAGTGGGTGAACTTAGGAAGGTTGAACACCATGGAGATGACAAGTGCCTGGATTAGAACCTGCACCGTTTCCTGTGTGAGGAAAGGTCGTACTCTATGGATTTTGTAGAGCATGAACCTGCAGGAGCGAGTCACTGATTTGCAGAAATTGACAGTGTTGTCCAGGGTCACGCCAAGGTTCTTTACTCTCTGGGAGGGGGACACCGTGGAGTTGTCAACCGTGATGGAGAGGTCTTGGAGCAAGCAGGCCTTTCCCGGGAGGAAGAGCAGCTCCGTTTTGTTGAGATTGAATTTGAGGTTTCGGTCCGACATCCAAGCTGAGATGTCTGCCAGGCACGCAGAGATGCGTGTCGCCACCTGGGTATCAGAGGGGCAGAGGACAATAGTGGTTGAGTGTCATCCGCATAGAAATGATAAGTGAGACCATGTGAGGATATGACTGAGCCGAGTGACTTCGAAAAGTGGAGAGGGTCTAGAACCGAGCCCTGGGGGGCACCAGTAGTGAGAGCACGTGGTGCAGGGACAGATCCTCGGCACGCCACCTGGTAGGAGTGACCGTCCAGGTAGGATGCAATGCAAGAATGAGCCCAACCCTGAAAGGGTGGAGAGGAGGATCTGATGGTTCATGGTGTCAAAGGCAGCAGGTAGACTTAGGAGAGCGTTTGGCAGAGCGGAGAGCCTTTGTGACACAGAGGAGAGTGGTCTCAGTTGGTTGAGTCGCCTTGAAGCCTGACTGGTTAGGGTCAAGAAGATTATTCTGATAATAACGAGAGAGTTGGTCAGAGACCGTACGCTCAAGTGTTTTGGAAATAAAAGAAGGGATACTGGTCTGTAGTTTTTAACGTCAGCGGGGTCAAGTGTTGGTTTCTTGAGGAGGGGACCGACTCTGGCCATCTTGAAGTAAGAGGGGACGCAGCCAGTGGTCAGGGATGTGGGGAATAGGAGAAACAATAAGGAAATGACTAAGGAAATGTTCTAACTCTAACGTTAAAACATGCTAAATAGGTTCTCAGGAGGTTTTTGCTAACATACATATGTTCCCCTAACTAATGGAAAACTGGACACTCAAACATCAGGGGAACGTTATGGGTAACATTACAAAAACATTCTCTTTCCCTAGAATTGTTAGCTGGGACTGCAGGCAGGCTCAAACAGATCTGGGACCAGGCTAGCCCTGGCTTTCCACCAGAGTAAAATATTATGAAGCTAGTCAGTCACCACAGGTCCAGGATCTGTCCTGCCTGATGTGGTGACCTGGACTGTATTCCAAATGGCACCCTATTCCCTTTATAATGCACTACTTTTGACCAGGGCTCATAAGAAAGTAGGGTGCCATATGAAATGCAGCCTTGAGGAGGCTGGTTGGATTCTCCAGAATCGTGACCTGATGGAAAGTAATTTGGCATCTGAACTGGTGTAGGATGACGTTTCCACTAGACACATCTTGGGTCAGTTTTGCATTTTCCCCTGTAATGATTGGGGGAGGGGAAGCTGTACCTAGAGGAAACTTCACCCAGGAGGATCTGAAACTAGACTGAGGCCATTAGGCTCAGGGGGATGATAATACTACACAATATTTAGGAAGTCCAAAAAGCTCCCAGTGGAGTCATACTCAAGTTGTTTTTCAGTTTTTGTTAAGAGGGCTATTTTGATTTGATCCATTGGAAAGTTTTTTTTGTGATGCTCTAAAAGATTACTTTTTCACGTGACTTGCCAAACCGTACTGTGCTGTCTTGGATATTTTCTGTTCACGTGGTCCATCAGCACAGTTCCAGCAACTGTGGTTGAATGTGTAACCATGCTAGGGTAGTACATCTCAGCTTGGCTTGTATCACCTCCGCTCAGTAGTGTGAAATGGTATAAGTGAGGCTGTTGACATTGTCATTGGGTAACTCTCCCATGAAGATCAGCCTTGATTTGACTTTCACTGCATGGTCAAGTATTTGTGGCTGCTGGTTACTCTGTGTGTGTGTGTGTGTGTGTGTGTGTGTGCGTAAACCCCTGTGTGTGCATGCATGTGTTTAGACCACTGTGTATGTATGTGTGTGCGTGTGGTGTGTAGACCCCTTTTTGTGTGTGTGTCTGCGTAGACCCCTGTGAGTGTGTATGTGTGAGGCATCTGGCTCTGTGTCGTCTAGTTTCTTAAAGCTGTGTGGATCGTCCTCGCAGGGGGAGACGATGGACAGCTTCAACTGGGGGGTGCGGAGACGCTCCATGGATAGCCTGGACAGGAGTGACATGGTGCCCCTGGATGATAGTGAGCTGTCCAGCAGCACACCCAGCCTAGGCCAGTTCACCCACCAGGACTCAGAGGAATCCTCAGAGGAAGAGTCCATCACCGCCAGCCAGATCCTCTCTCACTCCCAGGTGGTACGTCTCTCTAACCACAGACCTAGGATCAGATTATCCCCCCCCCAATCCTAACCTTAACTATTGGGGGGATTAAATAATATCTGACCTTTTTGTATAAACGGTTACAATTGCTAGGACACAACCAGGAGGCATGCTCTGCTGCTCTGTGCTTATCCCATACAATTCTGCTCAAATACTTTGTTTACACTATGTATTGTGGAATGGTTTTCTCTCACAACAGTTGCCTCGTGCATGATGTCCTGACTAGCAGATCTGGGTTCAAATAGTATTTGTTTTCTTCAAAGTACTTCAAGCTCGATCAAGTTCATGGAACCAATGGAATGGTCCCAAAAGTGCAAATCTCGCCCATCTGGCACTGGTTCAAGTTGTATTTGTTTCCTTCCAAATACTTCAAGCTCGATTGAGCTCGCCTGGTGCCATAGAACCAAGGTAATAGTCCGTAAGTGTAAACCTAGCCGATCGATCAATCCAAATATTTGAAAGAAAGCAAATACTATTTTAACCCGGATCTGATGATTAGACTGGAGGAGGACTCTGAGCTGTACTTTTGTCTCGTTGCAGATTGTGAATCTCTCCCCCACCGAGGAGGTCAATCAACTGGACTCTCTGTACACCTCCGGTGACAACTCATCTGCTGACCCTCCTCTTCCCCCTCTGCACACCCGAACGTCCAGTTTCGAGATCTCGCTGGCAGAGAATTCAATGTCGAGGGTGAATAAGTACATCAGTGTCTGAGATATGGGCGCCCACTCACTCCTATTCCTCCCATCAACGCTGCCAAATAATACAATTATATCCTATCCTTTCGCAGTTCGATTTTAGCGATAAGTGTTGATGTTTCTCAATAAAGTATTATGTGTATTTCTCTGTGAATCTTCAAGATTTTCTCCAGAGAGGATATGGCAGGACCCCGTCTGTAGTCTTCAGCTTCTAGTTAGCTGCATGTCACAGTTAAATCTTCTAATACCTGCTCTTACACCTATTATCTAATGTGTTGGGTCATGGGCTGGTTGGTGCTGCAAATTCTTCCATTTATATTCAATACTATCTTTTGAGGAATAGTATTGCTGTGTTCTTGGGGTTTTGTGGTTGTTTGGTAGCAAGGTGGTTCTCTTTCTGTGTCTGAAACAATTGGCATAATTTGTACACACTCGTGAAAACGTAACCAAATGTGAAATTAAACACAGTATCTTTGTCCATTGGAAAGGGCAGTGTGCCTATCATTTATTCCTAATACTGTACTTTCAAAAAATGTCTTACCTTTAGGAGGAAAGTGTCATAATTGTGAGTCATTCTCATCATTCAGCAATATTATGCATATTCCCCCAAAAGCACATAATCAAGAATATTTGAGTGCATGTAATAATAATGGATTCATGGAGTGCTTTAACACAGTGCTCTCAGTGATTTACCGTCACTCACTGGATTCCGTCAGTAGAACCCCATCAGTGTTTCCCAAAACCTGTCCTCAAGTAACTACAGCCAGTTTTGAAGTACTGGAATAGATCAAATTGGCTGGGGGTACTACACTGAGTGTGCTTCCCAAATAGCACCCTTTTCCCTATATAGTGCACTACTTTTGACCAGAGCCCTATGAACCCTAGTCAAAGTAGTGCACTACCTCGGGAGTAGGGTGCCATTTGGAACGCAACCTGATATTGCCCATCTGATGCCGGCACTTCGAGTAAGTCCCTCCCTCCTTTCCTCTCTCCCTCAAGGCTGAGGTATCAGTAGAAGACACGAACATCCATGAGGATGACCTGTCCATCAGTGACCTCCTGCCAGGCTTTGACTGCAGCGGCGACAGCTTCAGCCTGGAAAATCTGGCTCCGGGAGACGACCGAGGAGAACTGGACCTGGACTTCAGCGCACTGCCCAGGTACATAGCACTGTTCAGGTCTGTTAGAAGAAAATGTGGTTAATGAAAGAGTTTTTATAGTGCTTTATACATTTCAGGCCAATAAATGCTTATTAATTGTAATGGAATTGGTCATAAAATGTGATCATGAAAGTCTAATCAAACCTGCAACAGTGCTTTTGTCAGTATTTATAACCTTTTCATACTACTGAATGGTAAAATACTATTATGTAAGCAGACACAATATAGTTCTGGTCAGCATGAGGGTCTGAAAAGTGTTTTGGAGTGCTGCTATTTCTTCATGTGTGTGCCTGGTTTACCCCACCAGTCTCGGCGAGGAGGAGAGAGACGAGCTGATGGAGTCTCGTTCTTCCCTTCCTCCGTCACCCTTCTTCTCGGCCATCCTGGCGGCGTTCCAGCCGGCGGTGTGCGACGATGCCGACGAGGCGTGGCGGCGGCACATCAACCAGCTGGTGTCCGACTCGGACGGCTCCTGCGCCATCTACACCTTCCAAGTCTTCTCCTCCTTCTTCCAGGTAGATGGTGGATACACATTGCTCACTACCTGTGCTCTCCCCCCTGTGCGTTTATTTTTTTACAGCATGTGAAACAGTATCGTTGGTGGTAGCCTATCGAGCACAGTGTTTAAGCTGGCTAGCGAGAGCTTCCCTTTTCTGATTGGTTATCACAAAGTTGTGTTACTGAAATTCGCAACTATAGTTGCCAACAGTCAAATCTTAGAATGTCGCTTCGTGTCTCCTTCCATTGAAAATTATATATTTATTTTTTGTTGTTGCTGAAACGAGTAAACCATCTGAATCAAAAAGACTAGAAAAAAAGACTAGAAAAATGGCGCCGAAGAGGATTGTTGACGTTTTACATGCCCGTAATAAATTGTGCTATTTTGTAAATTTTTTGCATTGTTTGTAACTTGTTTTTTAAAACTTATTTTGCACATAATGTTGCTGCTACCGTCTCTTATGACCGAAAATAACTTCTGAACATCAACACTGGGATTACTCACCACGGACTGAAAGAAGCTTTTTTTTCTTTAAAACGAGCCCGATGAGAAAGACACTGCTCTCCCGGGAACAGGCCCAGAATCACAATTTGGTGAAGAAAAGACAGAGGAAAAGAGGACGCAGATCAGGCTGCCTTTTGAGAATCCGTAGGTGAGCGAGTAAAGTCCCATTGCCATCAATTCTACTTGCTAACATGCAATCATTGGAAAATAAAAATGGATGACCTACGATTATCCTACCAATGGGACATTAAGAACTGTAATATCCTACGTTTCACCGAGTCATGGCTGAACGACTACACAGACAATATAGAGCTGGAGGGATTTTCAATGCACCGGCAGAACAGAGAAGCTCTGGGGGGGGGGGGTGTCTTTTTGTCAATAACAGCTGGTGCGCGATGTCTTGAGGTATTGCTCGCCTGAGGTAGAGTACCTTATGATAAGCTGGAAACCACACTATCCCCAAGCGAGTATTCTTCTAAACTCAGCAAAAAAAGAAACGTCACTTTTTCAGGACCCTGTCTTTTCAAAGATAATTTGTAAAAATCCAAATAACTTCACAGATCTTCTTTTGTAAAGGGTTTAAACACTGTTTCCCATGCTTGTTCAACGAACCATAAACAATTAATGAACATGCACCTATGGTACGGTCATTAAGACACTAACAGCTTACAGACGGTAAGCAATTAAGATCACAGTTATGGAAACTTAGGATACTAAAGAGGCCTTTCTACTGACTCTGAAAAACACCAAAAGAAAGATGCCCAGGGTCCCTGCTCATCTGCGTGAACGTGCCTTAGGCATGCTGCAAGGAGGCATGAGGACTGCAGATGTGGATGCCCTGCAGATGCCAGGGCAATAAATTGCAATGTCCGTACTGTGAGACACCGAAGACAGAGCTACAAGGAGACAGGATAGACAGCTGATCGTCTTCGCAGTGGCAGACCACGTGTAACAACACCTGCACAGGATCGGTACATCCGAACATCACACCTGCAGGACAGGTACAGGATGACAACAACTGCCCAAGTTACACCAGGAATGCACAATCCCTCCATTAGTGCTCAGACTGTCCACAATAGGCCGAGAGAGGCTGGACTGAGGGCTTGTAGACCTGTTATAAGGCAGGTCCTCACCAGACATCACTGGCAACAACGTCACCTAGGGGCACAAACCCACCGTCGCTGTACCAGACAGGACTGGCAAAAAGTGTTCTTCACTGACGAGTCAGTTTTGTCTCACCAGGGTTGTTGGTTGGATTCGCGGTTACCTTTGAAGGAATGAGTGTAACACCGAGGCCTGTACTCTGGAGCGGGATCGATTTGGAGGTGGAGGGTCCGTCATGGTCTGGGGCGGTGTGTCACAGCATCATCAGACTGAGCTTGTTGTCATTGCAGGCAATCTCAACGCTGTGCATTATAGGGAAGACATCCTCCTCCCTCATGTGGTACCCTCCTGCAGGCTCATCCTGACACAACCCTCCAGCATGACAATGCCACCAGCCTACTGCTCGTTCTGTGCGTGATTTTCTTCAGGACAGGAATGTCAGTGTTCTGCCATGGCCAGCGAAGAGCCCGGATCTCAATCCCATTGAGCACGTCTGGGACCTGTTGGATCGGAGGGTGAGGGCTAGGGCCATTCCCTCCAAGAAATGTCTGGGAACTTGCAGGTACCTTTGGAAGAGTGGGTTAACATCTCACAGCAAGAACTGGCAAATCTGGTGCAGTCAATGAGGAGGAGATGCACTGCAGTATTTAGCAGCTGGTGGCCACACCAGCTACTGACTTGATTTTGACCACCCCTCCCCCCTTTGTTCAGGGACACATTATTCCATTTCTGTTAGTCACATGTCTGTGGAACTTGTTCAGTTTGTCTGTTAAATCTTGTGATGTTCATACAAATATTTACACATGTTAAGTTTGCTGAAAATAAACGCAGTTGACAGTGAGAGGATGTTTCTTTTTTTGCTGAGTTTATATTATTCGTAGCCATCTATTTACCACCACAGACCGATGTTGGAACTAAGAGATCACTCAACCAACCACCTATAAGGCCATAAGCAAACAAGAAAATGCTCACCCAGAAGCAGCTCTCCTAGTGGCCTAATGCAGGCAAACTTAAATCAGTTTAATCACATTTTTACCAGCATGTCACATGTTCAACCAGAGGAAAAAAAACTCTACACCACCTTTACTCCACACACAGAGATGCACACAAAGCTCTCCCCCGCCCTCCATTTGGCAAATCTGACCATAATTCTATCCTCCTGCTTACAAGCATAAACTAAAGGAGGTATCAGTGACTCGCTTAATACCGAAGTGGTCAGATGGTGCGGATGTTACACTACAGGACTGTTTTGCTAGCACAGACTGGAATATGTTCCGGGATTCATCCAGTGGCATTGAGGAGTATACCACCTCCAGGAATCGGCTTCATCAATAAGTGCATCGACGACGTCGTCCCCACAGTGACCGTATGCATATATCCCAACCAGAAGCCATTGATTAAAGGCAACATCCGCATCGCGCTAAAGGCTAGAGCTTCCGCTTTCAAGGAGCGGGACACTAATCTGGACACCTATAAGAAATCCCACGAACCATCAAACAAGCCAAGCGTCAATACAGGATTAAGATTGAATCCTACTACACCAGCTCTGACGCTTGTCGGATCTGGCAGGGCTTGAAAACTTTTACGGGCGACAAAGGGAATCCCAGACGTGAGCTGCCCAGTGACTCAAGCCTACAAGACGAGCTAAATGCCTTTTTATGCTCGCTTCGAGGCAAGCAACACTGAAGCATGCACAAGAGCACCAGCTGTTCTCGATTACTGTGTGATAACGCTCTCAGTAGCCGATGTGAGCAAGACCTTTAAATAGGTCAACGTTCAGAAAGCCGCGCGGCCAGATTACCAGGACGTGTACGCAAAGCATGCACGGACCAACTTAAGTGTCTTCACTGAGATTTTCAACCTTTTCCATGTAATACCTACATGTTTCAAGCAGACCACCATAGTCCCTGTGCCCAAGAACACAGAGGTAACCTGCCTAAATTATTACAGCCTCTTAGCACTCACGTCTGTAGCTATGAAGTGCTTTGAAAGGCTGGTCATGGCTCACATGAACAGCATCCTCCCAGATACCCTAGACCCACTGCAATTCGCATACCGCCCCAACAGAACCACAGATTACGCAATCTAAATTGCACTCCACACTGCCCTTTCTGCCCTTTCCCACCTTGACAAAAGGAACACCTATGTGAGAATGCTGTTCATTGACTACAGCTCAGCGTTCAACACCATAGTGCCCACGAAGCAAAGGACCCTGTAACTGGATCCTGGACTGACTGACGGGCCACACCCCGGGTGTTAAGGGTAATATTAAGCACGTCTGCCACGCTGATCCTCTGGGGTGTGTACTTAGTCCCCTCCTGTACTCCCTGTTTGCCCATGACTGTGGCCAAACACGACTCCAACACCATCATTAAGTTTGCTGACGACACCACAGTGGTAGGCCTGATCACCGACAACGATGACACGGCCTATAGGGAGCAGGTCAGATAACTGGCAGAGTGGTACCAGGACAACAACGTCTCCCTCAATGTGAGCAAGGAGCCAATCGTGGACTACAGGAAAACGGCGGGCCGAACAGGCCCCCATTTATCATCAACGGGGCTGTAGTGGAGCGAGAGTTTCAAGTTCCTTGGTGTCCATATCACCAACGGTCTATCATGGTCCAAACACACCAAGACAGTTGTGAAGAGGGCATGACAAAACCTTTAACCCCCTCAGGAGACTGAACAGCAAAGGACCTTGGGAAGATGCCGGAGGAAACGGGTACAAAAGTATCTATATCCACTGTAAAACGAGTCCTATATCGACATAACCTGAAAGGCCGCTCAGCAAGGAAGAAGCCACTGCTCCAAAAGAGCCATAAAAAAGCCGGACTATGGTATGCAACTGCACATGGGGACAAAGATGGTACTTTTTAGAGAAATATCCTCTGGTCTGATGAAACAAAAATAGAACTGTTTGGCATAATGACCATCGTTATGTTTGAAGGAAAAAGGGGGAGGCTTGCAAGCTGAAGAACACCATCCCAACAGTGAAGCATGGGGGTGGCAGCATCATGTTGTGGGGGTGCTTTGCTGTCGGAGGGACTGGATGCAATCTAGTTTGTGAAATACACATGAGGAAGGAAAGTTTATGGGAATATATTGAAGCAACATCTCAAGACATATGTCGGGAAGTTAAAGCTTGTTGCAAATGGGTCTTTCAAATGGACAATGACCCCAAGCATACTTCCAAAGTTGTGGCAAAATGGCTCAAGGACAACAAAGTCAAGGTATTGGAGTGGCCATCACAAAGCCCTGACCTCAATCCTATAGAACATTTGTGGGCAGATCTCAAAAAGCGAGCAACGAGGCCTACAAATCTGACATAGTTACACCAGCTCTGTCAGTAGGAATGAGCCAAAATCCACCCAACATATTGTGGGAAGCTTGTGGAAGGCTACCTGAACGTTTGACCCAAGTGAAACAATTTAAAGGCAATGTTACCAAATACTAATTGAGTGTATGTACACTTCTGACCCACTGGGAATGTGAAGAAAGAAATAAAAGCTGAAATAAATAATTCTCTCAACTGACATTTCACATTCTTCAAATAATGTGGTGATCCTAACTGAACTAAGATAGGGAATTTTCACTTGGATTACATGTTGGGAATTGTGAGAAACTAGGTTTAAATGTATTTGGCTAAGTGACTGTAAACTTCTGACTTCAACTGTATATAATAGGCGGTGTCAGAGGAAATCCCAAAACATTCGTCAGACTCCACTCAACCAAGTCAGACTGTTTTCTCTGCTACCTCACTGCAAGCGGTGCCGGAGAGCCAAGTCTAGGACCAAAAGGCTCCTTAAAAGCTTCTACCCCCAAGCCATAAGACTGCTGAACAATTAATCAAATAAACACCGGATTACGTTGACCCCCCCATTTGTTTTGTACACTGCCTACTCTCTTATCTATGCAGAATCACTTCACCCCTACATACATGTACAAATTACCTCTAACCTGTACCCCCACGCACTGACTCGGTACCGGTACCCCCTGTATATAGCCTCATTGTTGTGTTTTTATATATATATATATATATATACTGCTCAAAAAACTAAAGGGAACACTTAAACAACACAATGTAACTCCAAGTGAGATCAAACTGTCCACTGAGGAAGCAACACTGATTGGCAATAAATTTCACATGCTGTTGTGCAAATGGAATAGACAACTGGTGGAAATTATAGGCATTTAGCAAGACACTCCCAATAAAGGAGTGGTTTTGCAGGTGGTGACCACAGACCACTTCTCAGTTCCTATGCTTCCTGGCTGATGTTTTGGTCACTTTTGAATGCCGGCGGTGCTTTCACTCTAGTGGTAGCATGAGACGGAGTCTACAACCCACACAAGTGGCTCAGGTAGTGCAGCTCATCCAGGATGGCACATCAATGCGAGCTGTGGCAAGAAGGTTTGCTGTGTCTGTCAGCGTAGTGTCCAGAGCATGGAGGCGCTACCAGGAGACAGGCCAGTACATCAGGAGACGTGGAGGAGGCCGTAGGAGGGCAACAACCCAGCAGCAGGACCGCTACCTCCGCCTTTGTGCAAGGAGGAGCACTGCCAGAGCCCTGTAAAATGACCTCCAGCAGGCCACAAATGTGCATGTGTCTGCTCAAACGGTCAGAAACAGACTCCATGAGAGTGGTATGAGGGCCCGACGTCCCATAGGTGGGGGTTGTGCTTACAGCCCAACACCGTGCAGGACGTTTGGCATTTGCCAGAGAACACCAAGATTGGCAAATTCGCCACTGGCGCCCTGTGCTCTTCACAGATGAAAGCAGGTTCACACTGAGCACGTGACAGAGTCTGGAGACACCGTGGAGAACTTTCTGCTGCCTGCAACATCCTCCAGCATGACCGGTTTGGCGGTGGGTCAGTCATGGTGTGGGGTGGCATTTGCTCGCCAGAGGTAGCCTGACTGCCATTAGGTACCGAGATGAGATCCTCAGACCCCTTGTGAGACCATATGCTGGTGCGGTTGGCCCTGGGTTCCTCCTAATGCAAGACTATGCTAGACCTCATGTGGCTGGAGTGTGTCAGCAGTTCCTGCAAGAGGAAGGCATTAATGCTATGGACTGGCCCACCCGTTCCCCAGACCTGAATCCAATTGAGCACATCTGGGACATCATGTCTAGCTTCATCCACCAATGCCACGTTGCACCACAGATTGTCCAGGAGTTGGTGGATGCTTTAGTCCAGGTCTGAGAGGAGATCCCTCAGGAGACCCTCCGCCACCTCATCAGGAGCATGCCCAGGCGTTGTAGGGAGGTCATACAGGCACGTGGAGACCACACACTACTAAGCCTCATTTTGACTTTTTTTTTTAAAGACATTACATCAAAGTTGGATCAGCCTGTAGTGTGGTTTTCCACTTTAATTTTGAGTGTGACTCCAAATCCAGACCTCCATGGGTTGATACATTTGATTTCCATTTTTGTGTGATTTTTGTTGTCAGCACATTCAACTATGTAAAGAAAAGTATTTAATAATATTTCATTCAGATCTAGGATATTATTTTAGTGTTCCCTTTATTTTTTTGAGCTGTGTGTGTGTGTGTGTGTGTGTGTGTGTGTGTGTGTGTGTGTGTGTGAGAATTGGTTAAAAAAAATCTTAACTCTTCTTGATCTGCACTGTTGGTTAAGGGCTTGAAAGTAAGCATTTCACGGTAAGGTGTTGTATTCGGCGCATGTGACCAATTTTTTTAAGGTTGATTTGAAGAGAACCCTCATCCATGAAAGACTATCATGCATGTTGATGTTAGTTGTGTGTTGCAGTTAAAGGCAAGGTGTGCTGCTTTGTTTTCAACCAGCTGCAGCTTTCCTAGGTCTTTCTTTGCTGCACGTGACCATTACCTGACAATAATCAAGATGGGTAAAGATCAAAGCCTCAACAACTACTACAGTTTGTTCTGCGTTTTGACAAAGATCATCTTTTTATATAGGATTTACCTCCCCATCTTTGTCAATATGATTTGACCATGATAACTGACCATTCAATGTTACTTCTTCTTCAACTTCTTTAATGGTCACACCCTTTATGCACAACTCCAGTTGAGGTTAAGGTCTAAGAGAAGGCTTTGAACCAAATACAATGCTTTTGGTTTTAGATGTATTGAAGGCCAGTTTATTGTTAATTACCCATTCTGACTCTGACTGTAACTCCTTGCTAAGAGTCTCTGTGAGCTCACTGGCAGTAGGTGCAGAGGTGTAGAATGTGCAATCAGCATACATAGTCATTTTACAGCCCAAGGCAACTGACCTGAGGGGTACCGCACTGTCCATATGGGTATTTCTATAAGCTAGGGTATCAGTGAGCATTTCTTGTAGTGGACAAAATTCCACCAAGCCTATTAAAGGGTAAGGTGGAGCTCTCACCTTGTCCCCATCCATCAATCCCTATCATATTTCCAGAAGTGTCAAGAGTTTGGGCAGTAGTGGCTAGGGGGTTGTTTCTGGACAGGCCATGGGTATTATGGTAGTTCAGTTAGTCAGTCAATTTTTTAAAATATCAAATCAAAATCTAATTTATTTATAAAGCCCTTTTTACATCAGCAGATGTCATCAGATGTAGAAGTGCAGTGTCTAGGAAAAACTCCCTACAAAGGCTGGAATCTACAAAGAAACCTACAGACCCTGGTTCGATTACGGGCTGTATCACAACCGGCCATAATAAGGAGTCCCATAGGGCGGTGCACAATTTGCCCAGCGGCGTCTGGGTTAGGGAAGGGTTTGGCCGAGGTAGGCCGTCATTGTAAATAAGAATTTGTTCTTAACTGACTTGCATGGTTAAAAATAAAGGTTAAAAATGAGAGGAACCAGGCTCTGTGGGCTGGCCAGTCCTCTTCTGAGTGTGCCGAGTGGAGTATATGGCCATTAAGGCCAGATAGTTCTTCAAGATGTTCAAACGTTCATAGATGACCAGAAGGGTCAAATAAGAAATCTGTGTTTGTAGTGCGTGCAACAGATCAGCACCTCAGGAGTAAATGTCAGTTGGCTTTTATAGCCGATCATTCAGAGGTCGAGACAACAGGAGAGGGAGGGAGATATAGCTGTCAAATAGGGAGAGGGAGCTAATACCTGTCGAATAATTGCTTCCTCTGTCCTTGGAGAATCTCAATTGTATTTCCTTGATTTGTTGCATCCTCTCCTTGTCTCCTTCTCAAAAACCAATGGGATGAGAAGGTCAGAGGTCCCTCCCCTCACCTTCTTATCCAATGGATTTTAAGAAGGTGTGAAGGAAATGCAATTGAGATTGTCTCCTTGTTTCCTCCATTTCTCACCTCCCTCTCAAAGCACATTAGGGGAAAGGAGGAAACGTTCCTCCCCTCGGGCTCCAATGCACTTTCGAGGAGAGGCGTGGAGTGGAGGAAACAAGGACAGAGGAGACGATGTGAAGTCTCGTTTTCAGTTTACTGATTATAATTTTTTCATTTTCAGTTATTATTGTCAATGACTTTGAAAAAAAACATTATTATTATTATTGTATTAAAATATTATATAAACTATAAAACAAATGTATAAATGCTGTTCATCTTTTCCATTATTCTGTTTAGCATAGCTATAAATGATAGAGAAGTTGACCAAAGCACAAACAGACCTGGGTTCTAGGCATGACAAAGAAACATTCAGTGTCATGCCTAGTAGCCAGTTGACATTTTGAATGACATGTAGATGTTTTGTTGCTAGGAGTTATGGTCTCATTGTGCCCATCTAGATTGTTATTACTGTAACTACACATGTAATAATAATTACATGTATATCAAACCATTTTGACCCTGATGTTACAAATTGACCCCTTTTTTTTCTAGAAAGACCCATATCTGATGTTAGTGTAGCTCCCATTTGAAGAATACTCTGAGTAATTACTCAATTAGTTAAGTAACTCTCCAACCATGTGATGTAAAATCCTATCAAGTGAGTTATGATCAATAACATAAAAGGCTTCACTGAAATCTAAACATAACACTCCAACTATCATCTAATTATCCATTTATTTTAGCCAATCATCAGGGATATGAGTCAGTGCAGTACAAGTTGAGTGCCCTTCTCTATATGCATGCTGTTTAGAAAGTTCTTCGTTTTTTCTGCTGGTAGAACAAATGGAACGGGCCAACCTCCTGCTACTGTTGCCATTGTTCTTTTTTGAATTTGATCATTGAAATAGTGATGATGTGGCCTATTATTCCCTGTACAATGCATAGGAAAAAGGGAACAATGTCATTTTAGATTTACCCATGTCTTGCTGCAGGGACAGTGGGATTAACATGACTGGACCATCAGGCTACATCCCAAATTGAACCCTATTCCCTATATAGAGGGCCCTGGTCAGTGCACTATGTAGGAAATAACATTTGGGATGCAAGCCCACAGTCCCCATCAAGATTACTCTGTTTGAACTGTTAAGCTTAGAAAAGCTGCGGGGGTTATGGCTCCAGTTCTGAACAAAAGACCAGTGTCGCGTAGAGGGGCAATATAGCACTTGTATATTACTTGAGAAAGGAGAGAAGTGAAACAGAGGAGGTAAAAATGGGAGGGATGAAAAGAGAATGAGGAGCAGGGTCGAGCGTGAATAAATATAAGCGTAGAGAAAGGATTAAGTGTAAGTGCAAGCTATCATGATAGTACCCCAGGAACCCTGATTTAGAGTGCTTAAGAGTGAGGCTAGAGGCCTCCCGGGTGGCGCAGTGGTTAAGGGCGCTGTACTGCAGCGCCAGCTGTGCCATCAGAGACTCTGGGTTTGCGCCCAGGCTCTGTCGTAACCGGCCGCGACCGGGAGGTCCGTGGGGCGACGTACAATTGGCCTAGCGTCGTGTCCGGGTTAGGGAGGGCTTGGCCGGTAGGGATATCCTTGTCTCATCGCGCACCAGCGACTCCTGTGGCTGGCCAGGCGCAGTGCGCGCTAACCAAGGTTGCCAGGTGCACGGTGTTTCCTCCGACACATTGGTGCGGCTGGCTTCCGGGTTGGATGCATCTGGTTGGCGTTTCCACTCACTACCAAATATGGTGATGAGAGCAAACCCAGTGGCCGGCAGTGGGAGAAGATGGAGCGAGATCGATTTTGGCTGATATTCTGCAAATGTTCTCATCGATGAAACATTTGATCTCCATTTCTGTTTCCCAAATGAAAATCTGTAACAAACAGTGGACTGCGTTTTGTAGACTTTACCCTTAGCCAAGTCTCTAAATAATTGCGTTCTTTAGGAGTGCAAGGGCGAATTGAGTTGCACACGTGCACTTCAGAGTAGGCGTTCCCTAACAGAAATATGCAAATAAATGTTAGAACATGCTAATGGGATCTCACTAGCTCGTGCTTGGCTCTTCCCACCTTTTGTTGTTCTGCCCACTATGATTAATTTGCGCCCATTGGAAATGGTTGGTCTATCTTGGATTAGTTATTTTATTTTTTTATGATTTTGGCGTTGCAAGCGCCATGCTCTACCAATTGATCCACATGTTCGTTTTTTTGCTTTTCAGAGTATTCAGAATAAGTTCTGCTCCCTAACCTGTGATGCTGCGGGGTACCTAGGAGATGGCCTGCGAGGGATAGGTTCCAAGTTCCTCAGGTCGTCCCAGATGCTGACATCATGCTCCGAGTGTCCTACGCTGTTCATAGACGCTGACACCGTGAGTAATAGATCAGCATTTACTAATTATATTCTATTCCTGTGTAATGGGTGTAACTTATGGTATTTTGGTAGATCAGCAATTAATTCACTTCTATACTTCAGTTTTATAATTAGTAGTGTAATGCAATGCCAACATGTTTTATATTATGTATGTACTGTATGTATTGTGTATATTTTTTGCTGATGTACGATGTTCTCATGTACAATCTTATCAAACAATAACAATGTGTCATTAGACCACTCTTTTGGTCACCCCAAGTATAAAACAAAATGGTTTTCATTCCCCAGATCATCTCCTATGGGCTCCTGGAGAAGATTAAATTTAGTGTACTGGAACTCCAAGAATATCTGGACACTTACAACAGCAGGAAAGAAGCAGCCATAGCTGTAAGCCCTGATACATGAGTTGCTGTTACTACATGTTTTAAATACACCCGGTTACCAAAGTCACCTTGGTACAGCCCGAAGAGGATGGACTCGGTGTCTGGTTACTCTCGAGGTTTCTTCCTGCTAACAAGTTTTTACTTACCACTTCCTCTTTGTCTCAGCTGAATTACCGCATCCCTGAGTTACTTTTGTGACAACTGTTGATGTTGAGGGCTTTATACCTTTGATTGATTGAAGTACCAATGTTTCATCAACTCATCATTTCAGAATATGATGTCACAATAACTCCCCTTTCCTGTCCCACAGTGGTTAACCAACTGCAAGGCCACCTTCCCCATAGGCAGTGGGGGTGTCATGATTACCAACCAGCCGGGGGAATACGAGGAAAAGGTAGGACCTCTGTCCACGGGTGTGCTCGCATACTCAAAAGAACTAAGCTTGAAAAAAAGCGGCAATAGGTCTATTTGTCCATCTTGAGACGCTGTAGCCACTTCTCAAAATAGTCTGAATTAAAGTTTTTGCCAAGGAGATCTTAAGCTGTTTGGTGCAGTATTTCTCAAGTGAAATAATTTGCATGAAAACGAGTCTTCTCTCGTTGAATGTAAACAAACACTTAATTTAATAATCCTTACTGATGACCAATTACCGATGAAGGGGCATAGATGTCGGCTACCAACTTCAGCTTGCCTGAAACATCCAAATACCAAAACTAACAAAAACGTCACAAAATGTTGTCATAGTACACTGAACAAAAATATAAATGCCACAGTTTGGATGCACTGAGATATCGTGATGAGATCCGGAGGCCCATTGCCGTGCCATTCATCCGCCTCCATCACCTCATGTTTCAGTATGATAATGCACGACCCATGTCGCAAGAATCTGTAAACAATTCCTGGGAGCTGAAAATGTCCCAGTTCTTCCATTGTCTGCATATTCGCAAGACACGTCACCCATTGAGCCTGTTTGGGATGCTCTAGATCGACGTGTACGACAGCGTGTTCCTGCCAATATCCAGCAACTTCGCACAGCCATTGAAGAGGAGTGGGACAACATTCCACAGGCCACAATCAGCAGTCTAATCAAATCTATGCGAAGGATATGTCGCGCTGCATGAGGCAAATCGTGATCACACCAGATACTGACTGGTTTTCTGATCCACATCCCTACCTTTTTAAAAGAAAAATAGATATCTGTGACCAACAGATGCATATCTGTATTCCCAGTCATGTGAAATCCATAGATTAGGGTCCAATGAATGTATCTCAATTGACTGATTTCCTTATACTGTATAAACTAACTTGATAAAATATTTGATATTGTTGCATGTTGCGTTTATATTTTGTTATTGGTTAATGAGGCCTCTTGTTATTGGTTAATCAGATACTAAACGTTTTGTAGACAATGGCAAAGATGAGTGACATGAATAATGCTTACTTATTGAGACTTTGTGGCTGAACTAACCAATGTGTTCTCAGTAGTATTTCCTATTATGTATGCTAAACTGACAGTATAACCCAACATAAAGCTGTATCACTTTGATATTTCTGGAAATTGTCATGTTGGAGAATGATAGATACTAGAATTATGTTCTGTCGAGTAGATTTCAGATACAGTGTGTTATATTTCTCTGTATACTGTTCTCACACATTACTGACATGAGAGGGTACTTCAGGTTAAATCTCAACTGATCCTTTCACATTTCCTGCCTTTCGATTACTCTGTGGCAAATCTGTGAGTGAAATACTTACATTTTCTCCTTGAATATCATCAGAACCTCCAGATTTGAGCTTGTTTCTGGGCAACCCCTGAGTTGCAGCACATCACATTGACTCCCTCATCCCAATGTGTAATGTGGCCATTTTGACTCTGCTGGGCAGGGGAGCAGTAGGCTATGTGCTAGTCTGTTAGTGCTATCATGCCAACTCTTGTCAGTCATTGTCATGTTTGGCTTGACAATGAGCAATGGCAAGAGTATACACAGTTCTGGGACCAGGCTAGGGAAGCAGGTTCTGCTAATACACGGATACATCAGTAGCCTCGTCCCAGATCTGTTTGTGCTGTATTTGACATGGCAATGACTATAGGAGTTGGCTAACACAACCCGATCTGGAACTTGGCTAATACATTTGAGGAAAACATTAAGATTGTTTTTATAATCCCAAAACATCCAAATTAAAGTATAAATTTGTCTTGTAAATATAAATGTCAGCCTTGTAAATATTGAGTGAAATATTAAGTCAAGTTTAAAATGGCTTTGAGACTCCCAGCAGAGTCCTAGTGCATTGAAGAAAGTGACAAGGCAAAACTGCTTACTTGTTTGGCTTTTTTTGAAATCACACAACCACCTGGCTTTCAGTCCCTAGACTGCAGCTGGTCCTCTCTCCTCACTTGCACTCGCATTCTCTCCCTCTGTCTGATTCTCCATCTCTCCTTCTTTCTCTCTCTCTCTCTCTCTTTCTCTCTCTCTCTGTTCATGTATCAATAAAATGATATAGTTTTATGACTAAGGCTTATACTGTTCACCTAACCCGGACTGCCGATGGTTGCATGCCTGCTATTGATTTTCGATGTCTTCCTTTCACCTCTCTCTTGTCTTGTAACACGCTTGCTTTGTAGCAAATGGAATTTCTGGCAGTAAGTTCAAAATGACTTATTCCTATTTTCTGATAGTGCCCTGTCTAAATTAAGCTGGGCAGTGTCTCTTGCTCACTTAAAATTCTGAAGTAGTTTAAAAGGATAAAATAAAATGTTCTCCCTTATATATTCATGCTACTTATTATTGTGATTTTTGTATGAACTTTTCTTTATTCAGGGTAGCCCACAAAAATGTTCTCACAACGTGAATAACAATTTAGATTACAATTAAAACGAGAAGAATAAAGTGAGCTGCATTACAATATCTTTTTTATTTTACAAGTCAGTTAAGAACAAATTCTTATTTACAATGACAGCCTAGGAACAGTGGGTTAACTGCCTTGTTCAGGGGCCGAACAACATATTTTTTTTACCTTGTCAGTTTGGGGATTCGATCTAGCAACCTTTCGGTTACTGGCCCAACGCTCTCACCACTAGGCTACCTGCCGCCCCATATGAGACATTGGTGGTGTTACCAAAGGATATTGCCTGGCATCCAAGATGCTGAGTTGGTGATAACAGGTCTTTGCAAAATAAATAGGCCTACAATATTGTACCATGGCCAAACCTAATGCTTCTTGGTGATGTCAATAACACTACTAAAGCCAACATTACTGAAGTAACATGCTGTACCTTCTTTTGTTTCAATTGAGAAACCAATAGGCTAGGTCAAAGTGTAAAATAAATTGGAATGAAATGAGCATAGAGTATTTCAACACAACGAAGTAATACAACTTGAACACGCCATTTTGTTTGTGTGTTTGTGCAGCAACTGGAGCTGTGTCAACGACTCTACAAGCTCCACTTTCAGCTGCTGCTGCTCTTTCAGTCCTACTGTAAGCTGATTGGGCAGGTCCATTTTATCAGCTCTGTCCCAGAGGTAAGGCTGTTGGAAGTGCCCAAAATGGCAACCTATTTCCTAATATATTGCACTACTTTTTTTGACCAGAGTGCCATGGACCCTGGTCAAAAGTAGTGAACTACATAGAGAATAGGGTGCCATATGGTATGCATTCATTGTCTATGGTGATATAGACAGTAATCTGCTTTATTAACCAAATACTTTGAGACATTTACATTGTGTTAAGCACTTAAAGGAAAGGTTCACCCATTTTTTAAACGTTTTATATTGGTTTTGTGCATCATGAGTGTTCTATCGATTCCCTAGGCCATTTAATATTTTCATGTGTATCAGAGTTATTGGCGTTAAAGCAGGCAGAGATCTGGTTGGTATGACGTAGCACTTTGATAAAGTCACTCTCACTTCACTGGAAGTTAATAGGAATATGACTTTTAGATAGCGAAAACGTCTATCATACATGTCCGATTTCACTACTGTCTAATGTCATAACTCAGGAGGATGTCTTCTTTCGAAAGGGATCCATCTGAATAATTTCGGTTCCTGGATCCTTTCACAGCATTATAAGGCCGCGTTGAGACAATGACTTATCAATAACCCAAGCACAGATCAGTTAATCCCTACTATTGTGTCACTGAGTTGTCATAATCATTCAGCAAATGTGCGTTATCCCAGGGAAGTTGGCAGACAATGTAAGTAACCTAATTTTACCTACCTATTGTTCACCTAATACCTTTTTTGCACTATTGGTTAGAGCCTCTAAGTAAGCATTTCACTGTAAGGTCTACACCTACACATCTTCAATTAAAATTTCAGAGCTTATGTCGCGACCGTTTGAGGTAGATGTTGGCAGATTGTAGCAGATTGCATCATTCTGTCATTGCACCACACAATCACATACATTTGTTTAGCGAAATGCTTATGTTTCTAGCTCCAACAGTGCAGTAATATCTAACAATACACACAATGTAAAGGAATGGAATTAAGAATATATAAATATTTGGACGAGCAATGTCAGAGCGGCATAGACTAAGATATATATATATATATATATATATATGGTAGAATAGGATAGAATACAGTATATACATATGAGATGAGTACTGCAAAATATGTCAACAGTATTAAGGTGGCCAGTGATTTCATGTCTATGTATATAGGGCAGCAGCCTCTAAGGTGCTGGTGATGGCTATTTAACAGTCTGATGGCCTTGAGATTGAAAACAGCTTCTGTCTCTTGGTCCTAGCTTTGATGCACCTGTACTGACCTCGCCTTCTGGATGGTAGCAGGGTGAACAGGCCGTGGCTCGGGTGGTTGTTGTCCTTGATGATCTTTTTGGCCTTCCTGTGACATCGGGTGCTGTAGGTGTCCTGGAGGGAAGGCAGTGTGCCCTTGGTGATATGCTGGGCAGACCGCACCACCCTCTGGAGAGCCCTGCAGTTGCAGGCAATGCAGTTGCAGTATCAGGTGGTGATACAGCCCGGCAGGATGCTCTCAATTGTGCATCTGTAAAAGTTTGATGGTTTTAGGTGCCAAGCCAAATTTGAGCACGCATCCTTGTGGGGGCGCAAGTGTTGAGGATCAGCAAAGTGAAGGTGTTTCCTACCTTCACCAACTGGGGGGCGGCCCGTCAGGAAGTCCAGGACCCAGTTGCACGGGGCGGGGTTCAAACCCAGGGCCTCGAGCTTAATGATGAGCTTGGAGGGTACTATGGTGTTGAATGCTGAGCTATAGTCAATGAACAGCATTCTTACATAGATATTCCTCTTTTCCAGATGGGATAGGGCAGTGTGCAGTGCGATGGCGATTCCATCGACTGTTGATCTATTGGGGTGTTAAGCAAATTGAAGTGGGTCTAGGGTGTCAGGTAAGGTAGAGGTGATATGATCCTTAACTAGTCTCTCAAAGCACTTGATGACAGAAGTGAGTGCTATAGGGCGATAGTCATTTAGTTCAGTTACCTTTGCTTTCTTGAATACAGGAACAATGGTGGCCATCTTGAAGCATGTGGGGATAACAGACTGGGATAGGGAGCGATTGAATATGTCCGTAAACACTCCAGCCAGCTGGTCTGCGCATGCTCTGAGGACCTGGCTAGGTATACCATCTGGGCCAGCAGCCTTGCAAAGGGTTAACATGCTTAAATGTCTTACTTACGTTGGCACAGAGAAAGTGAGCCCACAGTCCTTGGGCCGCGTCGGTGGCACTGTTGCCCTCAAAGCGGGCGAAGTTGTTTAGCTTGTCCGGGAGCAATACGTCAGTGTCCGCAACGTGGCTGGTTTTCTCTGATTGTCTGTAGACCCCCCCCCCCACATACATCTTATGTCTGAGCTGTTGAATTACGACTCCACTTTGTCTCTGTACTGACGTTTTGCCTGTTTGATTGAGTTACGGAGGGAATAACTACACTGTTTGTTTGTATTCGGCCATATTCCCAGTCACCTCGCCATGGTTGAATGCGGTGGTTCGCGCTTTCAATTTTGCATGAATGCTGCCATCTATCCATGGTTCCTGGTTTGGGTAGGTTTTAATAGTCACAGTGGGTACAACATCCCCTAAACCCTTTCTGATGAACTCAGCGTGTGTATAAATCAATGTTATTCTCAGAGGCTATACGGAACATATCCCAGTCCGCTTGATCAAAGCAATCTTGAAGCATGTATTCCAATTGGTCAGACCAGTGTTGAATAGACCTTAGCATGGGTACTTCCTGTTTGAGTTTCTGCCTATAGGAAGGGATGAGCAAAATTAAGTCATGATCTGATTTGCTGAAGGGAGGGCGGGGGAAGGGCTCTGTAGGCATCCCCGAAGTTGGAGTAGCAGTGATCGAGTGTTTTTAGCAGCGCGAGTACTACAGGCAATGTACTGATAGAACTTCGGTAGCGTTTTCCTCAAATTTGCTTTGTTAAAATCCCCAACTACAATAAATACGGCCTCAGGATATGTGGTTTCCAGTTTGCACAAAGTTCAGTGTAGTTCCTTGAGGGCTGTTGTGGTATCGGCTTGAGGGGAATATACACGGCTGTGACTATAACCGAAGATAATTATCTTGGGAGGTAATATGGTCGGCATTTGATTGTGAGGTATTCTAGGTCGGGTGAACAAAAGGACTTGAGTTCCTGTATGTTATCACAATCACGTCATGAGTAGTTAATCATGAAACATACACCCCCGCCTTTCTTCTTCCCGGAGAGTTCTTTATTCCTGTCTGTGCGATGTACTGAGAACCCAGCTGGCTGTATGGACGGGGACAGTGTATCCGGAGAGAGCCATGATTCTGTGAATCAGAATATGTTACAGTCCCTGGTGTCTCTCTGGAAGGATATCCTCGCCCTGAGCTCGTCTACTTTATTGTCCAGAGACTGAACATTAGAGAGTAATACACTCAGAAGCGGTTGATGGTGTGTACGCCTCCTGAGTCGGACTAGAAGTTCACTCCGAACACCTTCTCTGCCGGCAGCATCTTCTCTCTAAAACCACACATCCATCTGAAGGTGATGCTTTATCCTTTGGAATCACATAATTACCAGTTGAACAGTAGACATCTTGAAGCCATCAAGGAAATCAACAATTCTTTCACAATAGCCGGTTTTGAGCTTTACTGTCCCGCTCCGTGGTTGATAATATCCACTCTTCATTTATGTAATTGTCTGTAAGGCACAAGTATCCTTTTTTTATCGTCAGTTAACATGTCAAGTGTAATTGCGGAATTGTATTAACTCAAGGTTGTTTTTTTTGCCTGTTGCAGGACTCTTTTGCGATAGGAGGGAGACCATTAATTTACAAAAGGATAGTCTAATAGCTCGGCTAGGTGTGAAAAATCCCCCAATTTGTGCACAGTTTAAACTACCGATAGATGCTGCGGTCAGTCAGAGTTGAGTCCTATTGTAAAGTGTAGCCTAATGGACAAAAAAGGGGCAACCTTGCAATGTATTCAATGCTTAAATACGCTAAAGTTTGACATTTATAACTCAATAACACAGTTCAGATTTGCCCTAATGAAAAATGCATCAACCCCCTTCAATGTAGAAAATAGTAAACATAAAGAAAAACCCTTGAATGAGAGTAGGTGTTCTGAAACTTTTGACCTATGCTAATAAATAGTCACTTTTTTACTTTCGAATATTTAATTAACCTATATCATGTTATTTCAAGTTATCCCTCTGGAGCAAAAGCAAATTGAAGTTGTTGAACGGGAGTGACAAACTGTTACAATTTGAATGAACTGAATGATGAGGATGATGAAGAGTGATTGAATTTAAAACAATAGTGTAAGTTTTATTTGTTGCATTTACTGGTGGAATGTTACTGAATAGATAACAACAATATAAATAATAATCAGGTGTTATTGGTAGAGAGTCAGGCGGAGAATGGCGTGAAAGGGTCCTGTATGTACGCAACAACGCTGTGGACCAGGTGTAAGCCTTTCCAATCAATTGGAATACAGCCTTCCACCCTTTATAAGGACTTTAAATGTATTAATGGTGGTTTGCGAGGCATGTCACTTCATCTCTTTGCATAGCCCACCACATGCACTGTTTTCTAACCACATCTGAATGGATACATATGAGTTACTATGGGAATAAATATCACTGAATGACAAAAATATTGGAACAAAGTAGGCTAATGCAATCGAATTCAACAAATTGTTGCTTACTGAAACACCCAAAGTCATCCAATTGTTATAATTGGATTTGAAGCAATAGCCTACCCGCATGTGAGATGTGTGAGACAAGCATAGGGACTCGTCTTGATCAATCAATCAGATTTTTTCCCCCCTTCTTTTCACTGAATCTCCATTTGGGTATTGGTTAGCCTACAATTAGGGTGTGGAAATGTTAGGATTATTTTGCTCTTCACTCAGTCGCTTAGTGGCCTAGGCCTACTCCGAACGGTCATGTTGTACAGCGCCGTATTTTCCTAACGGAAACCCTGATGCCTACATAGGCTACTGTAAAAAACAAAAATGTATTTCTTTGAATAGAAACACCAAACACCGTAATCAATTTAATTCCGCTAAATTTCTAACAGTATAAACAGCAGTACAATAATAATTTACAAATAAATTATAATCAATCCCATATAGTTTGTAAGAAAAGAGATTTTAAAATCTCTAGTACAGCCAATATTAAAAATAGTGAATGATTGTGAATTAAATCGCTTTCGCCGACATTTTGCAGTTTATTCATTGTTTAATTATTCAAGGCTCCCTTTGTTATTTCGTTTTATAACTAAAAACAGCTACAGTAAACAGGACTCTTAGGTCTACAGTACAGCTCCATGTCGTTTCAATAACTTAGCTTCTGAAAGATGCCCTCTGGTGGTCAAACTAGCATTAATGGCAACAATGGCTAACAGTAAAATACGTCATACACTCCAACATGCCATACCATTCCACAGCATCCTGCAAGCTGTTGTCACGTTCTGACCCTAGTTATTGTGTTAATTGTTTGTTTTAGTTCGTCCGGGTGTGAGTTGGGTGGGCATTCTATGTTTTGTGTGTCTAGGTTGTTTTTCTGTGTTCGGCCTAGTATGGTTCTCAATCAGAGGCAGGTGTCGTTAGTTGTCTCTGATTGAGAATCATACTTAGGTAGCCTGGGTTTCACTGTTTGTTTGTGGGTGATTGTTTCCGTGTCTGTGTTTTACACCACACGGACCTGTTTTCGGTTTCGGTTATTCACGTTACGTTTATTGTTTTTGTATGGAGTGTTCAGTTTGTGTTTAAATAAATACCATGGACACTTACCACGCCGCATATTGGTCCTCCGATCCTTCTCGCCTCTCCTCTTCAGACGAAGAGGAGGAAAACCCTTACAGCTGTGCTGCGGTATGACTCAACTTTTAAAGGAAGAACCACTGCACATTAACATATGTAGCTTAAGAAACAAGGTACATGAAATCAATAACTTGCTAGTAACAGATGACATTCATATTCTGACTATCACTGAATGAAACTCACTTAAGTAACATCTTTGCAACAGTGGTAGCAATACATGGTTATAACATCTACAGAAATGCCATTGGTGAAGGTGTTGATGAAAATATTCAGAACCACATTCCTGTAAAGCTTAGAGGATCTTATTTTAAATACTATTGAAGCGTATGGCTACAGGTTCATCTCGCTCACCTAAAGCCCATTCCTGTAGGAAACTGCTATAGACCAAGTGATAACAGTCAATATCTGGATAGTATGCGTGAAATGCTTGATTAGTGTATGTGATATCAACAGAAGTATATTTAAATATTGACTGTCTTTCATCAAGCTGCCCACTCAAGAAAAGCTTCAAACTGTAACCAGTGCCTGCAACCTGGTTCAGGTTGTCAGTCAACCTACCACGGTCATTACTGTCACGCCTTGGTCATAGTGTTTTGTGTTTTCGTTATATATTTTGGTCAGGCCAGGGTGTGACATGGGTTTATGTGTTGTGTTTCGTATTGGAGTTTTATAGGATTTGGGATTGCTAATGATTAGGGGTGTGTCTAGTTAGGTTTGGCTGCCTGAGGCGGTTCTCAATCTGAGTCAGGTGATTCTCGTTGTCTCGGATTGGGAACCGTATTTAGGTAGCCTGGGTTTCGCTTTGTAGCTGCCAGCCTGCATGGAGAAGCCGGAGCTGCCAGCCTGCATGGAGAAGCCAGAGCTGCCAGTCTACATGGAGCAGCCAGAGCTGCCAGTCTGCATGAAGCAGCCAGAGCTGTCAGTCTGCATGGAACAGTCAGAGCTGTCAGTCTGCATGGAACAGTCAGAGCTGTCAGTCTACATGAAGCAGCCCGAGCTGCCAGTCTGCATGAAGCAGTCAGTCTACATGGAGCAGCCAGAGCTGTCAGTCTACATGGAGCAGCCAGAGCTGTCAGTCCGCATGGAGCAGCCAGAGCTGTCAGTCTACATGAAGCAGCCCGAGCTGCCAGTCTACATGGAGCAGCCAGAGATGTCAGTCTGCATGAAGCAGCCAGAGCTGTCAGTCTGCATAGAGCAGCCAGTCTGCATGGAGCTGCCAGTCTGCATGGAGCTGCCAGTCTGCACGGAGCCGCCAGTCTGTAAGAAGCCGCCAGAGCTGTCAGCCTATATGGAGCAGCTAGTGCCACCAGTCTGCCCAGCGCCGCCAGTGCCCCCAGTCTGCCCAGCGTCGCCAGTCTGCCCAGCATCGCCAGTCTGCCCAGCGCCGCCAGTCTGCCCAGCGCCGCCAGTCTGCCCAGCGCCGCCAGTCTGCCCAGCGCCGCCAGTCTGCCCAGCGCCGCCAGTCTGCCCAGCGCCGCCAGTCTGCCCAGCATCGCCAGTCTGCCCAGCGCCGCCAGTCTGCCCAGCGTCGCCAGATCTGCCAGTCAGCCAGACTCTTCCAGATCTGCCAGTCAGCCAGACTCTTCCAGATCTGCCAGTCAGCCAGACTCTTCCAGATCTGCCAGTCAGCCAGACTCTTCCAGATCTGCCAGTCAGCCAGACTCTTCCAGATCTGCCAGTCAGCCAGACTCTTCCAGATCTGCCAGTCAGCCAGACTCTTCCAGATCTGCCAGTCAACCAGACTCTTCCAGATCTGCCAGTCAACCAGACTCTTCCAGATCTGCCAGTCAACCAGACTCTTCCAGATCTGCCAGTCAACCAGACTCTTCCAGATCTGCCAGTCAACCAGACTCTTCCAGTCAGCCAGGATCTGCTGAAACCACCAGCCAGCCAGGAGCTGGTAGATCTATCTACCTGCCTGAGCTTCCTCTCACTCCTGAGCTTCCTCTCACTCCTGAGCTTCCTCTCACTCCTGAGCTTCCTCTCACTCCTGAGCTTCCTCTCACTCCTGAGCTTCCTCTCACTCCTGAGCTTCCTCTCACTCCTGAGCTTCCTCTCACTCCTGAGCTTCCTCTCACTCCTGAGCTTCCTCTCACTCCTGAGCTTCCTCTCACTCCTGAGCTTCCTCTCACTCCTGAGCTTTCTCTCACTCCCGAGCTTCCCCTCGGTCCCGAGCTGTCCTTCAGTCCCGATCTGCTCCTCAGTCCAGTGGGGTTCTGGGTGGGGACTACTAGGCCATGGTCGGCGGCGAGGGTGGACTATCCAGGGACGAAGGGAGAGGGGACTAAGACATTAAAGGAGTGGGGTCCACGTCCCGAGCCGGAGCCGCCACCATGGACAGACGCCCACCCGGACCCTCCCTATGGGTTTGAGGTGCGTCCGGGAGTCCGCACCTTAGGGGGGGGGTTCTGTCACGCCTTGGTCATAGTGTTTTGTGTTTTCGTTATATATTTTGGTCAGGCCAGGGTGTGACATGGGTTTATGTGTTGTGTTTCGTATTGGAGTTTTATAGGATTTGGGATTGCTAATGATTAGGGGTGTGTCTAGTTAGGTTTGGCTGCCTGAGGCGGTTCTCAATCTGAGTCAGGTGATTCTCGTTGTCTCGGATTGGGAACCGTATTTAGGTAGCCTGGGTTTCGCTTTGTATTTCGTGGGTGATTGTTCCTGTCTTTGTGTAGTGTTCACCAGATAGGCTGTATTAGGTTTCACGTTCCGTTTGTTGTTTTCGTATTTAATAGTTATTTCATGTATCGTCATTCATTCATTAAAGAACATGAGTAACCACCACGCTGCATTTCGGTCCTCTCTTTCAACAAACGAAGAACGCCGTTACAATTACAAACAGCAAAGGAATTAAATCATCAACATGTATTGATCACATTTTTACAAATGCGGCAGAAGTTTGCTTTAAAGCAGCATCCAAATCCATCGGATGTAGTGATCACAATATTGTAGTATCTAGGAAAACCAATGTTCCAAAGGCTGGGCCTAATATAATATGAGGTCATACAATAAGTTTTGTACTGATTCCTAGGTTGCTGATCTAAAGACTATTTGCTGGTCTGTGGTGTGCAATGAGGAGCAACCAGATGCTGCACTTGACACATTTATGAAATTGCTTATTCCAGTTACTAATAAGCGTGCACCCATTCAGAAAATGACTGTTAAAAACTGTTGAATCCCCATGGATTGATGAGGAATTGAAAAATGGTATGGTTGAGAGCGATGAGGCAATCTAGAAGAAAAAGAAACGCACACCTATTTAGGCGAGGTGCTGGCTAGCGGAGTGGAAAACTAGAAAATAAAGCAGAGCCGCACACTCTAGGAGCTCAGATGCAAAAATGTAATTACCAACGTTTTGACAGGCAAGCTGTCTTCATCAGGGTATAATCACAAACACTGCAGGGTGACTCGTGTATATAGTGTCAAAAGACACACAGGCATACAAAGAACAGCATACAAAAAACTAATGGATAGCATACGATCATAGATTCATTTTAGACTACACAAGCTTACAAACTATTACAATGGCATAGTCACAATCACAAGAATGGCTTCAGATCAAAGTCTACATTGAGACCGAAGGGAGCAAGGGTCTTTAAATTAAAGATCCAGGCAGCCTCTCGTTTTAACAATAAATTATCAAGGTCACCCCCTCTCCAAGGGAGGGTGACATGTTTGATGCCAATGTAACGCAGAGACGAAATCGAGTGGTTTGCTTCCAATAGTGGGCCGCAACTGGGTAAGTAAAGTTTTTACAATTAATGGTGCTACGATGCTCTGAGATACGTACTTTTAATTCGCCCTTTGTTTTACCCACAATTTTTACCACAAGGACAAATTAGAAGATAAATAACTGCCTTAGTGGCGCACGTAATAACACCTTTGATTGGGATCTGTTTCCCTGTTTGTGGGTGTTTGAAGGATCTACATTTATAAGTGCCATTGCATTGAGCACAGCCATTACACTTGTATTTTCCATCCAGTAGGGGTGCAAATAGAGGTTGTTCAGGAATATCTTGGGGTGGTAAATCAGAGTTTACCAATTGGTCTCTGAGATTTCTGCCCCGCAAGAATACGACCAAGGGAAGGTCAGAAAACACATTACCGAGACTATCATCGGATTTTAGAATGTGCCAATGTTTGAACAATTCCCTTAATTTGTTCAGAGCACTTAGAATAGCGGGTAGTTAAAAAGCAGGAATGCGTCTTTTTGCGAGACTGACCTTGAAAAAGGTCATTTTGTTTAGAATTTTCTCAATGGCAATATTAATCTGATCATTTTTGTACCCCCTCTCCTTGAATTTACTTTTCGTCTCAGCCATATTTCTGTCAATCTGAATGTTTTTTGAAAATTCTTTTGATTCGACAGAATTGGCTGCAGGGCAAACTATTTTTCAAGGGAAGTGGGTGACAACTGTCAGCCCTCAACAAACTGTTACGATCAGTAGGTTTCCTGTAAAGATCAGTGTATAGAACATTATCTTCACACAAGATCAGCAGATCAAGGGACCTGATTTGACGTGTATCAGATTGCATAGTAAATCTCAAATGTTCAGAACAGGAGTTAAGGCATAAAACGCCTGGAGCTGTTTTTCATCACCCCTCCATAGAACAAAAATATAATCAATATACCGTTTCCAAATAATGATGTGAGGCAAGAAAACATTTGAGAGGATTGAAAATAGACTGTTTCTCCATGTAACCCACATACAAATTAGCATAGTTAGGAGCCATGGGGGATCCCATAGCAGTACCCTTCATCTGAATAAAGAAATCATTTAGAAACCTAAAGTAGTTTGTGTGAGTACCATTTCAGCCAATGTTACAATGCATGCACTGGAAGGTAGTTCATTAGGGTCACGTTGCAGAAGAAAATGTTTAATAGCTTCAATACCGCCCTCGTGTGGAATATTAGTGTATAATGACTCAACATCAAAAGTAACTAACAAGGAATTCTCAGGGAGAGGATCAAGAGATTCAATAATAGAGATCATACTGCTGGTGTCCTTTACAATGGAGGGGAGCTGTTCTGCGAGTGGTCTAATAAAAAAGTCAACAGAAGTAGATAGAGGGGCCGTAACTGCATCAATGCCCGCTAGAGTAGGGGCTGTTACTGCATCAATGCCCGCTACAATAAGGCACCCTGGAGGTTTTATAACATTCTTGTGTCATTTCGGCAAAGTATAGAAAGTGGCAATTTTAGGGTGTTGAATAGCCAGAAAGTCATGTTCTTTTTTGGCTATCTGACCAGAACTTAAATACCCATCTAGGACAGTGAAGATGGTATTCTGAAATGGAAATGGGGTTACCTGAGTATCTTGTAAAAGGTGTTGTCAAGTAGTTGTCTATGACTCTCATTTACAAACTGTCCTATCCATTAGTACAACCGACCCACCCTTATTAGCAGGGCGCTTAAGGACTGACGTATCGGATTGTACAACCGACCCATCCTTATCAGCAGGGCGGGTAAGGACTGACGTATCGGATTGTAAATCAAGCAAAGCTTGTTTTCCATCCTTAGGTAAATTATGAAAAGATTTGGACTCCCGTTTGTTCTTAAAGAGATGTCCAACAAGTCTGCAATATGTCTCGATAGAGTGATTGCGATTGGCTGGAGGTATAAAATAACTCTTGCTTCTAAAAGGAGTCGGACTATGTGCAGGAGAGTAGCCTACTGGTTCAATAGAAATGTCAGGATTAGGGGAGCTAAAGTATTCCCTTAAACGGATGTTTCTAAAAAAACTTAAACATGTTTACCTTAACATCAAAATCGTTGCACTGGGTTGTACGCACAAAAAATAACCCTTTATTAAGCAAGGAGACATGGGCAGGGCTTAATATCTTGCTTGATAAATTAAAGACACACACCGTGTGAACGGTCCCCTCTGCCTCTGATTGTCGTTTCTTCTTACCCCGTTGGGTGCGGCATCTCGTCGATGAGCGTGCCTGCGGCAAACCACTCGATTTCATCTCTGCGTTATATTGGCATCAAACATGTCACCCTCCCTAGGAGAGGGGGTGACCTTGAATTTGGAATGAATTATGAATTTGAAATGATTAATTATTTTACTTTTGATACTTAAGTATATTTTAGCAATAGCATTTACTTTTCATAAGTATATTTAAAACCAAATACTTGACTTATACTCTAGTATTTTTCTGGGTGACTTTTACTAGTAATTTTCTATTAAGGTATCTTTACTTTTACTCAAGGAGTACTTTTTTCGACCACTGTGTGAAGCTACGTTTGCTCGCCAGCCAGCCCATAGAGAGCATTGCATTGTGGATTTTGCAGTCGACTTGAGCTGCAACAGATTTCCACAACGATATTCCATGTTGCTACCAACTTTATTATAATGTTCACGAAAATGATTGTTCTCACATTCATTTTTAACACTATAAATTAAATGAATGAGTGGTTTTGGGTGGATTTTTCCTTTAAGGCAATAGATTGATTCTCTATCCCTACCTCATGGGTTTATTGATGTGTAAAGAGCATGTATTAATACTACATTTATTATTATAATATTTATATGCCAGTCAGCAGACATTTTTACCTAAAGCAACTTAGGGCCATGTGTGCACACTACTCTATCGGGAATTTAACCCCTGACCCTAATGTTTCAAGCACCATGCTAAACCAAGTGAGACACATTTAAGACTAAATGGTGGAATCTGAACCTCGATCTCCCGCTCTTGAAACCATGTCTTAACCATTAGGCCAAGAGGATGTTACCTCTTGAGCCGAGGGTGACAGTGATTTTAAGTCACGGCGGGGCTACGTCCTCCCGCGAGCGTGAGTCCGACTCACCTCCACCTCACTTCCTCTCCCTCAGCTGATGAATATGTCCAAAGAGCTGAATGAACTGAAGGGCAGTCTGCGGGCTGCAGCAGCCTCCGTGACCTCCAGTGACCTCCAGGCTGCCCAGGAGACATCCTCCTCCTCTGAGCCCACCTTCCTCTCCTCTGAGGCGGCTGTACAAGCCATCCTGGAAGCTCTGAAGAACCACGAGTTCACCACAGCCATCCGCTACATCCGCGAGTGCAGGTAAAAAGAGAGAATTGTGTATTGCATTTTATTTGTGTGTTGTGTTCCCGATGTTTTGGATCATTGAACTGATTATTCGGGCGGGAACCTTGTTGGTACTAAATAAATCATAATATTGTAAATGATGGTAAATGAAAAAAGCCATAATAATGCTTAAATGTTGATTTGGAAATACCTAAATTATTACAAATGTTCTAAATGCTTTTTATTTTATTTTACCCTTATTTTCACAGGGATGACATATTGAGATGTAGGTCTATTTTCCAAATGCACACTGTATAATACAGTTTGAAAATACATTTTAGTGTGTGTTGATGTTGGAAGTTTACAAACACTTAGGTTAGAGTCATTAAAACTAGTTTTTCAACCACAAACTATAGTTTTGGCAAGTCGGTTAGGACATCTACTTTGTGCATGATACAAGTAATTTTTCCAACAATTGTTTACAGACAGATTATTTCACTTATAATTCACTGTATCACAATTCCAGTGGGTCAGAAGTTTACATATACTAAGTTGACTGTGCCTTTAAACAGCTTGGAAAATTCCAGAAAATGATGTCATGGCTTTAGAAGCTTCTGATAGGCTAATTGACATCATTGGAGTCAATTGGAGGTGTACCTGTGGATGTATTTCAAGGACTACCTTCAAACTCAGTGCCTCTTTGTTTGACGTAATGGGAAAATCCAAAGAAATCAGCCAAGACCTCAGAAAAAGAATTGTAGACCTCCAAGTCTGGCTCATCCTTGGGATCAATTTCCAAACGTATAAACACCATGGAACCACGCAGCCGCCATACCGCTCAGGAAGGAGAGGCGTACTGTCTCCTAGAGATGAACGTACTTTGGTGCAAAAAATGCATATCAATCCCAGAACAACAGCAAAGGACCTTGTGAAGATGCTTGAGGAAATGGGTACAAAAGTATCTATATCCACAGTAAAACAAGTCTTATATCGACATAACCTGAAAGGCCGCTCATCAGGGAAGAAGCCACTGCTCCAAAACCACCATAAAATCGCCGGACTACGGTTTGCAACTGCACATGGGGACAAAGATAGCACTTTTTGGAGAAATGTCCTCTGGTCTGATGAAGCAAAAATAGAACTGTTTGGCCATAATAACCATGGTTATGTTTAGAGGAAAAAACGGGGAGACTTGCAAGCTGAAGAACACCATCCCAACTGTGAAGCATGGGGGTGGCAGCATCATGTTGTGGGGGGGCTTTGCTGCAGGAGGGACTGGTGGACTTCACAAAATAGATGGCTTTATGAGGGAGGAAAATTGAAGCAACATCTCAAGACATCAGTCAGGAAGTTAAAGCCTGGTCGCAAATGGGTCTTCCAAATGGACAATGACCACAAGCATACTTCCAAAGTTGTGGAAAATGGCTTAAGGACAACAAAGTCAAGGTATTGGAGCCCTGACCTCAATCCTATAGAACATTTGTGGGCAGAACTGAAAAAGCGTGTGCGAGCAAGGAGGCCTATGACTCAGTTACACCAGCTCTGTCAGGAGGAATGGGACAAAATTCACCCAACTTATTGTGGGAAGCTTGTGGAAGGCTACCCAAAATGTTTGACCTAAGTTAAACAATTTAAAGGCAATGCTACCAAAAACTAATTGAGTGTATGTAAACTTCTGACCCACTGGGAATGTGATGAAAGAAATAAAAGCTGAAATAAATAATTCTCTCTACTATTATTCTGACATTAAACTTTCTTAGGATCAACACTTTATTATAACTGACCTAACACAGGGAAATTTTTACTTGGATTAAATGTCAGTAATTGTGAAAAACTGAGTTTCAATGTATTTGGCTGAGGTGTATGTAAACTTCCTACTTCAATTTTGTGTGTATACACACAGTACCAGTCAAAAGTTTGGACACACCTACTCATTCCAGGGTTTTTCTTCATTTTTACTATTTTCTGCATTGTAGAATAACAGTGAATACATCAAAACTATGAAATAACACATATGGAATAATGTAGTAACCAAAAAAAGTGTTAAACAAATCAAAATGTATTTTAGGTTCTTCAAAGTAGCCACCCTTTACCTTGATGGCTTTGCACACTCTTGGCATTATTTCAACCAGCTTCACCTGGAATGCTTTTCCAACAGTCTTGAAGGAGTTGCCACATGCTGAGCAGTTGTTAGCTGCATTTCCTAAACTCTGTGGTCCATCTCAATTGGGTTGAGTTCGGGTGATTGTGGAGGCCAAGTCATCTGATGCAGCACTTATCACTCTCCTTCTTGGTCAAATTGCCCTTACACAATTCCACTGGTCTAATGTCCATTGCTCATGTTTCTTTGCCCAAGCAAGTCTCTTCTCCTTATTGGTGTCCTGTAATAGTGGTTTCTTTGCAGAAATTTGACCATGACGGCCCGATTCACACAGTCTCCTCTGAACAGTTGATGTTGAGATGTGTCTGTTACTTGAACTCTGACGCATTTATATGGGCTCCAATTTCTGAGGCTGGTAACTCTAATGAACTTATCCTCTGCAGCAGTTACCTCTGGGTCTTCCTTTCCTGTGGCGGTCCTCATAAGAGCCAGTTTCATCATAGAGCTTGATTTTTGCGACTGCACTTGAGGAAACTTTCAAAGTTCTTGAAATGTTCAGAATTGACTGACCTTCATGTCTTAAAGTAATGAGGGACTGTTGTTTCTCTTTGCATATTTGAGCTGTTCTTGCTAATGTTATCAATGGACTTGAGCCAATGTACTTAGCCCTATTTGGTAAAAGACCATCTTCTGTATGCCAACCCTACCTTGTCACAACACATTGGCTCAAATTAAGAAGGAAAAAATTCAGCAAATGAACTTTCAACAAGGCACACCTGTTAATTGAAATGTGTACCACATGAAGCTGGTTGAGAGAATGCCAAGAGTGTGTAAAGCTGTCATCAAGGCATAGGGTGGCTACTAAAATATATTTTGATTTGTTTAACACTTTTTTGGTTACTACATGATTCCATATGTGTTATTTCATAGTTTTGATGTATTCTACAATGTAGAAAATATTACAAATAAAGAAAAACCCTTGAATGAGTAGGTGTGTCCAAACTTTTGACTGGTACTGTATATATGTGTGCACATTAAAATAGAAAAACTCAGTCATGGTAAGCACATATAAAACATCACAAATCACCCAGAAAAAACAGTTGCATTCCTCCACAATTATGTCCCCAATCTATCCTTTAATTGCCTGAATGGCACAAGAACATCATGATGAAATGGTTTCTTTTTTTCCCCCCAGCAATACGGTGTATTAAAACTAAAAGCAGATTTACCTAGTTTGGTGAAGACCCTAGAAACCTTACGAGTTAACCGATCCTGTGAACCGGTTAGGCAGCTCGGGTGTCTATACTTCAACAGCAAAGTTGGATAAGACAGAAGTTTATGAAGTAGAGCCTTGTTAACAAAAAAAGGAGTAATCTACAGGTCCTTAGCGAAGTCCAACCTTTTGATAGAGTGATGAGTATCAGAACTGTCACCTGTAACAAGACGAAGGGCACTATGGTAGATGGCATCCAAAGGAGAGTAGTAGACTAGTAGCAGCTGCACTTTGATAAATAATATCACCATAACCAACAACAGGTAAAGGAGGTTGACTGAATAAACTGCTTCGTACTGCTTAGAAAAAGGCACACTCTGTTTCTGTAGAAAAAGCCAAATTTAAATCTTAGCTTCTTAAAACCTCTACAGGATCGGTGGGTCCCCCACGGGACGGTTGAGCTAACGTAGGCTAATGCGATTAGCATGAGGTTGTAAATAACAAGAACATTTCCCAGGACATAGACATATCTGATATTGGCAGAAAGCTTACATTCTTGTTAATCTAACTGCACTGTCCAATTTACAGTAGATATTACAGTGAAGAATACCATATTGTTTGAGGTGAGTGCACAGTTATGAACTTAAAGTTATAAATAATAATATAATAAACCAATTAGGTAGATTTGGGCAGTCTTGATACAAAATGTTGAACAGAAATGCAAGGTTTTATTGGATCAGTCAAAAACTTTGCACATAAACTGCTGCCATCTTTTGGCCAAAATCTAAATTGTGCCTGGGCTGGAATAATACATTATGGCCTTTTCTCTTGCATTTCAAAGATGGCAAACACAAAAAAAACGCATGTTTTTTCTTTGTATCATCTTTTACCAGATCTAATGTGTTATATTCTCCTACATTCATTTCACATTTCCACAAACTTCAAAGTGTTTCCTTTCAAATGGTATCAAGAATATGCATATCCTTGCTTCAAGTCCTGAGCGACAGGCAGTTAGATTTGGATATGTCATTTTAGGCAAAAACTGAAAAAAGGGTCTGATCCTTTTAACCAGCTCATTTATGTTTTAAACGTCAAATCCACGTCAATCTAAACGCCTAAATATTTATATGCGGGAACACGTTCAATTGGAGACCATCTAATGATAGAACATGTAATTCATCTGAAACATTCTTACTAGAGTTTTAAAAAATGTATTCCGTTTTGCCTGTATTTAACACAGGTTTTAAAAATCAGCAAGGGATTCCCGCATAGAAATCAAATCTGACTGTAGTTTTGACATAGCCAGATAAACAGTCTGGGCAATAGCATACATAACAGTATCATCCGCATATAGATGTTAAACATTTTTAACAGATTGACCAATGGTGTTTTATATAAATAGTGAACAGGTCTCAAAATCAACACCTACGGGTACACCCTTATGCGTTTCAAGAAATTCAGACTCGACTCCATCAATCACGATGGCCTGAGTTCTGTCACTAAGGTAATCACACTAAGGTAAATCATGAAACCATGAACAGACATGAGAGATTAGACCTATCGAGGACAACTTATTTGACAGGTCTACAATCAAAGCAGCACATTTCATTTAAGTGTCTAAAGCATTGACAAGATCATTAATAACTAAAGTGGTTGCTGTGATAGTGCTATGCCCAGGCCTAAACCATAATTGGTTTACATTAAAAATACATTTGCAAAAGTTGTACATTTTCTAAGGATACAAGAATCTTAGCTAGACAAGGAAGCCTGGAAATGGGGCGATAAGTATTAAGATCACTACTATCCTTGCCCTTATGGATTGGAAGCACAAGAGCTGATTTCCATACTTTCAGAATATTTGCTGATAGCACTGTTAAATAAAACGTGTGCTATTTCACCAACAATGATGGGCGCTGCACACTTAAGCAGACCAGGATCCAATTGGTTGGCCCCTGTGGATTTCTTGTTGTCGTTTGCTAGTAAAGCAAACATTTGTAAATGGCCTAAAAAAGCTTTGACTATCATTTATCTGATTCAGCAAGTTTTCCTTATCAGCATCCATCACAATATCGTAGTGAATATGCTTCGAAGATATTTTAAAGAGATAAAATGGTGACCCGCTGAAATAAAATGGCGATTTAAATGCATCAATGATAGTATTGTTTTCCTTAATGAGGCCAGTGTCTGAATTAATTTGTTGTGGCAGAGAGGAAGTAGAACCCTTCAGGAATTGTACAGTTTTCCAGAATTTAGCTGGGTTTCCATTACAATCTGAAAGAGCGGTTACATAATTAGGAATGGTAATTCTTATCATGCTTATAAATAATACTTACTTGTTAGTTTAGTTTAGAAGTAATTTATTAAGCTTTTAAGAAAAGTATTAGAAAGTGTTACATAGTTGAGATGCATATAATTCAGGTTCATGATGGTAACTGCTTATTTTGTCTGAAGGAGGGTGTGGCCCAGTGACATTTTCGGCAGCAGCTCTGAGGACGAGACACAGACATTGCTGAACATCTACTTCAGATACCAGACGCTGGGCCAGATGGGCACCTTTGCACTGGTGGGCTCCAAGCAGGACCTCTCTGAGATCTGCGTCAAGCTGATGGAGCTCAACGGGGAGATCAGGGACATGATACGCCGGGCCCACGGCTACCGAGCCATTACGACCTTTCTCCCAGACTCCGGTGTGTCTGGCTCCAGTCTCTGACACTCAGGAGGAATGCTGTGCCTGACTCCAGGCCCCAATCCCAGCCCAAACTGAGCCCCCAGCCTTAGCACCAGTTCACTGCCCTGCTCTAGCCCCAACACCAGCCCTATACATTTGCCCCAGCCTTTGCCCCAGCTCACTGCACTGCCTCAGCCCCGAAATTCGGCCTAGCCCTAGCCGCAGGTCACTGACCTGCCTCAGCCCTATACCCCCATCATGATCTCAGCTACAGCCTCCATCCTCAGCCCCTGTCCTGTGCGCTGCTCCAGCCCTCCAACCTAATCCTACCCGGGGTATGCTGCTATGGTTACTGTGGTCACAGCAAGCTCTCTCCTTGTGTCCCTTCTCAGAGCAGGGGGCCCTAAGGATGTACCACTATTCAGCTCGCCATATGTGCAGCAATACTGTGGGAGTGAAAGTGACGAAGCACAACTTTGCTCTTAGAAACAAGCATGAGCTTTTATTGCACTAATATTTCTGGATAACATCACACAGCGGCCACTTGCTACTGAGTTCAATGGCTTTCACGTCTAACAGAAGACATACCAAAGTTACAATTAACTTTTTCTTCTGCTGAGTATTTGTTATTTTACATTTTTAAGGGAAAATGTGCAATGCTTCACAGAAGTGAAAGACTTCTGTGAAGACTACTGTATCATGAAAAAATGTGTATTTTATTTTAGTGCTTTTCGCTACTTGAATATTATGGATTGCAGGCAAAATTATGCTGAATATTTTGAAATAGAGAGCCTGTGTGTTTATGTGAAACTGACTGTAACCAGACTACAATCCATTAACACTGCAAAGCACAGATATTCAGACCCCTTTTTCCACATTTTGTTGTTACAGCCTTCTAAAATGTATTGCATTGATTTTTTTTCCCCCTCATCAATCTACACACAATACCCCATAATGTCAAAGCAAAAACAGGCTTTTTTGTTTGCTAATTACTTTTTTTTAAACCCTGAAATTTCACATTTACATAAGTATTCAGGCCCTTTACTCAGTACTTTGTTGAAGCACCTTTGGCAGCAATTAAAACCTTGGGTCTTCTTGGGTATGATGCTATAAGCTTGGCACACCTGTATTTTGGGAGTTTCTCCCATTCTTCTCTGCAGATCCTCTCAAACTCTGTCAGGATGGATGGGGAGTGTTGCTGCACAGCTATTTTCAGGTCTTTCCAGAGATGTTTGATCGGGTTCAAGTCCAGGCTCTGGCTGGGCCACTATAGGACATTCAGAGATGTGTCCCGAAGCCACTCTTACTTTGTCTTGGCTGTGTGCTTAGGGTCGTTGTCCTGTTGGAAGGTGAACCTACTCCCCAGTCTGAGGTCCTAGCCTGCTCCAGAGCACTTTTCATCAAGGGTCTCTATCTTTGCTCCGTTCATCTTTCCCTCGATCCTGACTAATCTCCCAGTCCCTGCGGATGAAAAACATCCCCACTGCATGATGCTGTCACCACCATGCTTCATCGTAGGGAAGGTGCCAGGTTTTATATAGACGTGTTGCTTGGCATTCAGGCCAAAGATTTCAATCTTGGTTTCATCAGACGTCTTTAGGTGCAAACTCCAAGCTGGCTGTCCTGTGCCTTTGACTGAGGAGTGGCTTCCGTCTGGCCACTCTACCATAAAGGCCTGATTGGTGGAGTGCTGCAGAGATGGTTGTCCTTCTGGAAGGTTCTCCCATCTCCACAGAGGATCTCTGGAGCTCTGTCAGAGTGACCATCAGGTTCTTGGTCACCTCCCTGATCAAGGCCCTTCTCCCCCGATTATTCAGTTTGGCCGGGTGGCCAGCTCTAAAGAGGAGTCTTGGTGGTTCCCAACTTCTTCCATTTAAGAATGATGGAGGCCACTGTGTTCTTGGGGACCTTCAATGCAGAAGACATTTTTTGGTAACCTTCCCCAGACCTGTGCCTCAAAACAATCCTGTCTCAGAGCTCTATGGATAATTCCTTTGACCTTATGGCTTGGTTTTTGCTCTGACATGCAATGTCCACTGTGGGACCTTATATAGACAGGTGTGTGACTTTACAAATCATGTCCAATCAATTGAATTTACAACAGGTGGACTCCAATCAAGTTGAAGAAACATCTCAAGGATGATTTATTTTTACATTTTTTATTTCACCTTTATTTAACCAGGTAAGCTAGTTGAGAACAAGTTCTCATTTGCAACTGCGACCTGGCCAAGATAAAGCATAGCAGTTCGACACATACAACACAGTTACACATGGAATGAAAAAAACATAGTCAATAATACAGTCCATATAAGTCTATATACAGTGAGTGCAAATTAGGTCAAATAAGGGAGTTAAGGCAATAAATAGGCCATGGTGACGAAGTAATTACAATATGGCAATTAAACACTGGAATGGTAGATGTGCAAAAGATGGATGTGCAAGTAGAGATACTGTGGTGCAAAAGGAGCAAAATTAAATAAATACAGTATGGGGATGAGGTAGATGGATGGGCTGTATACAGATGGGCTATGAACAGGTGCAGTGATCTGTGAGCTGCTCTGACAGCTGGTTCTTAAAGCTAGTGTGGGAGATGGGAATCTCCAGCTTCAGTGATTTTTGCAGTTCGTTCCAGTCAGTGGCAGCAGAGAACTGGAAGGAAAGGAGGAATTGGCTTTGGGGGTGACCAGTGAGATATACCTGCTGGAGTGCGTGCTACGAGTGGGTGCTGCTATGGTGACCAGCGAGCTGAGATAGGGCGGGGCTTTACCTAGCAGAGACTTGTAGATAACCTGTAGCCAGTGGGTTTGGCAACGAGTATGAAGCGAGGGCCAGCCAATGAGAGCGTACAGGTCGCAGTGATGGGTAGTATATGGGGCTTTGGTGACAAAACGGATGGCACTGTGATAGACTACATCCAGTTTGCTGAGTAGAGTGTTGGAGGCTATTTTATAGAAGACATCGCCCTAGTCAAGAATCGGTAGGATGGTCAGTTTTACGAGGGTATGTTTGGCAGCATGAGTGAAGAAAGCTTTGTTGCCAAATAGGAAGCCGATTCTAGATTTAATGTTTGATTGGAGATGCTTAATGTAAGTCTGGAAGGAGAGTTTAGTCTAGCTAGACACCTAGGTATTTGTAGTTATCCAGAGCCGTCCAGGGTAGTGATGCTGGACGGGCGGGCAGGTGCGGGCAATGATCGGTTGAATAGCATGCATTTAGTTTTATTTGCGTTTTAAGAGCAGTTGGAGGCCACGGAAGGAGAGTTGTAATGGTATTGAAGCTCATCTGGAGGTTAGTTAACACAGTGTACAATGAAGGGCCAGAAGTATACAGAATGGTGTAGTCTGCGTAGAGGTGAATCAGAGAATCACCAGCAGCAAGAGCGACATCATTGATGTCTACAGAGAAGAATCGGCCCGAGAATTGAACCCTGTGGCACCCCCATAGAGACTGCCAGAGGTCCGGACAACAGGCCCTCCGATTTGACACACTGAGCTTTATCAGAAAAGTAGTTGGTGAACCAAGCGAGGCAATCATTTGAGAAACAAAGGCTGAGTCTGCCAATAAGAATGTGGTGATTGACAGAGTCGAAAGCCTTGGCCAGGTCGATGAATACAGCTGCACAGTAATGTCTCTTATCGATGGCGGTTATGATATCGTTAAGGACCTTGAGCGTGGCTGAGGTGCACCCATGACCAGCTCGGAAACCAGATTGCATAGCGGAGAAGGTACGATGTGATTCAAAATGGTCAGTAATCTGTTTGTTAACTTAGCTTTCGAAGACCTTAGAGATGCAGGGTAGGATGTATGTATGTATGTATGTATGTATGTATGTATGTGTGTGTGTGTGTGTGTATATACATACATACACATATATATATATATATATATATAAACATATATGTGTGTATATATATATATATATATATATATATATATATATATATATATATATATATATATACATATATATATATATATATATATATATATATATATATATATATATATATATATATATATATATATATATATACATATATGTGTATATATATATATATATATATATATATATATATATATATATATATATATATATATATACATATATGTGTGTGTATATATATATATATATATATATATATATATAAACATATATGTGTGTGTATATATATATGTGTATGTATATGTATATATATATATATACATAAACATATATATATATATATATATGTGTCTGTAGCAGTTTGGGTCTAGAGTGTCTCCCCCTTTGAAGAGGGGGATGAACGTGGCAGCTTTCCAATCTTTGGGAATCTCAGACGATATGAAAGAGGTTGAACAGGCTAGTAATAGGGGTTGCAACAATTTCGGCAGATCATTTTAGAAAGAGAGGGTCCAGATTGTCTAGCCCGGCTGATTTGTAGGGGTCCAGGTTTTGCAGCTCATGATCAATGAAAACAGGATGCACCTGAGTGAATTTTGAGCCTAATAGCAAAGGGTCTGAAGACTTATGTAAGGTTTTTAATACATTTTATTTTTAATACATTTGCAAACATTTCTAAAAACCTGTTTTCACTTTGTCATATAGGGTATTGTCTGTAGATTGCTGAGGATTTTTTTTTTTCATACATTTAGTATAATGCTGTAACGTAACACAAATGTGGAAAAAGTCAAGGTGTCTGAATACTTTCCGCAAGGCAGTGTAGATACACGCTCAACTACTCTGATATGCTGCAGATCTACTGTCTCGAGGACCTAGATACCGCATTGGGCTAGCTATTACTTAAAATATTATTTACAAATGTTACCTTTCTATGCTATAGCTATTTTGCTTAAATGAGAATTATATTTACATGAAATGAATATGCTTTGAACTGACTAGTTTTTATAGAAGGAGAATAAGAACATTTATTTTGTCTGTTAAAACTGCCAAGCATGCACATTTTATGTACTATAAAGTGTAATAGAAATATTTATGAATATGAGAAACTATTTTAACTCTGTTGCATTTGTACTGTACATAGTGCAAGTGGAGCTTTGCTCGTGCTTGTAAGATTGTATTTTCATGTTTTAAATTTAATGTTGGACTATGCATGTAACTGAATATTTGTAAAGCTTCTGTAGGGACTGTTTCACCTGTAAATACTACTGCTTTTGTGATGTATACTGTACTTGTGTTCTGTACACTTCTGTAACAATAAAAAATATACTTTATTTTATTTTGTCTTTATTTTAACAGGGAGTCTTACTGAGACCAAGGTCTATTTTACAGATGAGCCCTGAATTACATAAATATCAGAAAATGCACACATCGAAATATAAATACAAAATCGAAGCATTTGCAAAATGCAAAGAAAAACTGGGTCATAAAAAAAAACACATTAGTCAGTAAAAAGGTCCTCAATCAGCTTTCTGAATTGTCCTAGAGGCACCAAAATATGAAATGTAAGAACATTTTGAAGATTGTGTCCTGCCACAAAAGAACCAGCTGACATGTCAGTAATTCTCTCGTTTAACACAGGTGTGAGTGTTGACGAGGACAAAGCTGGAGATCACTCTGTCATGCTGATTGAGTTCGAATAACAGACTGGAAGCTTCAAAAGGAGGGTGGTGCTTGGAATCATTGTTCTTCCTCTGTCAATCATGGTTACCTGCAAGGAAACACATGCCGTCTTCATTGCTTTGCACAAAAAGGGCTTCACAGGCAAGGATATTGCTGCCAGAAAGATTGCACCTAAATCAACCATTTATCGGATCATCAAGAACTTCAAGGAGAGCGATTCAATTGTTGTGACGAAGGCTTCAGGGCGCCCAAGAAAGTCCAGCAAGTGCCAGTACCGTCTCTTAAAGTTGATTCAGCTGAGGGATCGGGGCACCACCAGTATAGAGCTTTCTCAGGAATGGCAGCAGGCAGGTGTGAGTGCATCTGCACGCACAGTGAGGCAAAGACTTTTGGAGGATGGCCGGATGTCAAGAAGGGCAGCAAAGAAGCCACTTCTCTCCAGGAAAAACATCATGGACAGACTGATATTCTGCAAAATGTACAGGGATTGGACTGCTGAGGACTGGGGTAAAGTCATTTTCTCTGAATCTCCTTTCCGATTGTTTGGTGCATCCGGAAAAAATCGTGTCCGGAGAAGACAAGGTGAGCGCTACCATCAGTCCTGTGTCATGCCAACAGTAAAGCATCCTGAGCCCATTCATGTGTGTGGTTGCTTCTCAGCCAAGGGAGTGGGCTGGGAGGGGTATGGTCCAGAGGAGAGATGCTGGGTTCCAGTGGGGGACGTGTTGGACCCTTCAAGGCTGCGGGAGTTCCACCGTCTCCGTCCGGATCGCCCTGCGCCTGGCGTCCCCGAGGCCGGGGGGGGGGTACTCCTTGTTCGGGCGGTGTTCGGCAGTCAACGTCACCGGTCTTCTAGCCATCACCCATCCATTTTTCATTTTCTATTTGTAAGAAAGTGGTAAGAAAGATCATAAAGGTCATTTCAGAATCAGGTTTAGGGGGGTAATAACTTTATGGAAACCACTAATCACACCATGTGGATTATAAACATGTAAAGACATAGAGAACCATCAAATTCAATCAAATGTTATTGGTCACATCCACATGGTTAGCAGATGTTAATGCAAGTGTAGAGAAATGCTTGTGCTTCTAGTTCCAACAGTGCAGTAATATCTAACAAGTAATCTAACAATTCCCCAACAACTACCTAATACACACAAATCTAAAGGAGTGAATGCGAATATATACATATAAATATATGGATGAGCGATGGCTGAGTGGCATAGGCAAGGTGCAATAGATGGTATAAAATACAGTATATACTGTACATATGATATGAGTAATGTAAGATATGTAAACATTATTGTGACATTATTTAAAGTGGAATTGTTTAAAGTGAGTAGTGATTCATTTATTAAAGTGGCCAGTGATTGGGTTTTAATGTAGGCAGCAGCCTCTGAGTTAGTGATTGCTGTTGAGCAGTCTGATGGCCTTGAGATAGAAGCTGTTTTTCAGTCTCTCGGTCCCAGCTTTGATGCACCTGCCTGTACTGACCTCACCTTCTGGATGATAGCGGTGTGAACAGGCAGTGGCTCGGGTGGTTGTTGTCCTTTGATCTTTTTGGCCTTCCTGTAACATTGGGTGCTGTAGATATTATGGAGGACAGGTATTTTGCACCCGGTGATGCGTTATGCAGATCGCACCACCCTCTGGAGAGCTTTGCGGTTGAGGGCGGAGCAGTTGCCGTACCAGGCTGTGATACAGCCCGACAGGATGCTCTCGATTGTCTATCTGTAAAAGTTTGTCAAGGTTTTGGGTGACGAGCCACATTTCTTCAGCCTCCTGAGGTTGAAGAGGCGCTGCTGCTCCTTCTTCACCACACTGTGTGGGTGGAACGAGGAACTTAAAATGTGTACGCCGAGGAACTTAACTTACTACCCTCTCCACTACTGTCCCATCTATGTGGATAGGGTGCTCCCTCTGCTGTTTCCTGAAGTCCAAGATCCTCTCCTTTGTTTTGTTGACGTTGAGTGAGAGGTTGTTTTCCTGACACCACACTCAGAGCGCCCTCACATCCTCCCTGTAGGCTGCCTTGTTGTTGTTAGTAATCAAGCCCACTACTGTTGTGTCGCGTGCAAACTTGATGATTGAGTTGGAGGTGTGCATGGCCACGCAGTCATGGGTGAACAGGGGATACAGGAGGGGGCTGAGCATGCACCCTTGTGGGGCCCCAATGTTGAGGATGAGCGGAGTGGAGATGTTGCTTCCTACCTTCAACACCTGGGGGCAGCCCGTCAGAAAGTCCAGGACCCAATTGCACAGGGTGGGTTTGAGCTGTAGTCAATGAACAGCATTCTTACATAGGTATTCCTCTTGTCCAGATGGGATAGGGAAGTTAGCAGTGTGATGGCGATCGTTTGTGGACCTGTTGGGATGGTATGCAAACTGAAATGGGTCTAGGGTGGCAGGTAAGGTGAAATGATCCTTGACTATTCTCTCAAAGCACTTCATGATGACAGAAGTGAGTGCTATGGTCGGTAGTAATTTATTTCAGTTATCTTCGCCTTCTTGGGTACAGGAACAATGGTGGCCATCTTGAAGCATGTGGGGACAGCAGACTGGGATAGGGAGCGATTGAATATGTCCATAAACACACCAGCCAGCTGATCTGTGCATGCTCTGAGGACGCGTATAGGGATGCTGTCTGAGCCAGCAGCCTTGTGAGGGTTAACACATTTTAAGGTCTTACTCACGTTGGCCATGGAGAAGGAGAGGCCGCAGTCTTTGTTAGCAGGCCGCTATGGTGGCACTGTATTGTCCTCAAAGCGGGTAAAGAATGTGTTTAGTTTGTCTAGAAGCGAGATGTCGGTGTCCGTGACTTGGATATTTTTCTTTTTATAGTCCATGATTGCCTGTGCACCCTTCTTCATACATCTCGTGTCTGAGCCGTTGAATTGCGACTCTACTTTGTCCCTATACTGACATTTCGCTTGTTTGATTGCCTTGTGGAGGGAATAACTACACTGTTATTATTTGGCCATATTCCCAGTCCTCTTTCCATGCAGTGGTTCGCGCTTTCTGTTTTGCGCGAATACCAGCATCCATCCACGGTTTCTGGTTAGGGCAGGTTTTAATAGTCACAGTGGGTACAGCATCGCCAATGCACTTCCTTATAAACTCACTCACTGAGTCAGCGTACAGATTGATGTTATTCCCTGAGGCTGCCCGGAACATTTCCCATTCCATGAGATCAAAACAATCTTGAAGCGTGGATTACGATTGGTCAGACTAGCGTTGAATGCTTCTAGTCACAGGTACATCCTGTTTGAGTTTCTGCCTATAAAACGGTAGGAGCATGATGGAGTCGTGGTCGGATTTGCCGAAGGGAGGGGGAGGGCTTTGTATGCATCGCTTAAGTTAGAGTAGCAGTAATCGAGTGTATTGCCAACGCGAGTGCTGCAATCAATATGCTGATAGAATTTAGGTAGCCTTGTTCTCAAATGTGTTAAAATCCCCAGCTACAATAAATGCAGCCTCAGGATATATGGTTTCCAGTTTACATAGAGTCCAGTGAAGTTCCTTGAGGGCCATCGTGGTGTCTGCTTGAGGGGGTATATACACAGCTGTGACGATAAATGATGAGAATTCTCTTGGGAGATAATATGGCCGGAATTTGATTGTAAGGAATTCTAGGTCGGGTGAGCAGAAGGACTTGAGTTCCTGTATGTTATTATGATTACACCATGAGTCGTTATTCATGAAGCTTACACCCCTGCACTTCTTCTTCCCAGAGAGGTATTTATCTCTGTCGGTGCGACGCATGAAGAAGCCCAGTGGCTGAAACTACTCCAACAACCTATCCCTAGAGAGCCATGTTTCCGTGAAACAGAGACTGTTACAATCTCTGATGTCTCTCTGGAAGGCAACCCTTGTTCGAATTTTGTCTACCTTGTTGTCAGGAGTCCAGACATTGGTGAGTAGTATACTCAGAAGCAATGGGCGGTGTGCACTTCTACGGAGCCTGACCAGGAGGCCGCTCTGTCTGCCGTTTCTGCGGCGACGTTGTTTTGGGTCGGTTTATGGGATGAGATCCACTGTCCTGGGTGGTGGTCCGAGTAATGGATCCATTTCGGGAAAGTCTTATTCCTGGTCGTAATGTTGGTAAGCTGATTTTGCTCTTTTATCCAATAGTTCTTCCCAGCTGTATGTAATAACACTTAAGATTTTCTGGGCTAACAATGTAATAATAATAATAATACATTAGAAAAAAATACTGCATAGTTTCCTAAGGACTCGAAGCAAGGCGACTATCTCTGTCGGTGCCACCTCAAGGAGGTGTAACAGTGATGAAAAGGCTATTCAATGTACAATAGTAGTCTTTTGTAGCAAGGAATATGTGTTAAATAAGTTTACATACATCCATGACAGAATAGTTTAATGGATTCCTTTAAAGGTTTTGTAAGTAAGTTGTAACAGGCCAGTCAGCAGTCAGAATTAACCTAGAGGCACCAAAACATCAACGTTTAGAGAAGCTTGGAGATTATTCCACAAGTAAGGTGCAAAGAGCTGATTTACATAACTCTGTACAGAGCAAAGGAATTTCCAGAGCTAGCAATCCCTGAGGCTGAGTATGATAACTCCGACTCATACTTCTAATGGTTATTATATATTTTAGCTACAGAGGGAGTTTACAGTATGTCAAAGAGCTTTATAAAGGCAAAGGGAGCAATGAATTGACTTATGTGACCTCGTCATGCTCTATCTGAACAACAGTATGCTTTCATTATTTTGCAGAAAAACCTTTATTGAATGATTAATGAATACGTGTAAAACTAAGTATATGTTGTTTTCCAGAATGCACAACAATAATAAATTATATATTGTGAATTATATATTTGCCGCCGAAAAATTCTAGGTATTATCAAGTGCTTGTCAAATTGTAAATGAGAGACTGATGAATGTGTACAGCCTGTGTAAAAAACTAACCATAGTTCATGCCTTTCATGTGACTATGCGTGGAAGCCAGGAGATGCTTAATGTGTTTAATTATTGGTCAATTACCATGAGACCATCAATTATTTACTTGACAAAATTTCATGACTGCCACAGCCCTAGACATGACCCGGCTGAGTCTGTAAAGGGTTTTTCAGTTCTGAACTGGGTGGTTCTGTTCAGTTCTGAACTTGGTTGTTCAATTCAATCAATTTTATCCCCCAAGCGTCAATTTATAGCTGGGCTTAAAAAGTAACATACAGAGAAATTATAATAGGACAAATCAGACCTGGGTTCAAACTCATGCATATTTAAAGATCCAATGCAGCCTTTTTTATAGAAAATAATTTCCTGGTAACAATTAAGCACCTTACTGTGATTGTTGCTTTTTGACCATTTTAATTGGAAAACAAAAATGATTTCTCAGCAGAGAATTCTTCCAAGACTGTCTGGGATTAGTCTGAGTGGGCAGGGGAAAACAACTAGTTTGTCACGAACCTCGCCGAAGAGGGTGCCTCTTCCTGTTTGGGCGGTGCTCGGCGGTCGTCGTCGCCGGCCTATTAGCCGGCCTATTAGCTGCCATCGATTCCCTTTCCATTTGTTTTTGGTTATTGGGTACACCTGTTTTGTATTAGGGTTTGTTTGTAGGTTATTTAAGGGCACTAGGCACGCTGAGGATTTGTGCGGGCTTGTTTCTTGTTACTCTGTGTTTGATGGTGTTATTTGTTCGTGTCTTTATTCTCCGGACTATTTTTGTCCTGTTGTTTGGACTGGCAACTTGTATACGCCCTGTGTGTTGGCGTGACCGTTTTTGTTGCGCTGGTGAATAAATTTGACAAACGACTGAACTCTGCTCTCTGCGCCTGATTCCACCCACCATTCCTAGTTTATCGTAACATAGTTGTTATTGGCAGAGGTTATGAATTATCTTTATTATTGGTCTATTAACTCATTTACTGCAGCAGGCCGGCCAAAACTCCATTCTACCAAACCAGGCAAAAAAATTCAGGCGTTTTTTTTCAAACCGTTAATCTAAAAAGGCATCACCATCATTTTCACAGTATTATTCCAACCCCGTAGAGTGTAAATATATGTAAAACACAGACAAATCACATTTTTGACTGCACTGAGCCTTTACGTAATTGTATTTTAAATACAGTTTACTGTGTATTTGAGTATTTAATTTTTTTTATAAAGTACATGCCAATACATTCCACAAGTTTTTTCAAATACATTACAATATTCAACTACATGTATTTTCAAAGGAGCTTTGTCTAAATACTTCGAAATGTATTAAGGTTATTTAAATAAATATGATTTGAACACAGGTCTGGGACAAATGCATAACCATATATAACCAACAACATATGGCATATCAAGAACAAGACAGGACAGATGCACACTTCAGGCATGAAGTCCAGCTATGTGGCAAGGCTGTCGATATGACTAACTCCGTTGACATGCTGTGCCTGAAGGTCACTCTCCAGTGGTGTATCTAGAGGATGGCCGGCTGGATTTTGTCAAGGTTGCGCTTGTGCAGCAGTCTGGTCCAGCAGGGCTTGGAGGAGCTGGTGCCCTTTGTAACCTAAAGCTCAGAGCCCAGCCCTCCCCCATCCGCTGTGCCATCTGTGGCCTGTACGCTGGAGATCGGGCCTTGTTTTCCACCAACCCTAAGGAGCCACATCTACAGGAGGCTGCCGCTCAACTCAAGACCCATGTCCAGGTAGCTAGGGATTGAGGACGTTTTGAAGGTTTCAAAATGTCACAATCAAACCTGGAGTGGGAAAGTGACAGAAGCTGTTATACAGGGAAATTGGCTACTCCTGTGAGGTCAAGATGTGTCTTCCTCACTGCCACTGATTTGAGGATACTGGTGTGTGTTTGAGTTTAATGTGTGTGTGGTTCAAGCAGGTCTAGACTGTTATATCTGGAGTATTTATCCTGTCTTATCTGGTGTCCTGTGTGAATTCTAGTATGCTCTCTAACATTCTCTCTCCCTCTCGGAAGACCTGAGCCGTAGGACCATGCCTCAGGACTACCTGGCCTGATGACTCCTTGCTGTCCCCAGTCCACCAGGTCGTGCTTCTGCTCCAGTTTCACCTGTTCTGCCTGCGGATATGGATCCCTGACCTGTTCACCGGACGTGCTACCATGTCCCGGACCTGCTGTTTTCGACTCTCTCTCTCTACTGCACCTGCAGTAGAATGATCGGCTCTGATCGGCTCTGACAAGCCAACTGACATTTACTCCTGAGGTGTTGGCCTGTTGCACATGTAAAGTACATGCCAATACATGCCTGTTACAGGGGCTGAGTCACTGGCTTACTAGGGCTCTTTCATACCGTCCCTAGGAGGGGATCTTCCTGTCTGGGTTGACGGCCCCCATTTGGGTTGTGCCGTGGCAGAGATCTTTGTGGGCTATACTCGGCCTTGTCTCAGGATGGTAAGTTGGTGGTTGAAGATATCCCTCTAGTGGTGTGGGGGCTGTGCTTTGGCAAAGTGGGTGGGGTTATATCCTTCCTGTTTGGCCCTGTCCGGGGGTGTCATCGGATGGGGCCACAGTGTCTCCTGACCCCTCCTGTCTCAGCCTCCAGTATTTATGCTGCAGTAGTTTATGTGTCGGGGGGCTAGGGTCAGTTTGTTATATCTGGAGTACTTCTCCTGTCCTATCCGGTGTCCTGTGTGAATTTAAGTATGCTCTCTCTAATTCTCTCTTTCTTTCTCTCTCTCGGAGGACCTGAGCCCTAGGACCATGCCTCAGGACTACCTGACCTGATGACTCCTTGCTGTCCCCAGTCCACCTGGCCGTGCTGCTGCTCCAGTTTCAACTGTTCTGCCTGTGATTATTATTATTTGACCATGCTGGTCATTTATGAACATTTGAACATCTTGGCCATGTTCTGTTATAATCTCCACCCGGCACAGCCAGAGGAGGACTGGCCACCCCACATAGCTTGGTTCCTCTCTAGGTTTCTTCCTAGGTTTTGGCCTTTCTAGGGAGTTTTTCCTAGCCACTGTGCTTCTACACCTGCATTGCTTGCTGTTTGGGGTTTTAGGCTGGGTTTCTGTACAGCACTTTGAGATATCAGCTGATGTACGAAGGGCTATATAAATACATTTGATTGGATTTTTATTTGACCCGGCTGGTCATCTATGAACATTTGAAGATCTTGGCCATGTACTGTTATAATCTCCACCCAGCATAGCCAGAAGAGGAGCCCAACAAAATGCATCGGACAGAAAAGGGGTTGTCTTGGCCAACTCCTGAACATTGTTAGTGAGGCTGCTTCAGTGTTTTCTTAAATGGCATCAGAAGAGCTAACTGTATAATATAAATCCCAAAATACCAACATTTTTTATGACCTCATGTCTCTCACATCTGCATATTCACAATAAATGTTCTAATTTATTATTCAATATGAATATTTAATGTAATTTATAAGCAGAATTTTTACTGGTGTGGTCAAACACTTTCACCGTAACAGGAGGTGGCAGTGTCGCTGCGAAACTGCCTCCAGTGTTTCACAGATAGAAGAAGTCGGACTTCCTGTTAACTTCCGTAAACAAAATGCTAGTTAGCTAATTCAAAATGATGAACACGATAACATGTAATGCTTCAAATTGATCACTTTATGGTAAGTAGCTAATTAACTCGCAAAATACCCATAGGCAACAGCCAGAATTGTATCAGTTACCAAAATCTTGCCAAACAATAACTTTGCAAGGCTTGTTTTGACATTGGCTAACTTGCTAATGTTTGTAACTGTTGTACGTTAGCTACACTCCGTTGTATACTCTTAGTTTGATCTAGATTGTATAATTTGAATTGCTTTACAATAAAAAATAAGTTTGCTAATGTTGGCTGGCTAGCTAGCTATTTAGCGTTGTTTTGTTTAGTTAACTTAGCTTTCTTTAAAAAGCATCAAACCTTTTGCCACTGATTCAGCTTCACTACCAAGCTAATTTGCTAGCTAAGTATTGCTAATCAAACCCATGAACTATGATGTGCAGTAGAGGGATTTTTGATTTGTCATTGAGGTCTTGTTACCTTCATAGCATGTTGATTCAAAGGATTTCCCCCCACCATCTCGATGTCTCATGGAAATGCCAACTCGTTAACTTCTCACACTGGAAGAAATGGAGAACTGCTGGAGTGTTCAAAAGCGGAGACAAATGGAGCATCTGCAACAGACAGAGTGCTGCCAGTGAGAATTAATGGAGGTCCTGGCGTAAGAGCCCGAGAGCCAGTTATAAAAAAGCTGGGTACCAGCAGCACTGCCTTCATTGGACCTGTATGCTGTCCTAAGGCAGTCCAGAGAGCTCCCAAACCCCCAAAAGTAAGGAAACTTTCCAAACCTAACATTGAAGAGACACTGAGTGAGTTCTACAAAGAGCTTGAGGAGATTGATCCAAAAGACAGCGTTGACAGTAGCACGGCCAAAAATGAAGGCTCAGTTGAATTACTCACGGCTCATAACCCACCCCCTGCAAGAGAAGTGTCAAACGCAAGCCATGGCCATAAGCAACCTAATCATGTGCCTTGCCCACACTGGTATGACAACGAGCCATACCAACCCAGGAGACCGATACCTAAGGGGCCCAGCTATGGTCCGATCTCAGATCATAATCACTGGCAACCTCCCCCACCTTTCCACAGTCAGCCATACTACAGGTTCCACAGACCTCCCCACCGCTTCCTGCCACCACCTCCAATCCCCTGCCTCCCTCCACTACCTCCCACAGACCACCAGTATCACCCCCAACGAGAGGGCTCCCAGCAGGTCCCACCTTTTCACAGGTTCCCTGTCCCTGATGGGTACAGGAACTTTCCAGACTTGGATGGCCATGCCTTTCCCCCACAGCACTCTAACAACAGAGACAGAGGGGGCTACGGTTGGAGAGATGACAAGTATGATCAGCAGAGTAATGACCAGCCTTATAACCAGCAAGGTTCTTCTGAATGGCAGCAGAGGTTTGACAGAGCACCTGAGCCACCTCTGCCAGAGGATCAGTACCAACCACCAGAAGATAAAACATATGACTATGATCCTTCTCTGGTTCTCATTCTGATGAGGGGAGCCCCGGGATCTGGAAAATCAACACTGGCCAGGTATGTTTTTATCAGGGAAACATTGTTGGGTAACTAACAAACTATAATAGGTTTAGAACAAGTATATAGACATTTTATGTATCAGTAATAAAACAGTTGTAAATGTGTCTTTTTCAAGCATCAAGATTACAATCGCACAATTTCAACCAATAAGTCATACGTTAACTGTTTACTCATGTTTGAATGAATTTACCTATATTTTAAAAGCATTTGTTTTGAGCCATTGCATGTGTGTTTCTCCAGGGAACTGCTGTCGACAGGCTCCAGTGGGCAGGTTCTGAGTACAGATGACTACTTCTCCCAGGAAGAAGGCTACCTCTACGATCCCAGTCTGCTGGGGGCCGCACACCACTGGAACCAGAACCGAGGTTGGCTCTATAGCAGTGTCTTTAAAAATGCGCTTGATTTTCTTTTCATAAAGTAGTAATAAATGAGGTCCATCGTTGCTATTGTTTTGAAATATATTTTTAAGGTATATTCTAATTTTATTGAACACATAGAGAATGACAGTGGGAAAGAGATTTGTCTAAGGGCAGTAGCTCTGAATCAAACCTATGCCGATACAGCCAGGCCACCATCATTGCTATTAATATTATATATTGTTTTATTGGATATGTTTAATTTATTATCTTGTTTGTTTTGTAAACATGTAAAAAAGGAGTGTGTAAATGATTTTGCCTCAATGCTTTGTATTCTTTCAGCCCAAGAAGCCATGTGTAAATGCTGTTCTCCCATCATTATTGATAACACAAATATGCAAGCTTGGGAGATGAAGCCATATGTTAAACTGGTATGTTTATCCTGTTGTATTGTCTTTTTTGCAGACAGTATTTTTCAGTTATCAAAAATCTATCCATTTGATGTACATTTGAATGAATATGATGAATACTTATTTCTTATCATGCAGGCCTTGGAGAGAGGATACAGTATCAACTTTCATGAGCCTCACACCAGCTGGAAATTTGATCCCGTCGAGTTAGAGAAGTAAGTCTGTCCATGATTGTCTGCAGTAAAAGATACTATCGTCATGCAAGATGCTATGTATTTAGGGAATATACATTATTCAAATTATATACGGTACATCGTAGGGCATTCACTCGCTGCTCTAGAATGCAGGGGAAAACAGGTCAATTCAAGAGGGTGCTACTAACTTCATGTCAAAACATAGTTTTCTTTGCCTCATGTCATCATAAATCAAATACAATGATTAGATTGTTCTCTACAGTATTAGAATCTTACTATGCTTGTACTAACAGTGTTGATGAAATAAGAACATTAGTTTGTTGTGACCGTTTATAGTTTAGACTGTGCTGCTCTTAGTTGTATCTATTCCATTTTCGGCATTTGGAGGTGTTTCCACGCATTGAACCAATCCAAATCAACTTTACACCCTTGTCAGTTTCATCTCCAGATCATTGGCTTTAACCACTATCAATCTATGTTGAGAGGGGCTGTTATGGCGATTTAAATGCCCACACCAACAGAAATCCACTTTTTCGAGGTGAAAGATGATGGCCAGAGTTTACCCATGATGTACAACGATTTATGTCAAAGGGTCATTTTTGTCAAAGTATGATATATTTGGCCTTAACGTGATCTGAAGTGAGACATTTGTGGTAATCCATGTCAATGCCGTGTCTTCCTTGAAAATTATCGGTGGGTCTAATGCTGATTGGTTAAAAGCGCATTCCAGCTGGTGTCTATTCCACAAATTACAACAGGCTAAATCTATGACGTTAAAATGCCTATTTACTCTGTTCCATCTGACTGCGCAATCCACTGTCTCATCAGCCCAGCCAGGCAAGTTATAAACTTGATCTCTACTATAAAAAGCATCTTGACATTATCTCACATTATTTAAGACTAACATTTAGTTTTCAACAGAGGAAATTTGTATCAACCTTTGTCTGTCTCTCCGACATTTGCATCATTGTTTCAATATTCATATTCGATCTCCAGCTGTCCCATAGTAATGAACGTGTAGGAGTCCGGACGAGATATGCAGGCAGCGTTTCTCAGCAAGTTGAAATCATGAATCAGCTGGCTTCATTTTTATGGATATATACAAAGAAATGTCAATTGAAAAAAGGTTCAACAAAAAGAAGTGCAGCTAGTTTGCAGTCTTTGCAGCTTCAGTTTGAAGTTATTGTGTTAACTGTTGTTGGCTAGCTCCTTTAAACAACAGTGTTCTGACGAGAGAGCAACAACAACAAAAAATCACTAGAAAACAGCTTAAACAAACACAAATGCAGCTACTGTTATTCTGGCTGCATTGTTTGACGTGACTAAGTTAGCTGTAGTTGGCTAACTAGCAAGCAAAGGATAAGAACGTTGCCAGCCAGTGTGGCAATGGAACATTTAGAACAAACGACTGGGTCGCGTCCATAGATGCAGAACCAAAAGACTGAACGACTGAGTCGTGTCTCTCGCAACCCGAACCAATAGAACGAACGACCTGCCGGCTTGGATAGCAACCCTATATTTGTATCGGGGCTATATCTTGTGGAAGGATTAAATATTATGAATAAATGCATCAAAGTGTTTAAAGAAAATATGTCAATCATTATTTGAATATGTTGGTAACCCATTGTATAAAAGTCATAATGCACTTGAAGCCAGTGTTTGGAGGATATATTGGCACGGTTTGCCAATATATCCTCCAAGCACCTGTGCCAAAATATCCTCCAAACGGTTTCTCGGGCATTATCACTTAAATGATACGGCACCCACGGAAGAAAAACAAGTCCCTTATCTATGTTGTGCTGTTACATTTGTATTAGTGTTTCGTATCCGATGCCCAGGATGTTACATGTCATTTGCGGTGTGCATCATGGGCAAAGTCGTAGTTTCCTATCATTTCACTTCCCCTGTGAGAACCATGAGCATGGTCTGACTTGGCTTTGCTGTACTGAAGCCTAGCAGCAGCCTACCTACTCTAGGATGCACCTTAGCTAGCTACACTGACACCTGTCTGTGCCCTATTTGTTGATATTGATCCACTCCCTGTGGAAATCACCACAACGTTCCTTCCCACCCCCAATTTATGATTATGTATTGTAATGAATAGACATTACAATTACATAATAGCCTGCATCATTCTTCGGACGTGGAACGTTAACGAACATTTCCGCTCTAGGACTAGATAAATCGAAATAGGAGCGATAACTTCCTCTGGAGGGGTCCATTAAAGGGAAAGACTCAGAAATACACCATGACAACTGGAACAGATCACTTTCGAGGAGGGTAGATGTTGAAATTTAGTCTGTTAGCTTTGTAAATGAATATACTGTGTGTATAGAAACCGTGCATTCGGAAGTATTTAGACTCATTGAATTTATCAAAATTGTTAGGTTACAGCTTTATTCTAAAATGGATTAAATAAAATGCCCTCGTCAATCTACACACAGTAACCCGTAATAACAATTTGAAAACAGGTTTTTTGAAATGTATTACTATTTAATCCACTTTAGTATAAGGTTGTTGGATTCTGGGTTAAACTTGGAACATTGCTATCCTAGAGCGTTGATACATCAGAGGTAAGACTGGTATCTGAGGGGTGATAGAGAGACTGGTTTTTACATAGAGACTGGTTTTTACATTTTACATGATAGAGACTTGTTTTTACAAACCTTGAATGAGACTCGTTTTATAGGTTAACACCCTATAATTGAATGCCTGTTTATTATGTTTTGCATGAAGACATACTTTATAGCTTATTTATAAAACAAAACGTATGTAGAGCAGAAGAAACCTCCCAATACACCCGTCCTTCCCCCTCCAGGAGAAACAAGCACAGTGTGTCAAGGGAGAAGATTGGGCAGATGCTGGAGCGGTTTGAGCTGCCCATGTCCTTGGACATTGTGATGAACTCCCAGGAGCCCATTAGACCCACAAGACATCTCTCACAGCAGCAGAGACACAGCAGGGCCAACCACTCAGACTTCCACTAGTCTCGATGTCCTGGTGTATTCATTAGTGTACACCATAGCAAAATGTTCTTCACTTTCGCAAAACGCTATGCGAAGGAAAACAAAAGCAAGTCTTTCTTATTGCAAGTTTAAGTAGTCCCTCCCCATTTCTGCTTTCCCCCCCTAGTAAAAACAACCCTGATGACTATCAACCAACCACAATCAATGATCAGAGACAGCTGTATTACAAATTTCTTTTTTTAAATGATACTACCAGCATTTTACAGGATTGTTAGTGTATTTGATTTATACTGGCAGAATTTAAACCTATTTTTGTGAAAATAACATTTTCAGTGGCACTGAAGTCATTTTTTTTCCTATGTATTTCAACTGTATAAATTACAGGGTTTTTATTTATTTTTACTATTTTCTCCATTGTAGAATAGTAGTGACATCAAAACTATGAAATAACACATGGAATCATGTAGTAACCAAAAAAGGGTTAAACAAATCTAAATATATTTTCTATTTCTTCAAAGTAGCCATTCTTTGCCTTGGTGGCAGCTTTGCACACTCTTGGCATTCTCTCAACCAGCTTCACCTGGAATGCTTTTCCAACAGTCTTGAAGGAGTTTCCACATATGCTGAGCACTTGTTGGCTGCTTTCCTTCACTCTGGGGTCCAACTCATCCCAAACCATCTCAATTGGGTTGAGGTTGGTGTGATTGTGGAGGCCAGGTCATCTGATACAGCACTCCCATCACTCTCCTTCTTGGTCAAATAGCCTTTACACAGCCTGGAGGTTTGTTGGATCATTGTCCTGTTGAAAAACATATGATGGTCCCACGAAGCGCAAACCAGATGGGATGGTGTATCACTGCAGAATGCTGTGGTAGCCATGCTGGTTAAGTGTGCCTTGAATTCTACATAAATCACAGACAGTGTCACCAGAAAAGCACCATCACACCACCACCTCCGTACTTCACGGTGGGAACCACACATGCAGAGATCATCCGTTCACCTACTCAGCGTTTCACAAAGACACGGCGGTTGGAACCAAAAATCAAAAATTTGGACTCATCAGACCAAAGGACAGAGTTCCACTGGTTTAATGTCCATTCCTCATATTTCTTGGCTCAAGCAATTCTATTTTTCTTATTGGTGTCCTTTAGTAGTGGTTTCTTTGCAGCAATTTGACCATGAAGGCTTGATTCACAGTCTCCTCAGAACAGTTGATGTTGAGATGTGTCTGTTACTTGAACTCTGAGAAGCATTTATTTGGGCTGCAATTTCTGAGCCTGGTAACTCTAATGAACTTATCCTCTGCAGCAGAGGTAACTCTGGGTCTTGCTTTCCTGTGTCGGTCCTCATGAGAGCCAGCTTCATCATGGCGCTTGATTGTTTTTGCGACTGCACTTGAAGAAACTTTCAAAGTTCTTGAAATGGTCTGTATTGACTGACCTCCATGTCTTAAATGAATGATGGACTGTCGTTTCTCTTTGCTTATTTGAGCTGTTCTTGCCAATATATGGACTTGGTCTTTTACCAGATAAGGCTATCTTCAGTATACCACCTATACCTTGTCACAACATAAGTGATTGGCTCAAACACATTAAGAAGGAAAGAAATTCCACAAGTTAATGTTTAACAAGGCACACCTGTTAATTGAAATGCATTCCAGGTGACTACCTCATGAAGCTGGTCACCAAGGCAAAGGGTGGCTTCTCAAATATAAAATATATTTTGATTAACACTTTTTTGGTTACTGCATGATCACATATGTGTCATTTCATAGTTTTGTCTTCACTATTATTCTACAATGTAGAAAATAGTTAAAAAAATAAAACCCTTGAATGAGTAGGTGTCCAAACGTTTGACTGGTAGGGTATACATTTCTTAATTCCATTATTTAACTTTTAGATATGTGTGAATTTTTAGATACTACTGCACTGTTGGAGCTAGGAACACAAGCATTTCGCTACACCTGCAATAACATCTGCTAAATATGTGTATGAGACCAATAGTTTGATTAGATTTTTTACTTGTACATTTTTGTCATTAAAAATTGTTAAATGGGTGTTGTGTTCTTCAAGTCTATCCTGCATGTTGTGTGTGTGTGTGTGTGGGGGGGTCTTACCCTTTTCATATGTAATATTAAGTTGAAGTCAGAAGTTTACAAACACCTAAGCCAACTACGTTTAAACTCAGTTTTTCACAATTCCTGACATTTAATCCTAGTAAAAATTCCCTGTCTTAGGTCAGTTAGAATCACCACTTTATTTTAAGGATGTGAAATGTCAGAATAATAGTAGAGAGTGATTTATTTCAGCGTTTATTTCTTTCATCACATTCCCAGTGGGTCAGAAGTTTACATACACTCAATTAGTATTTGGTAAAATTACCTTTTAAATTGTTTAACTTGGTTCAAACATTTTGGTAGCCTTCCACAAGCTTCCCACAATAAGTTGGGTGAATTTTGGTACATTCCTCCTGACAGAGCTGGTGTAGCTGAGTCAGGTTTGTAGGCCTCTTTGCTCACACACGCTTTTTCAGTTCTGCCCACACATTTTCCATAGGATTGAGGTCAGGGCTTTGTAATGGCCACTTCAATACCTTGACTTTGTTGTCCTTAAAGCTATTTTGCCACAACTTTGGAAGTATGCTTGGGGTCATTGTCCATTTGGAAGACCCATTTGTGACCAAGCTTTAATTCCTGACTGATGTCTTGAGATGTTGCTTCAATATATCCACATAATTGTCCTCCCTCATGATGCCATCTATTTTGTTTAGTGCACCAGTCCCTCCTGCAGCAAACAACCCCACAACATGATGCTGCCACCCCCGTGCTTCGCGGTTGGGATGGTTTTCTTCAGCTTGCAAGCCTCCCCCTGGTCATTATTGCCAAACAGTTCAATTTTTGTTTCATCAGACCAGAGGACATTTCTCCAAAAAGTATGATTTGGAGTATGATTGTCCCCATGTGCAGTTGCAAACCGTAGTCTGGCTTTTTTTATGGCGCTTTTGGAGCAGTGGCTTCTTCCTTGCTGAGCGGCCTTTCATGTTATGTCAATATAGGATTCGTTTTACTGTGGATATAAATACTTTTGTACCTGTTTCCTCCAGCAACTTCACAAGGTCCTTTGCTGTTGTTCTGGGATTGATTTGCACTTTTCGCACCAAAGTTCGTTCATCTCTAGGGGACAGAACACATCTCCTTCCTGAGCAGTATGACTGCTGTGTGGTCCCATGGTGTTTATACTTGCATGGTATAGTTTGCACAGGTGAATGTGGTACGTTCAGGCGTTTGGAAATTGCTCCCAAGGATGAACCAGACTTTTCTGAGGTATTGTCTGATTTCTTTTGATTTTTCCCATAATGTCAAGCAGAGGCACTGAGTTTGAAGATAGGCCTTGAAATTCATCCACAGGTACACCCCCAATTGCCTCAAATTATGTCAAATTAGCCCATCAGAAGCTTCTAAAGCCATGACATTTTCTGGAATTTTCCAAGCTGTTTAAAGGTACAGTCAACTCAGTGTATATACATTTTTGACCCAATGGAATTGTGACAGTGAAATATCTGTAAATAAATACAGAAATATCTGTAAACAATTGTTGGAAAAATGTATTGTGTCATGCACAAAGTAGATGTCCTAACTGACTTGCCAAAACTATAGTTTGTTAACAAGAAATTTGTGGAGTGGTTTTAAAGTTTAATTTTAATGACTCCAACCTAACCTACCTTATGTAAACTTCTGACTTCAACTGTAGTTCTTGGGGTATGCATCTATCAATGCCGAACTGTACGTATCATTCCATTCCACCTAGTGAAAATCATTGGGTGTTAGTTTGCTTTCACTTAAGTAGACCAATTTGCAGGGGTCACTATAAGAGCATTTTGATTTTTGTCAGTCAGTGTAACGGTTTTCTAGTGGTGATGAAGGAGAGTCGGACCAAACTGCAGCGTGTCGATTGCGATCCATATTTATTAAACAAAACGTAAACACGACTAAACACTAAAACACTAAACACTACAAAACAATAAACGTAATGAAAACCGAAAACAGCCTATCTAGTGCAAACTAACAGAGAGTACAAGTAAGACACTAAGGACAATCACCCACGACAAACTCAAAGAATATGGCTGCCTAAATATGGTTCCCAATCAGAGACAACGATAAGCACCTGCCTCTGATTGAGAACCACTCCAGACAGCCATAGACCTTGCTAGACAACCCACTAAGCTACAATCCCAATACCACCACCAAAACCCCAAGACAAACACACCACAATTACAAAAACCCCATGCCACACCCTGGCCTGACCAAATACATAAAGATAAACACAAAATACTTTGACCAGCGCGTGACAGAACCCCCTAAGGTGCGGACTCCTGAACGCACCTCAAAACAATAGGGAGGGTCCGGGTGGGCGTCTGTCCATGGTGGCGGCTCCGGCGCGGGCGTGGACCCCACTCCTTTAATGTCTTAGTCCCCTCTCCCTTCGTCCCTGGATAGTCCACCCTCGCCGCCGACCATGGCCTAGTAGTCCCCACCCAGAACCCCACTGGACTGAGGAGCAGATCGGGACTGAAGGACAGCTCGGGACCGAGGCAGCTCGGGACTGAGGGAAGCTCGGGAGTGAGAGGAAAGCTCAGGAGTGAGAGGAAGCTCAGGAGTGAGAGGAAGCTCAGGAGTGAGAGGAAGCTCAGGAGTGAGAGGAAGCTCAGGCAGGTAGATAGATCTACCAGCTCCTGGCTGGCTGGTGGTTTCAGCAGATCCTGGCTGACTGGCAGATCCTGGCTGACTGGCAGATCCTGGCTGACTGGCAGATCTGGAAGAGTCTGGCTGACTGGCAGATCTGGAAGAGTCTGGTTGACTGGCAGATCTGGAAGAGTCTGGTTGACTGGCAGATCTGGAAGAGTCTGGTTGACTGGCAGATCTGGAAGAGTCTGGTTGACTGGCAGATCTGGAAGAGTCTGGTTGACTGGCAGATCTGGAAGAGTCTGGTTGACTGGCAGATCTGGAAGAGTCTGGTTGACTGGCAGATCTGGAAGAGTCTGGTTGACTGGCAGATCTGGAAGAGTCTGGTTGACTGGCAGATCTGGAAGAGTCTGGCTGACTGGCAGATCTGGAAGAGTCTGGCTGACTGGCAGATCTGGAAGAGTCTGGCTGACTGGTAGATCTGGCGGCGCTGGGCAGACTGGCGGCGCTGGGCAGACTGGCGGCGCTGGGCAGACTGGCGGCGCTGGGCAGACTGGCGGCGCTGGGCAGACTGGCGGCGCTGGGCAGACTGGCGACGCTGGGCAGACTGGCGACGCTGGGCAGACTGGCGACGCTGGGCAGACTGGCGGCGCTGGGCAGACTGGCGACGCTGGGCAGACTGGGGGCACTGGCGGTGCTGGGCAGACTGGCGGCACTAGCTGCTCCATATAGGCTGACAGCTCTGGCGGCTTCTTACAGACTGACCGCTCTGGCGGCTCCGGGCTGACTGGCAGCTCCTTGCAGACTGGCAGCTGACAGACTGACAGCTCCGTGCAGACTGACAGCTCCTTGCAGACTGACAGCTCCTTGCAGACTGGCAGCTCCTTGCAGACTGGCAGCTCCATGCAGACTGGCAGCTCCATGCAGACTGGCAGCTCCATGCAGACTGGCAGCTCCATGCAGACTGGCTGCTCTATGCAGACTGACAGCTCTGGCTGCTTCATGCAGACTGACATCTCTGGCTGCTCCATGTAGACTGGCTGCTTCATGCAGACTGGCAGCTCGGGCTGCTTCATGTAGACTGACAGCTCTGGCTGCTCCATGCGGACTGACAGCTCTGGCTGCTCCATGTAGACTGACTGCTTCATGCAGACTGGCAGCTCGGGCTGCTTCATGTAGACTGACAGCTCTGGCTGCTCCATGCAGACTGACAGCTCTGACTGTTCCATGCAGACTGACAGCTCTGGCTGCTTCATGCAGACTGGCAGCTCTGGCTGCTCCATGTAGACTGGCTGCTTCATGCAGACTGGCAGCTCGGGCTGCTTCATGTAGACTGACAGCTCCGGCTGCTCCTTGCAGACTGGCAGCTCCATGCAGACTGGCAGCTCTGGCTGCTCCATGCAGACTGACAGCTCTGGCTGCTTCATGCAGACTGACGGCTCTGGCTGCTCCATGCAGACTGACAGCTCTGGCTGCTCCATGCAGACTGGCTGCTTCATGCAGACTGGCAGCTCTGGCTGCTCCATGCAGACTGACAGCTCTGGCTGCTCCATGCAGACTGACAGCTCTGGCTGCTCCTTGCAGACTGGCAGCTCTGGCTGCTCCATGCAGACTGACAGCTCTGGCTGCTCCATGCAGACTGACATCTCTGGCTGCTCCATGCAGACTGACATCTCTGGCTGCTCCATGCAGACTGACATCTCTGGCTGCTCCATGCAGACTGACATCTCTGGCTGCTCCATGCAGACTGACATCTCTGGCTGCTCCATGCAGACTGACATCTCTGGCTGCTCTATGCGGACTGACAGCTCTGGCTGCTCCATGCAGGCTGGCAGCTCTGGCTGCGCTGAACAGGCGGGAGACTCCGGCAGCGTAGGAGAGGAGAAAGGCTCTGGCTGCGCTAAACAGGCGGGAGGCTCCGGCAGCGCTGTAGAGGAGGAAGGCTCTGGCTGCGCTGAACAGGCGGGAGGATCCGGCACCGCTGTAGAGGGGGGGTCTTACCCTTTTCATATGTAATATTAAGTTGAAGTCAGAAGTTTACAAACACCTAAGCCAACTACGTTTAAACTCAGTTTTTCACAATTCCTGACATTTAATCCTAGTAAAAATTCCCTGTCTTAGGTCAGTTAGAATCACCACTTTATTTTAAGGATGTGAAATGTCAGAATAATAGTAGAGAGTGATTTATTTCAGCGTTTATTTCTTTCATCACATTCCCAGTGGGTCAGAAGTTTACATACACTCAATTAGTATTTGGTAAAATTACCTTTTAAATTGTTTAACTTGGTTCAAACATTTTGGGTAGCCTTCCACAAGCTTCCCACAATAAGTTGGGTGAATTTTGGTACATTCCTCCTGACAGAGCTGGTGTAGCTGAGTCAGGTTTGTAGGCCTCTTTGCTCACACACGCTTTTTCAGTTCTGCCCACACATTTTCCATAGGATTGAGGTCAGGGCTTTGTAATGGCCACTTCAATACCTTGACTTTGTTGTCCTTAAAGCTATTTTGCCACAACTTTGGAAGTATGCTTGGGGTCATTGTCCATTTGGAAGACCCATTTGTGACCAAGCTTTAATTCCTGACTGATGTCTTGAGATGTTGCTTCAATATATCCACATAATTGTCCTCCCTCATGATGCCATCTATTTTGTTTAGTGCACCAGTCCCTCCTGCAGCAAACAACCCCACAACATGATGCTGCCACCCCCGTGCTTCGCGGTTGGGATGGTTTTCTTCAGCTTGCAAGCCTCCCCCTGGTCATTATTGCCAAACAGTTCAATTTTTGTTTCATCAGACCAGAGGACATTTCTCCAAAAAGTATGATTTGGAGTATGATTGTCCCCATGTGCAGTTGCAAACCGTAGTCTGGCTTTTTTTATGGCGCTTTTGGAGCAGTGGCTTCTTCCTTGCTGAGCGGCCTTTCATGTTATGTCAATATAGGATTCGTTTTACTGTGGATATAAATACTTTTGTACCTGTTTCCTCCAGCAACTTCACAAGGTCCTTTGCTGTTGTTCTGGGATTGATTTGCACTTTTCGCACCAAAGTTCGTTCATCTCTAGGGGACAGAACACATCTCCTTCCTGAGCAGTATGACTGCTGTGTGGTCCCATGGTGTTTATACTTGCATGGTATAGTTTGCACAGGTGAATGTGGTACGTTCAGGCGTTTGGAAATTGCTCCCAAGGATGAACCAGACTTTTCTGAGGTATTGTCTGATTTCTTTTGATTTTTCCCATAATGTCAAGCAGAGGCACTGAGTTTGAAGATAGGCCTTGAAATTCATCCACAGGTACACCCCCAATTGCCTCAAATTATGTCAAATTAGCCCATCAGAAGCTTCTAAAGCCATGACATTTTCTGGAATTTTCCAAGCTGTTTAAAGGTACAGTCAACTCAGTGTATATACATTTTTGACCCAATGGAATTGTGACAGTGAAATATCTGTAAATAAATACAGAAATATCTGTAAACAATTGTTGGAAAAATGTATTGTGTCATGCACAAAGTAGATGTCCTAACTGACTTGCCAAAACTATAGTTTGTTAACAAGAAATTTGTGGAGTGGTTTTAAAGTTTAATTTTAATGACTCCAACCTAACCTACCTTATGTAAACTTCTGACTTCAACTGTAGTTCTTGGGGTATGCATCTATCAATGCCGAACTGTACGTATCATTCCATTCCACCTAGTGAAAATCATTGGGTGTTAGTTTGCTTTCACTTAAGTACACCAATTTGCAGGGGTCACTATAAGAGCATTTTTGATTTTTGTCAGTCAGTGTAACGGTTTTCTAGTGGTGATGAAGGAGAGTCGGACCAAACTGCAGCGTGTCGATTGCGATCCATATTTATTAAACAAAACGTAAACACGACTAAACACTAAACACGACTAAACACTAAACACTACAAAACAATAAACGTAATGAAAACCGAAAACAGCCTATCTAGTGCAAACTAACAGAGAGTACAAGTAAGACACTAAGGACAATCACCCACGACAAACTCCCAAAGAATATGGCTGCCTAAATATGGTTCCCAATCAGAGACAACGATAAGCACCTGCCTCTGATTGAGAACCACTCCAGACAGCCATAGACCTTGCTAGACAACCCACTAAGCTACAATCCCAATACCACCACCAAAACCCCAAGACAAACACACCACAATTACAAAAACCCCATGCCACACCCTGGCCTGACCAAATACATAAAGATAAACACAAAATACTTTGACCAGGGCGTGACAGAACCCCCTAAGGTGCGGACTCCTGAACGCACCTCAAAACAATAGGGAGGGTCCGGGTGGGCGTCTGTCCATGGTGGCGGCTCCGGCGCGGGACGTGGACCCCACTCCTTTAATGTCTTAGTCCCCTCTCCCTTCGTCCCTGGATAGTCCACCCTCGCCGCCGACCATGGCCTAGTAGTCCCCACCCAGAACCCCACTGGACTGAGGAGCAGATCGGGACTGAAGGACAGCTCGGGACCGAGGCAGCTCGGGACTGAGGGGAAGCTCAGGAGTGAGAGAAAGCTCAGGAGTGAGAGAAAGCTCAGGAGTGAGAGGAAGCTCAGGAGTGAGAGGAAGCTCAGGAGTGAGAGGAAGCTCAGGCAGGTAGATAGATCTACCAGCTCCTGGCTGGCTGGTGGTTTCAGCAGATCCTGGCTGACTGGCAGATCCTGGCTGACTGGCAGATCCTGGCTGACTGGCAGATCTGGAAGAGTCTGGCTGACTGGCAGATCTGGAAGAGTCTGGCTGACTGGCAGATCTGGAAGAGTCTGGTTGACTGGCAGATCTGGAAGAGTCTGGTTGACTGGCAGATCTGGAAGAGTCTGGTTGACTGGCAGATCTGGAAGAGTCTGGTTGACTGGCAGATCTGGAAGAGTCTGGTTGACTGGCAGATCTGGAAGAGTCTGGTTGACTGGCAGATCTGGAAGAGTCTGGTTGACTGGCAGATCTGGAAGAGTCTGGTTGACTGGCAGATCTGGAAGAGTCTGGCTGACTGGCAGATCTGGAAGAGTCTGGCTGACTGGCAGATCTGGAAGAGTCTGGCTGACTGGCAGATCTGGAAGAGTCTGGCTGACTGGTAGATCTGGCGGCGCTGGGCAGACTGGCGGCGCTGGGCAGATCTGGAAGAGTGGCGGCGCTGGGCAGACTGGCGGCGCTGGGCAGACTGGCGGCGCTGGGCAGACTGGCGACGCTGGGCAGACTGGCGACGCTGGGCAGACTGGCGACGCTGGGCAGACTGGCGGCGCTGGGCAGACTGGCGACGCTGGGCAGACTGGGGGCACTGGCGGCGCTGGGCAGACTGGCGGCACTAGCTGCTCCATATAGGCTGACAGCTCTGGCGGCTTCTTACAGACTGACCGCTCTGGCGGCTCCGGGCTGACTGGCAGCTCCTTGCAGACTGGCAGCTCCGTACAGACTGACAGCTCCGTGCAGACTGACAGCTCCTTGCAGACTGACAGCTCCTTGCAGACTGGCAGCTCCTGCAGACTGGCAGCTCCATGCAGACTGGCAGCTCCATGCAGACTGGCAGCTCCATGCAGACTGGCAGCTCCATGCAGACTGGCTGCTCTATGCAGACTGACAGCTCTGGCTGCTTCATGCAGACTGACATCTCTGGCTGCTCCATGTAGACTGGCTGCTTCATGCAGACTGGCAGCTCGGGCTGCTTCATGTAGACTGACAGCTCTGGCTGCTCCATGCGGACTGACAGCTCTGGCTGCTCCATGTAGACTGACTGCTTCATGCAGACTGGCAGCTCGGGCTGCTTCATGTAGACTGACAGCTCTGGCTGCTCCATGCAGACTGACAGCTCTGACTGTTCCATGCAGACTGACAGCTCTGGCTGCTTCATGCAGACTGGCAGCTCTGGCTGCTCCATGTAGACTGGCTGCTTCATGCAGACTGGCAGCTCGGGCTGCTTCATGTAGACTGACAGCTCTGGCTGCTCCTTGCAGACTGGCAGCTCCATGCAGACTGGCAGCTCTGGCTGCTCCATGCAGACTGACAGCTCTGGCTGCTTCATGCAGACTGGCAGCTCTGGCTGCTCCATGCAGACTGGCAGCTCTGGCTGCTCCATGCAGACTGACAGCTCTGGCTGCTCCTGCAGACTGGCTCCATGCAGACTGGCAGCTCTGGCTGCTCCATGCAGACTGACAGCTCTGGCTGCTCCATGCAGACTGACAGCTCTGGCCATGCAGACTGGCAGCTCTGGCTGCTCCATGTAGACTGACAGCTCTGGCTGCTCCATGCAGACTGACAGCTCTGGCTGCTCCTTGTAGACTGGCAGCTCTGGCTGCTCCATGCAGACTGACATCTCTGGCTGCTCCATGCAGACTGACATCTCTGGCTGCTCCATGCAGACTGACATCTCTGGCTGCTCCATGCAGACTGACAGCTCTGGCTGCTCTATGCGGACTGACAGCTCTGGCTGCTCCATGCAGGCTGGCAGCTCTGGCTGCGCTGAACAGGCGGGAGACTCCGGCAGCGTAGGAGAGGAGAAAGGCTCTGGCTGCGCTAAACAGGCGGGAGGCTCCGGCAGCGCTGTAGAGGAGGAAGGCTCTGGCTGCGCTGAACAGGCGGGAGGATCCGGCAGCGCTGTAGAGGAGAAAGGCTCTGGCTGCGCTAAACAGGCGGGAGACTCCAGCAGCGCAGGAGAGGAGAAAAGCGCTGGCTGCGCTGAACAGGCGAGGCACACTGAAGGCCTGGTGCATGGTGCTGGAACTGGTGGTACTGGATCGAGGACACGCACAGGAAGCCTGGAGCGGGGAGCTGCTACCGGAGGACTGGAGTGTGGAGGTGGCACAGGATGGGCTAGACCGTGAAGGCGTACTGGAGATCTTGAGAGCAGTGTTGGCACAGGATGTGCAAGGCTAGGGATGTGCACAGGAGGCCTGGTGCGTGAGGCTGGCACCAACTTCACCAGCCGACTAACACGCACCTCAGGACGAGTATGGAGCGCTAACCCAGGTGCCATCAAATCCCCAACACGTTCCGTCGGGGAATTCCATGCAAAAAGCACCAACACAGCAACTCCCTCATTTCTCTCTCCTCCAATTTCCCCATTAACTCCTTCACAGTCTCTGGTTCTGGTCTCCTCCTTGGCTCCTCACGATAAACAGGGAGAGTTGGCTCAGGTCTGACTCCTGACTCTGCCACACTCTCCCTGAGCCCCCCCCCAAGAAATTTTTGGGGCTGATTCTCAGGCTTCCATCCGCTACGCCGTGCTGCCTCCTCATATCTGCGCCTCTCAGCTTTCGCCGCCTCCAGTTCTTCCTTGGGGCGGCGATATTCTCCAGGCTGAGCCCAGGGTCCTTTACCGTCCAGTTCTTCCTCCCATGTCCATTTCTCCAGGTGGTGCAGCCTCTCCCACTGCAGCTGCTGCTGCCTCTGTTGCCTCTCCTGTGGTTCCTGCCTGTTAACACGCTGCTTGGTCCGTTGGTGGTGGGTGATTCTGTAACGGTTTTCTAGTGGTGATGAAGGAGAGTCGGACCAAACTGCAGCGTGTCGATTGCGATCCATATTTATTAAACAAAACGTAAACACGACTAAACACTAAACACGACTAAACACTAAACACTACAAAACAATAAACGTAATGAAAACCGAAAACAGCCTATCTAGTGCAAACTAACAGAGAGTACAAGTAAGACACTAAGGACAATCACCCACGACAAACTCAAAGAATATGGCTGCCTAAATATGGTTCCCAATCAGACAACGATAAGCACCTGCCTCTGATTGAGAACCACTCCAGACAGCCATAGACCTTGCTAGACAACCCACTAAGCTACAATCCCAATACCACCACCAAAACCCCAAGACAAACACACCACAATTACAAAAACCCCATGCCACACCCTGGCCTGACCAAATACATAAAGATAAACACAAAATACTTTGACCAGGGCGTGACAGTCAGCACCATTGTCTAGCCTAACGACTCAAACTAAATTATTTCGCTGACATTTACGTCCGTGTGCGTGGCGCTGTGTTTAGCCAGAGCAAGGAGTCTTGGTGGGAAAGACTATAAGGACACACCTGACGCTTAAACCGATTAGCAAAAAACTAAAACCGACCCTTACCTTAACCAAACCCTAAACCTAAGTTTAATTAATTCTGAACTGGTTTGGGCGTCAGGCGTGTCCTTCTAGACTTTTCCAGTGTGGGTAACCAGGCAAACCACCCAGCACTGGATTGGTGCAGCTATGAACAAATTGGCGCCATTTTGAAGCTGAGAGGAGGATCACAGCCGTAGAGGGAAAGACGATTGGCTACAATTCATCAAATAAGGTAGTATTTCATTAAAACCCGGTTAACGTGTTGTGTATTGTATTCCAACATGGCATGAAGTCGATTTTGTACTTCAACGAAGAGGCGACAGATGAATGTAGCTAGCTATGATTCAAAGGACGTATTTGTAATGCATTTGATTGTAGTGGCTAGCCCTAGCTTGCGTGTGCCCACCCTGTCCAGCCAAGATAGCCAGCGTGTGTGTGACTGCAGTGTTATTATTGAATTGCTTCAGATTTGCCATCTATTCTAGTTCCTCGCCGCATACAACGTAGTCATTGAACCGTAGCTAGATGTGTCTATAAGGCTGTAACTATCAGCTAACTGAATAAGAATAGCCTGGTCAATGGTATGGCGTTAGTCTAACCGTAACTCCGACTCGACGTTCAGTACGTCTCTGTAGTTGGAACGGTGCTATGTCTGAATGTGGACACCGCGAAGACAGCAGGAGATGCAGTATCTATGGCTTGGGGAATGGACCTCGACCAGGGATGGGCACCGTGGCATAGAGAAGTTTCGCAGATGGGCCACCCTTTTTTCTTTGTTTTCTTCCAAGAGCTAGATAAATGTGCGGTGTTATAGCTAATCTCATGCTATTTTGCCATGAGTCTGAGAGAAAATATTTCTGGTTTTAGATCAAAGGGATTCTTGAAAGACAGGATAATCAATTCCCCCCACGTATTTATTTTAATATTTATGCCATTCACTCACTGCTCTTGAATGTAGTTTCCAGTAAATTCAAGAGGGTGTTACTAAATTAATGTATAAACCTAGTTTTCTTTAACGTATGTCATTATGAATCACAGAATTAATCATTAGATTGAATTAACCGTTTGGGAACAATCTCTAGCTGCGTGTACCCCCTCTAGCACCAGGGTCAGCGCACTCGCAAATGTTGTTTTTTGCCATCATTGTAAGCCTGCCACACACACACACTATACGATACATTTATTAAACATAATGAGTGTGCGTTTTTGTCACAACCCGACTCGTGGGAAGTAAAATACAAATAATAATAATCAATCATTTTGCTCTTTATTTAGCCGTCTTACGTATACATATAACAATTTAAAGGCATGCTACCAACAAATTAAGTGCAAACAATTCACACAATGAATGCGCAAGAATTGGCAGAAGACAGCTGAGCCATTCTGAAAAGAGGCTTGCCTATATATTCGCCACACAACCCTCCCTTTCTTGTGTCTACATTTTAAATTATAGTCAAGACACATTTATCTTAACATATATTTTGGATGCGTTTCAGTGATAGCCGCAAGTCAATAATCAGGCCTATTGCCACGCTTCCCAAATAGACAGGCCTATGAGCTTGTGATTTGAAACAATCCACAGCTATTTTTGAAAACAAGCTAATCGTCCATGATTCCTCTGTGGCTAAGTCATGCTTTCTGGTGAAGTATCTTTAATTCTTTTATTTCTGTATAGACCAAAGTAAGTATACTGAACAAAAATATTAACGCAACATTTCAAAACTTTATTATATTACCCTCAGTCTGTTATATCAGGATTTGTAAGATACTGATATAAACGAAAACAGACAGGCCCAGTCTACCAAAGTTAAATGTTTATTCACGGGAACGTTCTGACGTGTACAGTACAAGACCTTCAATTTATAGCGACACACATACTTCCACACCAACCATCAAATCCGCCCGCCAATAGAGCCTAGGGGAGTACGTGAGAATAGTGTCTTCCTACCCTCCCCTAAGATAGGGAGAGACCTGGGACTGGGAAGTTCTCAGTGTCCCACCCAAGGTCTCCCCGGATCTGGCTCAGACAGATAGTCTGTTCTCAAAACACTAGACACATTGTTCCCAAAACGTTGATTCTGACTAAAACCACACACCGTATTATAATATAATCATCGAATGAGTCTAACTCTTACACACATGTATTATAATATAATGATTCAAATTAATTTCATACAATCACATGGTATCAGACCTATGGTTTCAGGACTAACATTCTAATCATTTATTAAAACACATTTCCTTATCATATAGTTTATTTATTTACTGTCCTGTCATGATGGAATGGTCCCCAAGCCTATATCCTAGACGCCCACCTGAGTGACCAATACACTAAGAAGAAGTCCTTATCAAATGTATTTATAAAGCCCTTCTTACATCAGCTGATGTCACAAAGTGCTGTACAGAAACCCAGCCTAAAACCCCAAACAGCAAGCAATGCAGGTGTAGAAGCACATTGGCTAGGAAAAACTCCCTAGAAAGGCCAGAACCTAGGAAGATACCTAGAGAGGAACCAGGCTATGAGGGTTGGCCAGTCCTCTTGCTCTGCCGGGTGGAGATTATAACAGAACATGGCCAAGATGTTCAAATGTTCATAGATGACCAGTAGGGTCAAATAATAATAATCACAGTGGTTGTAGAGGGTGCAACAGGTCAGCACCTCAGGAGAAAATGTCAGTTGGCTTTTCAAAGCCGATCATTCAGAGTATCTCTACCGCTCCTGCTGTCTCTAGAGAGTTGAAAACAGCAGGTCTGAGACAAGGTAGCACGTCCGGTAAAAATGTCAGGGTTCCATAGCCGCAGTCAGAACAGTTAAAACTGGAGCAGCAGCACAACCAGGTGGACTGGGGACAGCAAGGAGTCATCAGTCCAGGGCATGGTCCTAGGGCTCAGGTCCTCAGAGAGGGAGAGAAAAAGAGAGAGAGAAAATAAAAAGGAGAATTAGAGAGAGTGTACTGTATGTAAATTCACACAGGACACCAGATAAGACAGGAGAAATACTCCAGATATATCAGACTGACCCTAGCCCCCCGACACAAACAATTGCAGCATAAATACTGGAGGCTGAGACAGGAGGGGTCAGGAGACACTGTGACCCCATCCGACGATACCCCCGGACAGGGCCAAACAGGCAGGATATAACCCTGCCTTATCTGTTTTATGGACCTAATGTAACTAGCCTATATGCAGCCAAATCTAAAAGATGAATGTGGTCAGAGACCGACTTAAGCAGCACCGCACTCCCTCAAGATTCTGAGCCTGCCTGGAACGGTTGGTCCTACAGAGCCCCCTGATGGGAGGGCATAATATACAAGGGAATTCTCAAAGCTGCTAATGAGAACCTTGACGACCTTGTACCTAGTGGGGATTCTGGTGGGGTGCCCCCACCCAGGCAGTGGCAGTGCTGGCAACACTCACTGCAGTAACCCATGGGGAGAGGGTCACACTCAGACATTCAGAAAGGGGGCATATTATTGAGGCTGCACAGAGATGCTTGAGAATAATTATGATCACAAAGGGGGACCAGCGTGTGGGTGTATCAGGGGAAGGAGGTGTATCTGATCTCCATCACCTAGGACTTGATAATGGTTAATCAAATCTCCCCATTTCCCCCTGTTTTTGCTCAGTTTTGCATGCCTTCTCATACAGCTGCAACTGTTTATGCATAAATCAAGTCCTTTCTTGAGTTGGGCTCTGGGATGGAACATCTGAGTTTATGGTTGTGTGTGTGTGTGTGTGTGTGTGTGTGTGTGTGTTTTCCACAACTGTTGCAAAGGGAGTAAAGATGTCAGGGACTTACAATAATTGTTTGCTAAAATAATAATTGCTTGCCAAAATGTAATTTTTGTAATGGCCATCCTAGTTAAAGGTAACAATCCTTTGCATGAACCACCTACATTATTACAAATGTTAATTATGGAAATTAAGATGAGCAGGATTTTTTATATGTACAGTTGAAGTTGGAAGTTTACATACACTTAGGTTGGGGTCATTAAAACTTAATTTTCAACCACTCCACAAATTTCTTGTTAACAAACTATAGTTTTGGCAAGTCGGTTAGGACATCTACTTTGTGCGTGACACAAGTAATTTTTCCAATAATTGTTTACAGACAGATTATTTCACTTATAATTTACTGTATTACAATTCCAGTGGGTCAGAAGTTTACATGCACTAAGTTGACTGTGCCTTTAAACAGCTTTAGAAAATTCCAGAAAATTATGTAAGAGCTTTAGAAACTTCTGATAGGCTAATTGACATCATTTGAGTCAATTAGAGGTGTACCTGAGGATTCAAGGCCTACCTTCAAACTCAGTGCCTCTTTGCTTGACATCATGGGAAAATCAAAAGAAATCAGCCAAGACCTCGGTAAAGAAATGTGTAGACCTCCACAAGTTTGGTTCATCCTTGGGAGCAATTTCCAGGTGCCTGAAGGTACCACGTTCATCTGTACAAACAATAGTACGCAAGTATAAACACCAAATCAAATCAAATTTATTTGTCACATACACATGGTTAGCAGATGTTAATGCGAGTGTAGCGAAATGCTTGTGCTTCTAGTTCCGACAATGCAGTAATAACCAACGAGTAATCTAACTAACAATTCCAAAACTACTACCTTATACACACAAGTGTAAAGGGATAAAGAATATGTACATAAAGATATATGAATGAGTGATAGTACAGAGCGGCATAGGCAAGATGCAGTAGATGGTATCGAGTACAGTATATACATATGAGATGAGTAATGTAGGGTATGTAAACAAAGTGGCATAGTTTAAAGTGGCTAGTGATACATGTATTACATAAAGATGCAGTAGATGATATAAAGTACAGTATATACGTATACATATGAGATGAATAATGTAGGGTATGTAAACATATTAAGTAGCATTGTTTGAAGTGGCTAGTGATATATTTTACATCAATTCCCATTATTAAAGTGGCTGGAGTTGAGTCAGTGTGTTGGCAGCAGCCACTCAATGTTAGTGGTGACTGTTTAACAGTCTGATGGCCTTGAGATAGAAGCTGTTTTTCAGTCTCTCGGTCCCAGCTTTGATGCACCTGTACTGACCTCGCCTTCTGGATGTTAGCGGGGTGAACAGGCAGTGGCTCGGGTGGTTATTGTCCTTGATGATCTTTATGGCCTTCCTGTGACATCAGGTGGTGTAGGTGTCCTGGAGGGCAGGTAGTTTGCCCCCGGTGATGCGTTGTGCAGACCTCACTACCCTCTGGAGAGCCTTACGGTTGTGGGCAGAGCAGTTGCCGTACCAGGCGGTGATACAGCCCGACAGGATGCTCTCGATTGTGCATCTGTAGAAGTTTGTGAGTGCTTTTGGTGACAAGCCGAATTTCTTCAGCCTCCTGAGGTTGAAGAGGCGCTGCTGCGCCTTCTTCACGATGCTGTCTGTGTGGGTGGACCAATTCAGTCTGTGATGTGTACGCCGAGGAACTTAAAACTTACTATGGGACCACGCAGCCGTCATACCGCTTAGGAAGGAGAGGCGTTCTGTCTCCTAGAAATGAACATACTTTGGTGCAAAAAGTGCAAATCAATCCCAGAACAACAGCAAAGGACCTTGTGAAGATGCAGGAGGAAACAGGTACAAAATTATCTATATCCACAGTAAAACGAGTCCTATATCGACAACCTGAAAGGCCGCTCAGCAAGGAAGAAGCCACTGCTCCAAAACCCCCATAAAAAAGCCAGACTACAGTTTGCAACTGCACATGGGGACTTAGATTGTACTTTTTAGAGAAATGTACTCTGGTCTGATGAAACAAAAATAGAACTGTTTGGCTGTAATGACCATCGTTATGTTTGGAGGAAAAAGGGGGTGGGCTTGCAAGCCGAAGAACACATCCCAATCGTGAAGCACGGGGGTGGCAGTATCATGTTGTGGGGTTGTTTTGCTGCAGGAAGGACTGGTGCCCTTCACAAAATAGATGGCTTCATGAGGTAGGAATATTATGTGGATATATTGAAGCAACATCTCAAGATACCGGTCTGGAAGTTGAAGCTTGGTCGCAAATGGGTCTTCCAAATGGACAATGACCCCAAGCATACTTCCAAAGTTGTGGCAAAATGGCTTAAGGACTACAAAGTCAAGGTATTGGAGTGGCCATCACAAAGCCCTGACCTCAATCCTATAGAACATTTGTGGGCAGAACTGAAAAAGCGTGTGCGAGCAAGGAGGCCAACAAACCTGATTCAGTTACACCAGCTTCTGTCAGGAGAAATGGGCCAAAATTCACCCAACTTATTGTGGAAAGCTTGTGGAAGGCTACCTGAAACTTATGACCCAAGTTAAACAATTTAAAGGCAATGCTACCAAATCCCAGAGGTGGGACCAAGTCATTGTTTTACAAGTCACAAGTGTGTCTCGAGTCTTAGCACTCATGTCCCATGTCAAGACAGGCAAGTCCGAGTCGAGTCTCAAGTCCTAAACTACTATATTTTTAACAAGAGTAATAGTTAGTATATTACATTTACGCAAATCATGAATACTTTTAGGAAATATATTTATTACTTTTCAAATAAACATCATATTTCCATGGAAATACATGGGTAGCCATAAGAGAAAATAAAAACCTCCCAATAGCTATCGACTATCGAGGATCGCTATGGGGCGCAATATGGTGATGTAGGCTTGTACATAATTGCCCAACCACGCTGTGTGCGTGGTTACAGTAGGCTAACATATGTCAATGGTTTTAGGAACAGCAGTAACATCAGGTAGGATTTAGGCTACCAACTGCCTAGCCAGTTGTAGCTCAATCTTGGGTGCAATGATCACGTTCCCGTACTGACTGTGTGTAATTCTCATTGATTAACGTTACGTTAGCCAACATGATACACTAGCAAAGTTATGAAGGATATAGCTGTTGGCTATATTAGCCATGATTTACTGTTCTTTGTGCAGCTTCAAATGTCTAACAAAGTTGGAAGTTGTTGCGCCTCCGTCTGTCATTTTCTCCCTGCATGTTTTGCAAGTTGCAATCCGTTTTTTTGTTGATACAGCGTAGTCTTTATATCCGAAAATAATAATTTGGGGTATCACCTTTCCAAGGGCTCCATCTGAATTCGCCGGCCGATGTTCCTCTGCACTGCCAAGTGCAACTTTTCCTCAGCTAGCACAATTTGATTGGCTGCTGTCCGATTCAAACTATAATCCTTTAAATGAAGAGTTGAGGCACTGCACACTTTTTTAAATAACATAACTTTTAATATTTGGGCTTGGGGAGGGTATCAAGTCAGTCCGAGTCAAAGGGCTTAAGTCCAAGTTAAGTCACGAGTCATTGGTGTTAAAGTCAAAGTCAAGTTGCAAGTCATCATATTTGTGACTTGAGTCCACACCTCTGCCAAATACTAATTGAGTGTATTTAAACTTCTGACCCACTGGGAATGTGATGAAAGAAATAAAAGCTGAAAGAAATAATTGTCTATGCTATTATTCTGACATTTTACATTCTTAAAATAATGTGGTGATCCTACCTGACCTAAAACAGTGAATTTTTATTTGAATTAAATGTCAGGAATTGTGAAACTGAGTTTAAATGTATTTGGCTAAGGTGTATGTAAACTTCTGACTTCAACTGTAGGTCTAAAATGTTTTCCCTGTTAAAATAATGGTTAAATAAATAAATAGAGGCCTACCAAGTGGCTCTGTGGTCTAAGGCACTGCATCACAGTGCTTGAGGTGTCACTTCAGACCCAGGTTCGATCCCAGGCTGTGTCACAACTGGCCATGACCGGGAGTCCCATAGGGTGGCGCACAAATGGCCCAGCGTCGTCCGGGTAGGGGAGGGTTTGGCCCAGGGGGGCTTGACTTGGCACATTGTGCTCTAGCAACACCTTGTGGTAGACCGGGCGCCTGCAGGCTGACCCCGGTCATCAGTTGAACGGTGTTTCCTCCAATAACACATTTGTGCAGCTGGCTTCCGGGTTAAACGGGCTGGTGTTACGATTTGGCGGATCATGTTATTTAAAAAAGAAATAGTATCATGCTGTCAAAGTTGACCTCTGGTTCTCCTTCTCAAACTGAACAGAACATAGGCTAGTCTGCACCCAAGATTTTTGTATTTTTTGTGGGGACTAGCCCTAATCAAAATGTATTTTCAGAAGAAACCTTTGACTCTCCATACCGCACAGCCATTGGTTTAGCAGCACACAAAAACGTTTTTGATCAACAAGAGGCCTGGCCTGCTCCATTGCAGTCTGTAATGCAGCCTAGTTTTATTCCCACCTACCCAGCAGCCATCTTAGAAATATAACGTTGCTCTGTGCTTCTCAGACCACACTAAATAGCCTTTGCATTTGCATTTGATATTTCGCGTCCTCTCACAAACATCCTCTCACTGTCAACTGCGTTTATTTTCAGCAAACTTAACATGTGTAAATATTTGAATGAACATAACACGATTCAACAACTGAGATTTAAACTGAACAAGTTCCACAGACATGTGACTAACAGAAATTGAATAATGTGTCTCTGAACAAAGGCGGGGTCAAAATTAAAAGTAACAGTCAGTATGTGGTGTGGCCACCAGCTGCATTAAGTACTGCAGTGCATCTCCTCCTCATGGACTGCACCAGATTTTCCAGTTCTTGCTGTGAGATGTTACCCCACTCTTCCATCAAGGCACCTGCAAGTTCCCGGACATTTCTGGAGGAAACGGCCCTAGCCCTCACCCTCCGATCCAACAGGTCCCAGACGTGCTCAATGGGATTGAGATCCGGGCTCTTAGCTGGCCATGGCAGAATACTGACATTCATGTCTTGCAGGAAATCACACACAGAACGAGCAGTATGGCTGGTGGCATTGTCATGCTGGAGGGTCGTGTCAGGATGAGCCTGCAGGAAGGGTACCACATGAGGGAGGAGGATGTCTTCCCTGTAAATTACAGCGTTGAGATTGAGCTTGTTGTCATTGCAGGCAGTCCGATGATACTGTGACACACCACCCCAGACCATGACGGACACTCCACCTCCGATCCCACTCCAGTGTACAGGCCTCGGTGTAACGCTAATTCCATCGACGATAAACGTGAATCCGACCATCACCCCATGTCAGACAAAACCGCGACTCGTCAGTGAAGAACACTTTTTGCCAGTCCTGTCTGGTCCAGCGACGGTGGGTTTGTGCCTATAGGCGACGTTGTTGCCAGTGATGTCTGGTGAGGACCTGCCTTACAACAGGCCTCCAAGCCCTAAGTCCAACCTCTCTCAGCCTATTTCGGACAGTCTGAGCGTTCCTGGTGTAACTCGGCAGTTGTTGTTGCCATCCTGTGCCTGTCCCGCAGGTGTGATGTTCGGATGTACCGATCCTGTGCTGGTGTTGTTACACGTGGTCTGCTGTCCGTCCTGTCTGTCTTAGGTTTAGGTCGACCGACTATGATTTTTCAACGCCAATACCGATTTGTTGGAGGATCCCAAACAAATTGTCTGATTATTCGGACATTTTTTAAAATATATTTTTTTTTATATATATATATATATATATATATATATATATATATTTTTTTTTTACATTTGTAATAATGACAATTACAACAATACTGAATGAACACTATTATTTTAACTTAATATGATTCACAAATAAAAACAATTTAGTCTCAAATAAATAATGAAACATGTTCAATTTGGTTTAAATCATGCAAAAACACAGTGTTGGAGAAGAAAGTAAAAGTGCAATATGTGCCATGTAAAAAAGCTAACATTTAAGAACCTTGCTCAGAACATGAGAACATATAAAAGCTGGTGGCTTCTTTTTTATCATGAGTCTTCAATATTCCCAGTTAAGAAGTTTTAGGTTGTAGTTATTATAGGACTGTTTCTCTATACCATTTGTATTTCATATACCTTTTTACTATTGGATGTTCTTATAGGCACTATAGTATTGCCAGCCTAATCTCGGGAATTGATTGGCTTGAAGTCATAAACAGCTCTGTGCTTCAAGCATTGTGAAGAGCTGCTGGCAAACGCAGGAAAGTGCTGTTTGAATGAACGCTTACGAGCCTGCTGCTGCCTACCACCGCTCAGTCAGACTGCTCTATCAAATATCAAATGATGGACTTAATTATAATATAATAAACACACAGAAATATGAGCCTTAGGTAATTAATATGTTCAAATCCGGAAACTATCATTTTGAAAAGAAAACGTTTATTCTTTCAGGGAAATACGGAACCGTTCCGTATTTTATCGAACGGGTTGCATCCATAAGTCTAATTATTGCTGTTACATTGCACAACCTTCAATGTTATGTCATACTTATGTAAAATTCTGGCTAAATAATTAGTCTTTGTTAGGAAGAAATGGTCTTCACACAGTTCACAACGAGCCAGGCAGCCCAAACTGCTGCATATACCCTGACTCTACTTTCACAGATCGCAAGAGAAGTGACACCATTTTCTTAGTTAATATTGCCTGCTAACATTAATTACTTTTAACTAAATATGCAGGTTTAAAAATATACTTGTGTATTGATTTTAAGAAAGATATTGATGTTTATGGTTAGGTACATTAGTGCAATGGCAGTGCTTTTTTTTGCGAACGCGCTTGTTAAATCATCACCCGTTTGGCAAAGTAGGCTGTGATTCGATGATAAATTAACAGGCACCGCATTGATTATTTGCAAAGCAGGACAAGCTAGTTAAACTAGTAATATCATCAACCATATGTCGTCAACCAGTGATTATGTTAAGATGGATTGTTTTTAATAAGATAAGTTTATTGCTAGCTAGCAACTTACCTTGGCTCCTTGCTGCACTCGCTAACAGGTGGTCAGCCTGCCACGCAGTCTCCTCGTGGAGTGCAATGTAATCGGCCTTATTTGCCGTCCAAAAATGCCGATTACCGATTTTTGTTATGAAAACTTGAAATCGGCCCTAATTAATCGGTCGACTTCTAGTCTTAGGCGTCTCACAGTACGGACATTGCAATTTATTGCCCTGGCCACATCTGCAGTCATCATGCCTAAGGCACGTTCACGCAGATGAGCCGGGACAATGGGCATCTTTCTTTTGGTGCTTTTCAGAGTCAGTAGAAAGGCCTCTTTTTAGTGTCCTAACTTTTCACAACTGTGACCTTAATTGCCTACCATCTGTAAGCTGTTAGTGTCTTAACGATCGTTCCACTGGTGCATGGTCATTAATTGTTTATGGTTCATTGAACAAGCATGGGTAACAGTTTTTAAACCCTTTACAATGAAGATCTGTGAAGTGAATTGGATTTTTATGAATTATCTTTGAAAGACAGGGTCCTGAAAAAGGGACGTTTCTTTTTTGCCGAGTTTATATATCCTAATAAGCAACTAATTCTAAAACACTTAGAAATATAGAAATGTAATAAATTACAAATAACATGACCCTCTCCTGGACTAGATAAAAAATATATACAGTTGAAGTCGGACGTTTACATACATTTAGGTTGGAGTCATTAAAACTCATTTTTCAACCACTCCACAAATTTATTGTTGACAAACTATAGTTTTGGCAAGTTGGTTAAGAAGTTTACATACACCCTAGCCAACTTCATTTAAACTCATATTTTCACAATTCTTGACATTTAATCCTCGTAAAAATGTCCCTGTCTTCAGTTAGAATCACCATTTTATTTTAAGAATGAAATGTCAGAATAATAGTAGAGAGAATGATTTAATTCAGCTTTTATTTATTTCATCACATTTCCAGTGGATCATAAGTTTACATACACTCAATTATTATTTGGTAGCATTGCCTTTAAATTGTTTAACTTGGGTCAAACCTTTCAGGTAGCCATCCACACTCTTGCCACAACAGGTTGGGTGAATTTTGGCCCATTCCTCCTGACAGAAGCTGGTGTAACTGAGTCAGGTTTGTAGGCCTCCTTGCTCGCACACGCTTTTTCAGTTCTGCCCGCAAATTTTCTATAGGTTTGAGGTCAGGGCTTTGTGATGGCCACTCCAATACCTTGACTTTGTAGTCCTTAAGCCATTTGCCATCCAGATAATGTTCCTACCTCATGATGCCATCTATTTTGTGAAGTTTACCAGTCCCTTCTGCAGCAAAGCAACCCCACATCATGATGCTGCCACTCCCGTGCTTCACGGTTGGGATGGTGTTCTTCAGCTTGCAAGCCTCACCCTTTTTCCTCCAAACATAACGATGGTCATTATGGCCAAACAGTTCTATTTTTGTTTCATCAGACCAGAGTACATTTCTCCAAAAAGTACAATCTTTGTCCCCATGTGCAGTTGCAAACAATAGTCTGGCTTTTTTATGGGGGTTTTGGAGCAGTGGCTTCTTCCTTGCTGAGCGGTCTTTCAGGTTATGTCGATATAGGATTTGTTTTAATGTGGATATAGAGACTTTTGTATCCTGTTTCCTCCAGCATCTTTACAAGGTCCTTTGCTGCTGTTTTTGGATTGATTTGGACATTTCGCACGAAAGTACGTTCATCTCTAGGAGACAGAACGCGTCTCCTTCCTGAGCGGTATGACGGCTGCGTGGTTCCATGGTGTTTACACGTGCGTACTATTTTTTTTGTACAGATGAATGTGGTACCTTCAATTGCTCCCAAGGATGAACCAGACTTGTGGAGGTCTACAAATGTTTTTCTGAGATCTTGGCTGATTTCTTTTGATTTTCCCATGATGGTCAAGCAAAGAGGCACAGAGGCAGTTTGAAGGTATTCCTTGAAATACATCCTCAGGTACACCTTCAATTGACTCAAATGATGTCAATTAGCTTATCAGAAGCTTCTAAAGCCATGACATAATTTTCTGGAATTTTCCAAGCTGTTTAAAGGCACAGTCAATTTAGTGTACAGTGGGGCAAAAAAGTATTCAGTAGTCAGCCACCAATTGTGCAGGTTCTCCCACTTAAAAAGATGAGAGAGGCCTGTAATTTTAATCATAGGTACACTTCAACTATGGCAGACAAAATGAGAAAGAAAAATCCAGAAAATCACATGTGAAATTCATAGATTAGGGGCTAATTAATGTATTTCAAATCTACTTATTTCATTTAAATGCACCATAACTCATTGAAATTGTGGCATGTTGCGTTTATATTTTTGTGCAGTATACAGTGGCAAGAAAAAGTATGTGAACCCTTTGGAATTACCTGGAATTCTGCTTAAATTGTTCATTAAATTTGATCTGATCTTCATCTAAGTCACAACAACAGACAAACACAGTTTGCTTAATTAAACTAATAACACACAAACAATTTTATGTTTTCATGTCTTTATTGAACACACCGTGTAAACATTCACAGTGCAGGGTGGGAAAAGTATGTGAACCCTTGGTTTTAATAACAGGTTGACCCTCCTTTGGCAGCAATAACCTCAACCAAACATTTTCTGTAGTAGGGGCTCAGACCTGCACAATGGTCAGGAGGACCATTTTTTGGACCATTCCTCTTTACAAAATTGTTTCAGTTCAGCAATATTCATGGGATGTCTGGTGTGAACTGCTCTCTTGAGGTCATGCCACAGACTCTTAATCGGGTTGAGGTGAGGACTCTGACTGGGTCACTCCAGAAGGTTTTTTTTCTTCTGTTGAAGCCATTCTGTTGTTGATTTACTTCTGTGTTTTGGGTCGTTGTCCTGTTGCATCCGCCAACTTCTGTTGAGCTTCAAGTGGTGGACAGATAGCCTTACATACTCCTGCATAAAGTCTTGATAAACTTGGGAATTCCTTTTTCCGTCGATGATAGCAAGCTGTCCAGGCCCTGAGGCAGCAAAGCAGCTCCAAACCATGATGCTCCCTTCACCATACTTTACAGTTGGGATGAGGTTTTGATGTTGGTATGCTGTGCCTTTTTTTCTCCACACATAATGTTGTGTGTTCCTTCCAAACAACTCAACTTTAGTTTAATCTGTCTACAGAATATTTTGCCAGTAGCGCTGTGTAACATCCAGATGCTCTTTTGCGAACTTCAGACGTGCAGCAATGTTTTTTTGGACAGCAGTGGCATCTTCCGTGGTGTCCTCCCATGAACACCATTCTTGTTTAGTGTTTTACGTATTGTAGACTCGTCAACAGAGATGTTAGCATGTTCCAGAGATTTATGTAAGTCTTTAGGTGACACTCTAGCATTCTTCTTAACCTCTTTGAGCATTCTGCGCTGTGCTCTTTCAGTCATCTTTGCAGGATGGCCACTCCTAGGGAGAGTAGCAACAGTGCTGAAATTTCTCCATGTATAGACACTTTGTCTTACCATGGACTGATGAACATCAAGGCTTTTAGAGATACTTTTGTAACCCTTTCCAGCTTTATGCAAGTCAACAATTCTTTAATATTTGGTCTTCTGAGATCTCTTATGTTCGAGGCATGGTTCACATCAGGCAATGCTTCTTGTGAATAGATAACTCCAATTTTGTGAGTGATTTTTATAGGGCAGGCCAGTCTGATCCAACATCTCCAATCTCATCTCAATGATTGTACTCCAGGTTAGCTGACTCCTGACTCCAATTCATTTTGGAGAAGTCATTAGCCTAGGGGTTCACATACTTTTTCCAACCTACACTGTGAATGTTTAAATGTTGTATTCAATATAGACAAGAAAAATACAATAATTTGTGTGTTGTTAGTTTAAGTTTGTCTATTGTTGTGACTTGGATGAAGATAAGATCTATTTTATGACCAAAAAAATAAATAATCGAGGAATCCAGATAATTCCTGTAACGGCATTCAGAGGTGGAAGAAGGATCGGACCAAAGCGCAGCGTGGTAAGTGTTCATGATGATTTATTCAAAACGACCTGAACACTAAAATACAAAACAATAAACGATGTGAACAAAATGAAAACCGAAACAGTACTGTGTGGCCCAAACACTCACACAGAAACAAACACCCACAAACCAAAAGTGAAACCCAGGCTATCTAAGTATGATTCTCAATCAGAGACAACTAACGACACCTGCCTCTGATTGAGAACCATACTAGGCCGAACACAAAAACCAACATAGAAAAACAAACAGACTGCCCACCCGAACTCACGCCCTGACCATACTAAAACAAAGAATAAAATAACAGAACTATGGTCAGAACGTGACAATTCCAAAGGGTTCACATACTTTTTCTTGCCACTTTAAGTGCCACTAACTCAGAGTGCTGGGTTTTTCTTTTACTCAATTTTTCGGGAGACAACATGGTTGTCCAACACACGGTCTAATTGTATGGATCAGCCATTTACCCAAATTGTTTGTCAGAGCCTCCGTATTCGGTGGCACGAGTTTGTAATTGAGATGTGGTGTTCTGCACCAGTCTAAGAAAAACAAGCTGCCATGTTTGTCACCAGGCTGTATACTTCAAAAAACCTTGTCATTGGAGTGAATCACATCTGAACTGAATAGATGAATGGGGGAATGTCCTGCCAAGGAATGGAGTGATGCGTGAATAAAAGATTATGGCTGTATATGTAGGTGGAGGGAGTGGGAAGTCAGATGGATGTCGCTACTAGATGCCTAACTAAAAGATTATAGCTGTATACGTAGGTGGAGGGAGTGGGAAGTCAGATGGATGTCGCTACTAGATGCCTAAATAAAAGATTATAGCTGTATATGTAGGTGGAGGGAGTGGGAAGTCAGATGGATGTCGCTACTAGATGAGTAAATAAAAGATTATAGCTGTATACATAGGTGGGGGGAGTGGGAAGTCAGATGGATGTCGCTACTAGATGCCTAACTAAAAGATTATAGCTGTATATGTAGGTGGAGGGAGTGGAAAGTCAGATGGATGTCGCTACTAGATGCATAAATAAAATATTATAGCTGTATACGTAGGTGGAGGGAGTGGGAAGTCAGATGGATGTCGCTACTAGATGCCTAAATAAAAGATTATAGCTGTATACGTAGGTGGGGGGAGTGGGAAGTCAGATGGATGTCGCTACTAGATGCATAAATAAAATATTATAGCTGTATACGTAGGTGGAGGGAGTGGGAAGTCAGATGGATGTCGCTACTTGTCAATCTTTCCACTTTGCCTTGAGAGGACAGGTGTATATATTATAGTCTGTAGCAGGTGTTGTTTTAGCTACATTTACACTGCAGGTACAGTATGATGCAGCCATGTTCCAGGAGAGCTACAGAAAAAAGGGTCAAATCCGCTCACTGCTGCTTCCACAAAAGAGAGCAGGAATGTTACTTTTTTCATATAGTTACTCAGTAAGAAACCACTGGCAGTTTGGGAACCACTGGCTTAGACCACCCCCAGACCACATCTACAGTTAATTGTCTTTTTTTTGTCCAGTCCCTGTGTCAAGGCAAACACGCTTAATAAAACACTATCTCTTAGTGTCCCAGGATCGACAGTGCCGAGGTTGGACCACCGTGAGAACGAGGATATCACAGTCATGAAGAGTCTGGCTGCACAGGACGACGACAGCAAGCCCTGCAGGTGACGCAAACGACGGACAGCCGCTTCCAGCCAGGACGACAAGGCAGGCCAGGAGGCCAAGCCCAAACGTGGGGGAGGAGCCGTGGGCCAAGGCCAATGCCGCAGACACCACCCTGGAGACGAAAGACGAACAGAACAATCCTCCCAAAAGAGGTCGCAGGAGACGGCCCCCAAGGTACCATTTTGTTTTTTGACCCCGGTTGCCTTATTTTAATGGGGAAGTTCAGGATTTTACAACTTAATTTTTAGTGGCCCATAGACAAATACAGTGTGAGGAACCATCAATATCAAGTTGTAAAATCCTGAACTTACCGCTTAATGGTTGCTATCCAACTTATCTTCAACACAGCTCACATAATTTATCAGATCTCACAATACTCAGAGAAGTGTTTATACAGACCATCTTTATAGCGCCACTGCTATAAAGATGGTCTGGAACGCAACCAATGTTTACAACAAGACTGTGGGTCTTGTTGCGGTTGTTTGATCTGTTCTTGTACTTAATACTTTTACTCTATAAAGTGTTCTTGGAAGTTAGTTGTAATAAAATGTATTATTATGATCAATATTGAGGCTGCTGTGCATAATAATGACACACTTACCAAGGGCATGAGGGGCCGGAAGAAGGCTGCTTGTCAAGCTGAGGAGGAAGAGGAGCAGGGGGAGGAGGAAGATGGCAGCAGATGGAGATGTCTCAGAGCCAGGAAGAGGATGAGAGCAAGACCACAACCAAAGTAAGTAGTCCCCTCACTCACCTCTGCCTCCCCCTCACACACACTCTCCACCCCTCACCTACCTCCCCCTTGACCTCCAGTCCCCACCTCCACCTCTTCACCTGACCCTACACTCCCTCACCCACCCCTCTCCTCTCAGCCCCCTCCCCACCTCGTCACCCTCCTTCACATACTCCTCCACCCCTTGACCCGCCTCTCTCAATTCTCACCCACCTCAATGTGCCATCTCTCAGCTGTGCTGGTAAAGTCTTTATATACAGGACCAGTCAAAAGTTTCGAACACCTGCTAATTCCAGGGGTTTTCTTTATTTCTACTATTTTCTACATTGTAGAATAATAGTGAAGACATCAACACTATGAAATACATATGGAATCATGTAGTAACCAAAAAAGTGTTGAACAAATCAAAATCTATTTTAGATTTTAGATTCTTCAAAGAAAGCCACCCTTTTCCTTGATGACAGCTTTGCACACTCTTGGCATTCTCTCAACCAGCTTCATGAGGTAGTCACCTGGAATGCATTTCAATTAACAAGTGTGCCATGTTAAAAGTTAGTTTGTGGAATTTCGTTCCTTCTTAATGCGTTTGAGCCAATCAGTTGTGTTGTGACAAGGTAGGTGTGGTATGCAGAAGACCAAGTCCAGACTAAGTCCATATTATGGCAAGAACAGCTCAAATAAGCAAAGAGAAATGACAGTCTATCATTACTTTTAAGACATGAAGGTCAGTCAATCTGGAAAATTTCAAGAACTTTTGAAGTTTCTTCAAGCGCAGTCGTAAAAAAAAAAATCAAGCGCTATGATGAAATTGGCTCTCATGAGGACCGCCACAGGAAAGGAAGACCCAAAGTTTATTTTGCTGCAGAGGATAAGTTCATCAGATTGCAGCCCAAATAAATACTTCACAGAGTTAAAGTAACAGACACATCTCAACATCAACTGTTCAGAGGAGACTGCGTGAATCAGGCCTTCATGGTCGATTTGTTGCAAAGAAACCACTACTAAAGGACACCAATAGGAAGAAGAGACTTGCTTATGCCAAGAAACATGAGCAATGGACATTAGACCGGTGGAAATCTGTCCTTTGGTCTGATGAGTCCAAATTGGAGATGTTTGGTCCTAAACACTGTGTCTTTGTGAGATGCAGAATGGGTGAACGGATGATCTCCACATGTGTGGTTTCCACTGTGAAGCATGGAGGAGGAGGTGTGATGGTCTGGGGGTGCTTTGCTAGTGACACTGTCTGTGATTTATTTAGAATTCAAGGCACACTTAACCAGCATGGCTACCACAGCATTCTCCAGCGATATGCCATCCCTTCTGGTTTGCGCTATCATTTGTTTTTCAACAGGACAGTGACCCAACACACCTCCAGGCTGTGTAAGGTCTATTTGACCAAGGAGAGTGATGGAGTGCTGCATCATATGACCTGGCCTCCAGAGTGAAGGAAAAGCAGCCATCAACGTATGTGGCAACTCCTGCAAGACTGTTGGAAAAGCATTCCTCATGAAGCTGGTTGAGAGAATGTTAGTGTGCACAGCTGTCATCGAGGTAAAGCGTGGTTACTTTGAAGAATCTAAAATATTAAATATATTTTGATTTGTTTAACACCTTTTTTGGTTATTACATGATTCCATATGTGTTATTTACTAGTGTTGATGCTTCACTATTATAAGGAAAAACCCTTGAATGAGTAGGTTCGTCCGAACTTTTGACTGGAACTGTATGTCTAGTTGGCTTTCTAACCAGGACCTCCATGCTGTTGTTGTGCCCAGGTGCGACGGAAGATGGGCAGGAGAAGATGAGACAGAGATCATGTTTTTTTCTCCAAGGTCAGGGGGCCCGTGACCACGAGGACAAGAACAAGAACAGATGGAGAGGAGCTGTACATCGATCACCTAGGCGATTTGCATTTTATTGTGCCTCTGCAGATGATGAAAAAAAACGACAAGTGACAAATCCAAGATTAAATCAAGTATTTGGTCCATTTTGCTGCCCAGCATTGTTTTATTAGTGTTTTGAGACGGAGAAAGGAGTATTAAATAGATAAGAATACAATTAACTAATTGCAATTTCCTCATACATTTTTCCAGTCTGTTTAATTAATCAAATATTCTATAGGAAATATGTGTTTCCTTTGTATTCCTCCGTGGAATTGGTCCTTCTGCATAGTGGCTGCTTCGCAAACAACAGGTGTTGACGAACAGTGAAATGCTTACTGATGGGGCCTTTTCTAACAATTCATAGTTAATGAAAAAAATAAAAAATAGTGACATGAGGAATAAATACATAGTGAATAACGAGTAAAACTAAGAACAATAACAAGAGAAAATAACATGGCTATACCCTGGGGTACGAGGTAATTGAAGTATCTATACAAAGATATAAACACAACATGTAAAGTGCTGTTCCCGTGTTTCATGATCTGAAATAAAGGAGTATTTCTAACTAATAAAGCCCTTTTGTGGGGAAAGATTAATTCTGATTTGCTGGGCCTGGCTCCCCAGTAGGTGTGCCTGGCTCCCCAGTAGGTGGGCCTGGCTCCCCAGTAGGTGTGCCTGGCTCCCCAGTAGGTGGGCCTGGCTCCCCAGTAGGTGTGCCTGGCTCCCCAGTAGGTGTGCCTGGCTCCCCAGTAGGTGGGCCTGGCTCCCCAGTAGGTGGGCCTGGCTCCCCAGTAGGTGGGCCTGGCTCCCCAGTAGGTGGGCCTGGCTCCCCAGTAGGTGGGCCTGGCTCCCCAGTAGGTGGGCCTGGCTCCCCAGTAGGTGGGCCTGGCTCCCCAGTAGGTGGGCCTGGCTCCCCAGTGGCTGGGCCTGGCTCCCCAGTGGCTGGGCCTGGCTCCCCAGTGGGTGGGCCAATGCCCTCTCTGGCCTACCCATGGCTGCGCCCCTGCCCAGTCATGTGAAATACAAACATTAGGGCCTAATTTATTTATTTCAGTTGACTGATCTCCTTATATGAAATGTAACTCAGAGAAGTCTTTGAAATTGTTGCATGTTCTGTTTATATTTTTGTTGAAATATCAAACGGGGATTAGGCAACAATTTATTTATTTAGTTGACTGATCAAATCAAATCAAATCAAATCAAGATTTTCTTTGAAATTGTTGCAGATGTTCTGTTTAGCGAAATTTTGTTCCGTAAAAAAACAAAAAACTCAGTAGGGGTACGGGGACTAGGCAACAAGATAGATAATAGACAGTAGCAGCAGCGTATGTGTGTGCATGTTATGTGTGGGTGGGTGTACTGTGTGTGCGTGTGTAGAGTCAGTGCAAGAGAGTTAGTGCAAAAAAGGGTCAATGCAGGTAGTCCGGGTAACCTTTTTGATTAGCTACTTAGCATTGGTGGTAGAAGCTGTTCAGGGACCTGTTGGTTAAGACTTGATGCACAGGAACTGCTTGCTGTGCGGTAGCAGAGAGAACAGTCTATGACTTGGGTGGTGCTGTAGTGACCTTTTCACAACTGTGTGTGGACCATAATAATTCCTTAGTGATGTGGACATCAAGGAACTTTAAGCTCTCGACGTGGATGGGGGCTTGCTTGCCGCTCCGTTTCCTGTAGTCCACGACCAGCTCCTTTGTTTTGCTGAGGTTGAGGGAGAGGTTGTTGTCCTGGCACCATGCTGCCAGGTCTCTGTCAAAAGTAGTGCACTAAATTAGGGTGTGTTTGTCAAAAGTAGTGCAATATACACTGAGTATACAAAACATTAAGCACATTTGCTCTTTTCATGACATAGACTGGCCAGGTGAAAGCTATGATCCCTTATTGATGTCACTTGTTAAATCCACTTCAATTAGTGTAGTTGTGGAGGAGACCGGTTAAATAAGGATTTTTAAGTCTTGAGACGATTGAGATAGGGATTGTGTTTGCCATTCAGAGGTTGAAGACAAAAAATGTCCATTTGTCCTTTTGAACTGGGTATGGTAGTAGGTGCCAGACTCACCAGTTTGTGTCAAGAACTGCAACACAGCTGAGTTATTCACGTTCAACAGTTTCCTGTGTGTATCAAGAATTGTCCACCACCCAAAGGACATCCAGCCAATTTGACAACTGTGGGAAGCATTGTATCAACATGGGCCAGTATCCCTGTGGAAAGCTTTCGACACCTTGTAGAGTCCATGCCCCGATGAATTGAGGCTGTTCTGAGGGGGAAAGCAGGTGCAAATCAATATTAGGAAGGTGTTCCTAATCTTTGGTATACTCAGTGTATACTATGCATCGAGAAAATATTCAGACCCCTCGACTTTTTCCCCATGTTACGTTACAGTCTTATTCTAAAATTGATTGATGAACATTTTTTATTTAATCTACACACGATACCCCATAATGACACATTTTTGCAAATGTATATATTTTTTTAAGTATTCAGGCCCTTTGCTGCAAGACTCAAAATAATGCTCAGGTACATCCTATTTCCATTGATCATCCTTGAGATGTTTCTACAACGTCATTGGACTTCACCTATGGTAAATTCAATTGATTGGACATGATTTGAAATGGCACATACCTGTCTATATAAGGTCCCACAGTTGACAGTGCATGTCCGAGCAAAAACCAAGCCATGAGGTCAAAGGAATTGTCTGAGACTGGATTGAGCTCCGAGACTGGATTGTGTTGAGGCACAGATCTGGGGAAGGACACCAAAAAATGTCTGCAGCATTGAAGGTCCCCAAGAACACAGTAGCCCGGGTATGGGCGAGGGGACGGTCTAAAGTTATACTGTTACTCCTTTGAACAGTTTTGTTTGACAGGACCGGTGAGCTCCCAGTTAACAAAAAACTTTCCCACAACTAGAGAACATTTCTTTAAGAGTCTCATTGCGTCATTAACTATCATTTTCATAGGAATGTTCCTGTGATGGGCAAGTAATTAGAATTTTCACAGAATGTGGTTACCATGTTCACAGAATTTAAGATATTGTTAGACATGTTTCATGAGAATGTTGCAAGAATATTCATGAATCCAGTTTTCTGTGGGTTAGGAGAATATCCCATCAATGTTCCACCAAACGTACACAGAACATGGTTGCCATGTTCTCAGATTAGATATTAATTTGTAAAAATGTGTATAATTTTATTTTCACTTTTAATTGCAATTTCTTGTCATGTCAACCTATTTCAATCCCACTTTGTAACGCAAGAAAATGTAAAAATTCATGGGGCGTAGACTTTCTATAGTCACTCTGTGTGTGTGTGTGTGTGTGTGTGTGTGTGTGTGTGTGTGTGTGTTGGTCATGTGAGACAGCTAACCAATGGCAGTCGTGGATTAGACGCCGCCAGTGTGCCTTGACCGCGGACATAATGGCTAGATGGGAGACTGTTTGTGTCAAATTGACTTCTAATAAAGTTGAATTATTTTTCATTCTAGCTAACCATAACCATTTTCATAACCTTAATCTAATTATCCTGACCTGTTACATCAATTCGCTTTACCTGCAGCGTAAATTATCCTAACCTGACACGGAAAGTCAATTCTGACATAAACTGTATCCCATCTAGTCAAATAGGACTGAATCAGAACGCCAATTTCACTCAGCCTTTATCAACGCTGACAACCGATTTGAACATATTTCCTCCGTTGCTGACATGTAGCCGACACGATAAATTGGCCGGCAGAAGTATTTACGGTAATTATGATGTTACATTGTTGCCGATTGTACGCGATACAAATTTAAGTGAGTATGCTACGCGAAGATACGTTCTCGGGTGAATTTGTGGTTCTAGTTTTAACGTAGAGCCGTCTCTTTAGGCTAGCTAGAGTATATGTACAAATGCAGTTGTTCTCAACCAGGGGTACTTGGTCTAGCCACAGTTGATAATTGAGAAGTCTCATGAGACCTTAGGCCTACTGGTAAAATGCACATGAAGGACACTTCAGGGGTACTCCAGGCAGACCAAAATTAATTTGCCCGACAGTGGTACAGTAACCGAAAAAGGTTAGCCCACTGAGCCCAAGATGTATTCTTAATTTTAAGGTCCAAGAACCTTGTATGTTATTTTCAGCGGTAGACTGGCTCTGGCAGCCAAAACAGCCAAGTACTCCACCTGAAAATAAATTGATTTCTCAATTGCGATATGATTCTAGAAACATAAAGCCCTTTACTATCACATCGGAATAATTCCACAAATACAAAATATACACTTACTGTACACCAGGGGCACCACTTTGGTTTTAGAAGTGGGGGGGACATAATCTGGCGGTGGTCCTCCCCCAGATTTTAGGGGGGACATCTAAAGCTATTTTCTTGCATTTTTACACAATCCAATATGCTGTCTCTATTTAGAACAAAAAGTAAGCAAACATGCCCACTGTCATCAAGCTAGGTAAGAGATCATTATTAAGTATGTTTAATGTGATTAATCAGACTGAACAAGATCAAAGGTAATTCAATAATAAATATTGTTGCACCTTTAACCAATAGTTTTTCAAGTTGTTCATTTGTTAGTCTAAGTCGACTTTTGATTGACTTTATTAAGACATCCTCTATATCAAATTTCAGACTGACCTGCCAGCCCGAGCCACCTGCACGCCCGACCCCCACCAGTCCAGTAAATAACTCCACTCTCTCCCAAAACAAGTAACTTCCCCGTTCCCACCTTAATTTTTTTTTGTTCCTGAGGGAACGTTTTGGAAACAAAAAACATACAGTTGAAGTCAGACATTTACTTAGACTTAAGTTGGAGTCATTAAAACTCATTTTTCAACCACTTCACAAATTTCTTGAAAACAAACTGTAGGTTTGGCAAGTTGGTTAGGACATCTACTTTGTGCATGACACAAGTAATTTTTCCAATAATTGTTTACAGACAGATTATTTCACTTATAATTCACTGTATCACAATTCCAGTGGGTCAGAATTTTACATGTACTAAGTTGACTGTGGCTTAGGAGCTTCTGATAGGCTAATTGACATCATTTGAGTCAATTGGAGGTGTACCTGAGGATGTATTTCAAGGCCTACCTTCAAATTCAGTGCCTCATTGCTTGACATCATGGGAAAATCAAAAGAAATCAGCAAATACCTCAGAAAAAAAATTGTAGACCTCCACAAGTCTGGTTCATCCTTGGGAGCATTTTCCAAATGCCTGAAGGTACCACGTTCATCTGTACAAACAATAGTACGCAAGTATAAGCAACATGGGACCACGCAGCTGTTAGACCCCTCATTCTGTCTCCTAGAGATTAATGTATTTTGGTGTGAAAAGTGCAAATCAATCCCAGAACAACAGCAAAAGCCCTTGTGAAGATGCTGGAGGAAACCGGTACAAAAGTATCTATATCCACAGTAAAACGAGTCCTATATCGACATAACCTGAAAGGCCGCTCAGCAAGGAAGAAGCCACTGCTCCAAAACCTCCATTAAAAAAAGCCAGACTACGGTTTGTAACTGCACATGGGGAGAAAGATTGTACTTTTTGGAGAAATGTCCTCTGGTCTGATGAAACAAAAATAGAACTGTTTGGCCATCATGAACATCGTTATGTTTTGGGGGGGAAAGGGGAGGCTTGTAAGCCGAAGAACACCATTCCAACCGTGAAGCATGGGGGTGGCAGCATTATGTTGTGGGGGTGCTTTGCTGCAGGATGGACTGGTGCACTTCACAAAATAGATGGCATCATGTGGTAGGAAAATTGTGGATATATTGAAGCAACATCTCAAGACCTCAGTCTGGAAGTTAAAAGCTTGATCGCAAATGGGTCTTCCAAATGGACAATGAACCCAAACATACTTCCAAAGTTGTGGCAAAATGGCTTGAGGACAACAAAGTCAAGGTATTAAAGTGGCCATCGCAAAGCCCTGACCTCAATCCTATAGAGAATTTATGGGCAGAACTGAAAAAGCATGTGCGAGGAAGGAGGCCTACAAACTTGACTCAGTTACACCAGCTCTGTCAGGGGAATGGGCCATAATTCATCCAACTTATTGTGGAAGGCTACCCAAAACATTTGACCCCAAGTTAACCATTTTAAAGGCAATGCTAGCAAATACTGATTGAGTGCATGTAAACTTCTGATCTCCTGGGAATGTGATGAAATAAATAAAAGCTGAAATAATTTATTCTCTACTATTATTCTGACATTTCACATTCTTAAAATAAAGTGGTGATCCTAACTGACCTAAGACAGGGACTTTTTACGAGGATTAAATGTCAGGAATTGTGGAAAAACTGAGTTTAGATGTATTTGGCTAAGGCGTATGTAACCCCAACCCACACAACCTACTCAGGTTTAGGATCTTAATGAAAACATGTATTTTTAGTTTTGGGTGTGTTAGGCCAAAGCCAGAGTGATAACCCACAGGACGGCAGACCCACGTGGTAAGGACTGAGCAGCCCATCAGCTAGGGATTGCCTAAATTGTTATCTCCCCAGAAGTATGAATGTCTTTCAATACAGACTCCTTCAGTCATAATGTATTCTATATTAGGCATCCAGACCTTATGCAAGTTGCTCCCTTAATCTGGTAATAAATCAAAGCTATTGATGCATAACTTGACACTGTGGGAGGATAACCAACCTTCCAATTAATGGACATGTTTCTTTCCTGCTATAAATGCTTGGTTAAACAGTTTCTTCAGATAGGTCTCCAGTATCAACATTTCCAAGCAAACAAAACCAATAAGAAGAGTGAATCTGTAGACATGCAGAGATAAAAGAACATACTGTTTGCCAGAATTCAGCCAGCCTTCACAAGACCATAACATATGCAAATGTGTCCCCTTTTGTGTTATACACCTCTAGCAGAGGATTTACATGGTTGAGTGCATGTTATTCAGTTTCACTGGCATATAGTACTTTCTATTGATGGCCTTAAACTAGTTATTTATGTCTGAGATGATATGAACATTACTGGACATTCAAACAAATGTATCTTTTCATCATCATCACTAGCTTCTACCAGGTCTTCACACTTTCGTTTGACATGTTTCAGTTCGCTGCAGCTAGCAACTGGAACAAGCTGCAACAGACTCAAACTGGACAGTTTTATCTCCATCTCTTCATTCAAAGACGCAGTCATACACACTTATTGACAGTTTTGGCTGCTTTGCGTGATGTAATGTTCTATCTACCTTTCCCTTTGTGCTGTTGTCTGTGCCCAATAATGTTTGTACCATGTTTTGTGCTGCCGCCATGTTGTGTTGCTGCCATGCTGTGTTGTCTTAGGTCTCTCTTTATGTGGTGTCTCTCTTGTCGTGATGTGTGTGGTGTTCTATATTTTAGTTTTTATTTATAATCCCAGCCCCGTCCCCGCAGGATGCGTTTTGGTCGGCCGTCATTGTAAATAAGAATTTGTTCTTAACTGACTTGCCTAGTTAAATCAAATGTTTTGTGTCATCGGGAAAAGCCTATATCAACTCATGATAGTTTGTATATCACCGTTGGAGGTTTGTCAGACTGCATTAAAATAGCATCTGGCTTGTCCAGTGTTTGCTGCACTGAGAGAATTAAGTATTGTATCTGCAAAATTTCACATCACAGACTTGTCTTCCCTGGCTGTCTGACCCTGCTGGGACCCCTGTCACCATCTCGTCCTGCTAAGACATGATGAGCAGGGTTCCATTCCTGTGGGACGCCTGAAGGACCTGCGGGTTTGACAGAGATCATTGCAGCACTGTCTGCGGACAGTCAGACAGATGACTTTGGGATTCAAATATTTTTGTTGTCCCACAGATTATTTGGAAACGGTCCTCTGTCTGCTTGGTATGCGTTAGCCTCACATCCTTTTCGCATTATTCACACACTGCTGCTTCAACTTCTTCAATAGCCTATCTCTCACAGTTGGACGTGAGCGTTCAAGTGTTCCTAGTATGTGTGGTCTCATTAAAATAGAGTAGGCTGCCTACATAGGCAGAGAATCACGTGGCAGTTAAATATCAAATAAGATTATACTTCAGTTTACAGTGTCTAAAAAAATTTAAAAAAATGATAATGGAAAGAAGTGGAGGGCGCTCAACCAACGTGAGTCGACCTGCAATCAAAACATGGAATCATCATTGAAAAGGCACAAAGCACACACAGGTTAGGTTACTATGGTGAGCACCGGTGAGCCTATTCATTTAAGTATTGATTACCCTTTTATTTGCCTCTGCCTGCAAGTTGTCCTCCTAATAGGTGGGCAATATTCTATTGGACTAAGCAAAACGTAGCAAGTGTCTTATTCATGCTGCTTACAGTTCAGTAGCTACCTGCGAGATCAGGTGTGGTCTCAATTAAATAGAGTAGGATATAGCCTATGCATGAGCAGAGAAGCACAGCGCAGTTCTCTTTCCAAGGAAATGTACTTCCTATATTGCCTAGAAAGTTCTAAATACTAATCACCCACATTTCTGTCTGAAAATCTTCCCACTCCTAGAAGGTATCCTATAAAATAGCTCGAGAAAGTGCAAGTCTCTCCAACTCTAACATATTGGCTGATCTAGCCCAGTAATACAGATAGCCTAATATCGGGGCCATGTGATAATCTCCTGGTAATTTAAACTATTTTAAGGTATTTTTGCTCATTTGATATTGCCTATAGGGCTCAAAATTGCTGCGACCATGGCTGGCAAGTGAGCTGTGTCACATACGCCTAAAATAACATTGCGGGACTGCAGTTGGGTTTGGGACCAGTCCTTGTGGGAGTCGGAGAGAAAGCTGGTGAGGTATGAAAAGCTGCGGATGCTGGCGCAGACCTCTACTGAGCACCTTGACAGTGAAGCCTGTAATGTTAGACCTGTGTATTACTGTGTCAGTGTGAAAAGTAGGGAATTAGCAAGGGAAACGGACAGCTCAATAACGTTACATTGCCATACTGACTAATAAAACCTCTCAAAACAACTGCTACATACATTTCCATACCGACAAAAGCTGTTAGCAATATGAGGCAGCTATTATTACTATGTCTGACAGATGGGTCAGCTCTAGCCTCTACCTGACTGTGGTAGTTACTAGCTAGTGCAGCTAATTCACCTCAGTCGAGAGGGGATTAAACATTCGCTAACGTTACATGTCAGTTACAATACTAGCTCAGCACTGGGAATAAACACTAGTTTAGTTTTTTGTATGTAAAGTAAAATAAAGAGTAGCCAGTTTCTGCTGTGCTTGCTTTTAGAACTCTGAAAGAGTGCAAATCATACGGTGCATTCGGAAAGTATTCAGACCCCTTTGACTTTTTTCTCATTTTACTTTACAGCCTTATTCCAAAATGTAATGAATAAAACATATTCCTCATCAATCTACACATAATACCTCATAATGACAAAGTGAAAATAGGTTTTTAGAAATTTATATAAAAAATATTTGCGTAAATATTCAGACAAATTTTGCTCCGGTGCATCCTGTTTCCATTGATCATCCTTGAGCTGTTTCTACAACTTGATTGGAGTCCATCTGTGGTAAATTAAATTGATTGGATTTAAGGGAGTTTCCCCAGCATCCTGAAAATTGAAGGTCCCCAAGAACACAGTTGCCAACATCATTCTTAAATGGAAGAAGTTTGGAACCACCAAGACTCTTCCTAGTTCTGTCCCCCCCGGCCGAACTGAGCAATCGTGGGAGTAGGGCCTTGGTCAGGGAGGACAAGTTAAGCCTGATACAGAGGCTATTTCTTTGGGCTATTGCCTGTGTATATTTGGTAAATCTACTTGTATATTTTGTATGATATGGGTCTTTCACCATTGGATCGCCAAGACCTGTCAATAACTCGACACGGAGTACATCGACCTGTCTTTCCTTCTGCTGATTTCGTGCCCTTACCAATGCTACAAGGTCCATGTTTTTACAATTACATAGGTTAATAAAAATACTGCATGGTGGTGGCAGCATCATGCTGTGGGAATGTTTTTCAGGGACTGAGAGACTAGTCAGGATCTAGGGAAAGATGAACGGAGCAACGTGCAGAGATCCTTGATAAAAACCTGCTCCAGATCACTCAGGACCTCAGACTGGGGCAAAGGTTTTACATTCCAACAGGACAACGACTCTAAGCACACAGCCAAGACGACGCAGGCGTGGCTTCGGGACAAGTCTCTGAATGTCCTTGAGTGGCCCAGCCAAATCCAGGACTTGAACCTGATCGAACATCTCTGGAGAGACCTGAAAATAGCCGTGTTGCGACGCTCCCATCCAACCTGACAGAGCTTGAGAGTATCTGCAGAGAAGAATGTGAGATACGCCCCAAATACAGGTGTGCCAAGCTTGTAGTGTCATACCCAAAAATACTTGTTTGTAGTAGCTGCCAAAGGTGCTTCAACAAAGTACTGAGTAAAGGGTCTGAATACTTGTGTAAATGTGAAATTTCTGTTTTTCTTTTTAATACAGCAGCAAACATTTCTAAATGTGTTTTCACTTAGTCATTATGGGGTATTATTTGTAGATTGATGCGTAAAGATGGTGAGATTTGCGCACTGTAAACTGTTTTAACCTGCTTCGTCACAGTTGCAGCAGACTGTATTTTTCAGTGATAATACATTTCTGGCGGCCTTCCATTACACACAGGTGTTCAGAGTATACTATATACTGCAGCTAATTAGCACAGGTGGTCCCTCTGTCTTCCGTAAACACGTGCTGTAAAATGGAGATATGGCCATGTGGGAACACTAACCTTATAAAGGTGTGTATCAATTTAACCTTTTTCTTTCTCGATAATGATATCTCACTGATATGAAAAATAAGGTCCTTGTGCTTCCAAAACCTTACGTTGCGTGATGTGTGTTGATGTCCCCCGTACAGAAGATGCCTTCCTTTAATGACTCTGTAATGTAATGGGCTAGGAACCACTGTATGAGTTGTTGAAGGGGAAGTTTCCCCTTTTATTTGTCTAAAAGAGGACAACAATTACTTATGTGTCTACCAATGTATGGTAAATCATATCACTTTTCAATCAATGTATTAGAGCTCGTGAACCACATTTCAGAAGCATGCGTGTATTGTCTAGAATATATATTTGGCTTAATACATTGTTAAACCACTTTTAAATATTTTATATTTTTTACTGCATTTCATTTTACAAACTGCTGATGGGGGTTAGACATTAGGATTAGAATTAAGCATATTTTCGTAGGGTAAGGGTACATCAATTAATTAAATTTACAATATCAAACAAGATAATATAAACCATCAGACAGTTATGTATATTCTTAGCTCTATTGTGGCCCCTGAGGCCCTCGTCACATTATCAGCTTAATCGAAGTTAAATAATAATCAGTCTAACTACTGTATGGGGAAATTCCACAGTAACAGAGACTCCGATTTTCTGCTCCGATGCAAAGTTTGGTAGCAGAATAGAGACACACATGGCACAAACCGTCATTCTGTTTCCAAACTTTGCATCTGCATTGCTCAAGTATGTGTTTTTGTCAAATGTTCTGTGTAAATTGTTCAAAGTAGTCCTTGTGCATAGAGTCGTATGGTCTGTTAAACGGACCCAGGACTGAATTTGGGAAACCCTGCTCAAACAGTTAGACATTTCACTTGAAAACAAAAAACAATGATTACAAAGTTTAGTCCAGGACTAGGCTTAATCTGTGTCCTAGAAAGCGGCCCTTATAGCACAGGTGGTAGATGGGGCATGTTCCCTATAACTGCAGGATTGCTGGCTCAAGCCCCGCTCTGGCTGTTCCTCTTTAATCTCTACAATGGTACTCTGCGGGGAAGTAACACTACCTAGCAGTATCTTCATTAGCCTAACCGACTCGCATTGCACAGCAGAAAGCCTTTAGCAACTGCTGAGATTTAAAGGTCAGTGGCCTGTGTCTATTCAAATCAGCGAGACAGATGGAGCAAAGCTGTCAACAAGCCAAAGGGTGGCTACTTTGAAGAATATCAAAGAGATTTTGATTTGTTTAACACTTTTTTTTGGTCACTACATGATTCCATATGTGTTATTGCATAGTTTGGATGTCTTCACTATTATTCTACAATGTAGAACATAGTAAATTATGAAAAACCCTGGAATGATTAGGTGTGTCCAAACCTTTACCTGGTTATGTATTAAAAAAAATCCTGTTGCCTCTAATGTAATTGCAGCAAGTAGCAACATAAAGTACTGTTTAAATGATCTTGACTACCAGAGAGAAAAGAAACAAGAGCACAATTTCTCCCAAACACAGAAGTCTTTGTTATTCATTTTGGGGCTGATCTTTTTGTGTTACCTGTGAACTAATTTTAGTCTCTCTTGTCATTCAGAGGCTGAGCACTGGGCAGGGGAGCCTTGCATCTCACAAGTGCTTACATAATATCCATTGATTTGAGTTGATTAGTAGAGTTTAGTGAATGGAAGTGAAACTGAGGTGGAATACAGTGCCTTGCAAAAATATTCATCCTCCTTGGCATTTTTCCTATTTTGTTGCATTACAACCTGTAATTTAAATACATTTTTATTTGGACTTCATGTAATGGACATACACAAAATATTCCAAATTGGTGAAGTGAAATTTTTGAAAAATAACCATGTTTTTAAAAAAATTGACAAAATAAAAAACTGAAAAGAGGTGTGTGCATATGTATTCACCCCTTTGCTATGAAGCCCCTAAATAAGATCTGGTGCAACCAATTACCTTTTAGATGTTACATAATTAGTTTGCACACAGGTGGACTTTATTTAGGTTTCACATGATTTGTCACATGATCTCAGTGTGTGTGTGTATATATGTGTGTGTATATATATATATATATATGTGTATATATATATGTATGTTATGAAAGGCCACAGAGTCTGCAACACCACTAAGCAAGGGGCACCATGAAGACCAAGGGGCTCTCCAAACAGGTCCAGGAAAAGGTTATAGAGAAGTACAGATCAGGGTTGGGCTATAAAAAAATCTGAACATTTGAACATCTCACGGAGCACCATTAAATCCATCAGTAAAAAATGGAAAGAATATGGCACCACAACAAACCAGCCAAGAGGGCCGCCCACCAAAACTCACAGATCAGGCAAGGAAGGCAACAAAGAGACCAAAGATAACACTGAAGGAGCTGCAAAGCTCCACCGCGGATTTTGGAGTATCTCCCATTTGACCACTTTAAGCCGTACACTCCACAGAGCTGGGCTTTACGGAAGAGTGGCCAGAAAAAAGCCATTGCTTGAAGAAAACACGTTTGGTGTACACTAAAAGGCAAGTGGGAGACAACCCAAAAATATGGAAGAAGGTACTCTCTGGTCAGACGACACTAAAATGTAGCTTTTGGCCATCAAGGAACACGCTGGCGCAAACCTAACACCCCCCCCATTACCCCGAGAACACCATCCCCACAGTAAAGCATGGTGGTGGCAGCATTATGCTGTGGGGGTGTTTTTAATCTGCAGGGACTGGGAAACTGGTCAGAATTGGAGGAATGATGGACTGTGCTAAATTCAGGGAAATTCTTGAGAAGGGAGTTGATAGGCTTAGTCATAAACAGCGCTGTGCTTCAAGCATTGCGAAGAGCTGCTGGCAAACGCAGGAAAGTGCTGTTTGAATGAACACTTACGAGCCTGCTGCTGCCTACCACCGCTCAGTCAGACTGCTCTATCAAATATCAAATGACGGGCTTAATTATAATATAATAAACACACAGATACGTGCCTTAGGTCATTTAATATGTTCAAATCCAGATACTATCATTTCGAAAACGAAACGTTTATTCTTTCAGGGAAATACGGAACCGTTCTGTATTTTATCGAACGGGTGGCTTCCATAAGTCTAATTATTGCTGTTACATTGCACAACCTTCAATGTTATGTCATACTTATGTAATATTCTGGCTAATTAATTACGGTCTTTGTTTGGAAGAAATGGTCTTCACACATTTCGCAGCGAGCCAGGCAGCCCAAACAGCTGCATATACCCTGACTCGCAAGAGAAGTGACATTTTCCTAGGTAATATTGCCTGCTAACAGGAATTACTTTTAACTAAATATGCAGGTTTAAAAGTATACTTGTGTATTGATTTTAAGAAAGATATTGATGTTTATGGTTAGGTACATTAGTGCAACGGCAGTGCTTTTTTTTGCGAACGCGCTTGTTAAATCATCACCCATTTGGCAAAGTAGGCTGGGATTCGATAATAAATTAACAGGCACCGCATTGATTATTTGCAAAGCAGGACAAGCTAGTTAAACTAGTAATATCATCAACCATATGTCGTCAACCAGTGATTATGTTAAGATGGATTGTTTTTTATAAGATAAGTTTAATGCTAGCTAGCAACTTACCTTGGCTCCTTGCTGCACTCGCGTAACAGGTGGTCAGCCTGCCACGCAGTCTCTTCGTGGAGTGCAATGTAATTGGCCATAATTGACGTCCAAAAATGCCGATTACCGATTTTTGTTATGAAAACTTGAAATCGGCCCTAATTAATCGGTCGACTTCTAGTCTTAGGCGTCTCACAGTACGGACATTGCAATTTATTGCCCTGGCCACATCTGCAGTCATCATGCCTAAGGCATGTTCACGCAGATGAGCTGGGACCCTGGGCGTCTTTCTTTTGGTGTTTTTCAGTCAGTAGAAAGACCTCTTTAGTGTCGTAAGTTTCCATAACTGTGACCTTAATTGCCTACCGTCTTTAAGCTGTTAGTGTCTCAACTACCGTTCCACAGGTGCATGGTCATTAATTGTTTATGGTTCATTGAACAAGCATGGGTAACAGTGTTTAAACCCTTTACAATGAAGATCTGTGAAGTTATTTGGATTTTTACGAATGATCTTTTTATACAGTTTATATATCCTAAAAGCAAATAATTCTAAAACACTTAGAAATATAGCAATGTAATACATTTCATATTACATGACCCTCCCCTGGACCAGATAAAATATATATATATATATATTAAACCCTCCCTTTGCCTGAAATAGAAAAAGCATGACTTTCTTCCAGGTAATCATTCTGTGAATTTGGATCTGTCCCTAATGACATAAGGATCCTCTATTTTGCCTGTCCTTGAACCTTTCTTGACCTCTAGCAATCATGCTAAATCTGCTATGATGTTGCTGGGTTTGACATCCATACTGGCATTGTAATTCTCACACCAATCATTATATTGATTGATTTAAGAATACTTTTGTTAATCATGTAGGGACATTTTAAAAGGCCAGGGTTGTGTTCTGTAGGAACAAAACGACAGAAAATGTTTTGAAATGGAACAAGGGACTACCTGTCCTGAACAAAAAGGCCAGGGTTGTGTTTTGTATGAACGGAATTGATTTTTGGGTGGGTGGAAATGGGACAAAGGCATTGGTAGAAAAAGTACCCAATTGTCATACTTTTCTATAAGTAAAGATACCTTAATAGAAAATTACTCATGTAACAGTGAAAGTCACCTAGTAAAATACGACTTGCGTATAAGTCTATAAGTATCTGATTGTATATATACTTAAGTATCTAAAGTAAATGTAATTGCTAAAATATACTTAAGTATCAAAAGTAAAAGTATAAATCATTTAAAATTCCTTATATTTAGCAAACCAGACATCGCAATTTTATTTTTACATTTTTATTTACTGATAGCCAGGGACACTCTCCAACACTCTGGCATAATTTACAAACAAAGCATTTGTGTTAAGTAAGTCTGCCAGATCAGAGGCAGTAGGGATGACCAGGGATATTCTCTTGATAAGTGTGTGATTTGGACCATTTTCCTATCCTGCTAAGCACTCAATGTAACGAGTACTTTTGGGTGTCAGGGAAAATGTATGGAGTAAAAAGTACATTTATTTTCTTCAGGAAGTAAAAGTTGTCAAAAATATAAATAGTAAGGTAAAGTACAGATACCACCCCAAAAATGACTTAAGTATTACTTTAAAGTACTTTACACCACTGGACAAGGGACTACTTGTCCTGAACTTATCCCATAAGGACACTCAAATTATGTCCCAAATGGCATCTTATTTCCTATGTAGTACACTGGGGAATAGGGGTATGATTTGGAATGCTACCTCTCCCTTGGAAATCCAACCTGTTGTTATTGTCTGCCCTGTAGCTGTGCGGCTGAGGTGGGCTGGTTTTATGAGTGAGCCTGGATGACCGTGATGGAGGAGGCTGCCACTCGGCTGGAGAGGGAGCATGTGCACAGCGTCTATGAGAAGATTGCTCCTTATTTTAACGACAGCCGCTACAAGGCCTGGCCCAAGGTGCGCCAGTTCCTACTGGACCATGAGCCTGGCAGTATCATCGCTGACGTGGGTATGTACGCTACTGTGTCTGTTCTACTGCTGATGGACATGCATTAAGTGGGTATGTGTCTCTGTCTTAATACTGGCCTCGGTCTGTCCTACCACTGACTATCTCTGGTGGCCTGAGTTTAATTGAAACGAACAAAAAGTCCAATAACAACATACGCTGCCTAAGGTTTTCTACCTGCTATTGAATGATTTCATGATGCAATGTTTCGTTGTTGACAAGCAAATTAGTCTTTGGTTGACTCTTGCTTTCAGCTACTCTCTAAGATGGTGTGTGATATTCTTAATTTCCCGCTAGGGGGTTGGTTTTCACACTCAAAAGTACCAGTCATTCTGAGATGGCCTTGCTTCAAAGTCTGATAAATCCACTATAATTGAGAATTTCAATAAGCATTTTTCTACGGCTGGCCATGCTTTCCACCTGGCTACTCCTACCCAGGTCAACAGCATTGCACCCCCCACAGCAACTCGCCCAAGCCTTCCCCATTTCTCCTTCTCCCAAATCCAGTCAGCTGATGTTCAGAAAGAGCTGCAAAATCTGGACCCCTACAAATCAGCCGGGCTAGACAATCTGGACCCTTTCTTTCTAAAATGATCTGCCGAAATTGTTGCCACCCCTATTACTAGCCTGTTCAACCTCTCTTTCGTGTCGTCTGAGATTCCCAAAGCTTGGAAAGCAGCTGCGGTCATCCCCCTCTTCAAAGGGGGGGACACTCTTGACCCAAACTGCTACAGACCTGTATCTATCCTACCCTGCCTTTCTAAGGTCTTCGAAAGCCAAGTCAACAAACAGATTACCGACCATTTCGAATCTCACCATACCTTCTCTGCTATGCAATCTGGTTTCAGAGCTGGTCATGGGTGCACCTCAGCCACGCTCAAGGTCCTAAACGATATCTTAACCGCCATCAATAAGAAACATTACTATTCATTGATCTTGCGCAAGGCTTTCGACTCTGTCAATCACCACATCCTGATCAGCAGACTCAGCCTTGGTTTCTCAAATGTTTGCCTCGCCTGGTTCACCAACTTCTCTGTTGGAGTTCAGTGTGTCAAATCGGAGGGTCTGCTTTCCGGACCTCTGGCATTCTCTATGGGGGTGCCACAGGGTTCAATTCTTGGACTGACTCTCTTCTCTGTATACATCAATGATGTCGCTCTTGCTGCTGGTGAGTCTCTGATCCACCTCTACGCAGACAACACCATTCTGTATACTTCTGGCCCTTCTTTGGACACTGTGTTAACAACCCTCCAGGCAAGCTTCAATGCCATACAACTCTCCTTCCGTGGCCTCCAATTGCTCTTAAATACAAGTAAAACTAAATGCATGCTCTTCAACCGATCGCTGCCTGCACCTGCCCGCCTGTCCAACATCACTACTCTGGACGGCTCTGACTTAGAATACGTGAACAACTACAAATGCCTAGGTGTCTGGTTAGACTGTAAACTCTCCTTCCAGACCCACATCAAACATCTCCAATCCAAAGTTAAATCTAGAATTGGCTTCCTATTTCGCAACAAAGCATCCTTCACTCATGCTGCCAAACATACCTTTGTAAAACTGACCATCCTACCAATCCTCGACTTCGGCGATGTCATTTACAAAAGAGCCTTCAATACCCTACTCAACAAATTGAATGCAGTCTATCACAGTGCAATCCGTTTTGTCACCAAAGCCCCATATACTACCCACCATTGCGACCTGTACCCTCTCGTTGGCTGGCCCTCGCTTCATACTCGTCGACAAACCCACTGGCTCCATGTCATCTACAAGACCCTGCTAGGTATAGTCCCCCCTTATCTCAGCTCTCTGGTCACCATAGCATCACCCACCTGTAGCACGCGCTCCAGCAGGTATATCTCTCTGGTCACCCCCAAAACCAATTCTTTCTTTGGCCTCCTCTCCTTCCAGTTCTCTGCTGCCAATGACTGGAACGAACTACAAAAATCTCTGAAACTGGAAACACTTATCTCCCTCACTAGCTTTAAGCATCAACTGTCAGAGCAGCTCACAGATTACTGCACCTGTACATAGCCCACCTATAATTTAGCCCAAACAACTACCTCTTTCCCTACTGTATTTATTTGTATTTATTTATTTTGCTCCTTTGCACCCCATTATTTTTATTTCTACTTTGCACATTCTTCCACTGCAAATCTACCATTCCAGTGTTTTACTTGCTATATTGTATTTACCTTGCCACCATGGCCTTTTTTTGCCTTTACCTCCCTTATCTCACCTCATTTGCTCACATCGTATATAGACTTGTTTATACTGTATTATTGACTGTATGTTTGTTTTACTCCATGTGTAACTATGTGTCGTTGTATGTGTCGAACTGCTTTGCTTTATCTTGGCCAGGTCGCAATTGTAAATGAGTACTTGTTCTCAACTTGCCTACCTGGTTAAATAAAGGTGAAATCAAAAATAAAAAAATGATGTCATGATGTCAATGTCAAAACACAAGTAGCACTCCCAAAGGAGTGCACCATATAGGCAAGCAAATAGGGTGCCATTTCATACTGGCCTCATGCATGTCTTTCTCCTGGGGTTGACATCTAGGCTGCATCCTGATTCTCTGCCCTTCTCCGAAAGGGTGCACATGCATACTCCCGGTCATGGATTAAACAATGGTGGAAACTCCCTCCAGCCAGTGCCTACACCAATCCAATTCTTTGAAATCTATGATTGTGAGTGAGCAAGTGCACACTTTGGGAGAAGGGTGGAGAATCAGGACTGGGACCTGGTGTTTGTTGTTGATTGTCTGCCCTCATCCCCATCACAGGCTGTGGCAATGGCAAGTACCTGCACATCAACGGCAGTGTGTTCAAGCTGGGCTGTGACGTTTGTCGCCCCCTGGTGGACTCTGCCTGGAGCCAGGGCCACGAGGTGCAGCTGTGTGACAGCCTCAGGCTGCCTTACAGGGATCGCTGCTTTGACGGTGTCCTCTCTATCGCAGGTAGGCCTATGCTTCACTCAACATGGGAGGGTACTGGCCTGTGTTGTCTAGCGGTTAGTGTGTCTGACCCCTGTTCAATTGGGGGTCAGACCAACTGGCTTGCATTCTGACTCACACTCCTGCTACCATTACCTTCTTTTCACTGTCCTCCTCACTCCCCCTCGGGCCTAACCCTACAATGTTTGCATATCGGAAGTGTCTGGATAGGTATAAGCAGTGCTTGACTTGGGATGAAAGAAGTGCAGGAGCTGTCTTCTTGCAGGTCGGTCCATTAGACTATGTTCATCGAAGTTCACAAATTACATTGTGCTATAGAGACCTCTGTTTATTCATTGTTAAGGGTTTGTACATATTGTTCATGACTATTATTATAGCCTACATGAAAAAGTAAGCATTATTGACACTGGAAGGCTGCTGTGTCTGATCCCATGTAGACCTACCGTCTCCTGCCATTGTGCCATTGATCAAGGCACTTAACCCCCACAAAGTAGAACTGCACGGTTAGTCACATGTGGTCAACCCTCCGTCTGGAGAGCTCCTGAGTGTGCGGGCTTGTCTTTTGATCTAGCCGTGAAACACCCTAGTCTGCTTATTGAGGTTCTGTTGAGCAGCTGATGTTAATGCTACAATGTGGTTAGACCAGGGCTGGAACAAAAGAGTGCCACCTCTGAGGATGGTTGCCCATGACTGAAGTAAAAGTGAAAGTCACCCAGTAAAATACCACTTGAGTAAAAGTATTTGGTTTTAAATATACCTAAGTATTAAAAGTAAATGTAATTGCTAAAATATACTTAAGTATCAAAAGTAAAGTATAAATAATTTCAAATTCCTTATATTAAGCAAAGCAGATGGCACCATTTTGTTTTTTTAAAGTGTGCATATCCAGTGGCACACTCCAAAACAGACATTATATACATAATATAGATATGTGTTTAGTGAGTCTGCCAGATCAGAGGCAGTAGGGATGACCACGTGTTCTCTTAATAAGTGCGTGAATTTCACAATTTTCCTGGCCTGTTAAGCATTCAAAATGTAACGAGTACTTTTGGATGTCTGGGGAAATGTATAGAGTAAAAAGTACATAATTTTCCTTTGGAATGTAGTGAAGTAAAAGTACACAGTATCCAGATGTCTCTTAAACAAATCAGATGGATCAACACCCTCCTTATCTTTCCATAATCTCCCCAACACTGTCAGACTACTGGAGGCGGGAGCAGCCATGGTGGATTCACAGGAATAACTACCGTTGGACTAAACTCCCTTCCATACAGTCCTGTCTCCCTCGTCTGGGTATTACCCACCCAACGCTCTGTTCTGTCTTCGCTCATGTTCCCAGCATCCCTGTAAAATCCCTTTCTCAGGATGACACCCCGTGTACCTGTAGGTTGACCCAATAGTTAATTGCCAGCTGGTGTCTCCTAATCTGCAATGGCATATCCCCCATCTCCACCTGTAGTCCAGACACTAGGGAGGTCTGAAATGCTCCACTACATATTTTGAGTCCTTGCCCCTGTATGACATCTAGCCATTCAAATGAGGTCCGGGCTGTCTAACCATTCACTGCTATAGTCTATTACAGATCAGATCAATGCAACACACATGGTCCTCAGTGAGGAACGCCCAGCCCCCCACTCCTTCCCCATCAGACCGGATCAATGCAACATACATGGTCCTCAATGAGGAACACCCAGCCCCCCCACTCCTTCCCCGCCAGACCTGATCAATGCAACATACATGGTCCTCGATGAGGAACGCCCAGCCCCCCACTCCTTCCCGGTCAGACCGGAGCACTGCAACATACATGGTCCTCAATGAGGAACACCCAGCCCCCCACTCCTTCCCCGCCAGACCTGATCAATGCAACATACATGGTCCTCGATGAGGAACGCCCAGCCCCCCACTCCTTCCCGGTCAGACCGGAGCACTGCAACATACATGGTCCTCCATGAGAAACGCCCAGCCCCCACTCCTTCCCCGTCAGACCGGATTAATGCAACATACATGGTCCTCGATGAGGAACGCCCAGCCCCCACTCCTTCCCCGTCAGACCGGATCAATGCGACATACATAGTCCTCGATGAGGAACGCCCAGCCCCCTACTCCTTCCCCATCAGATCGTATCACTGCAACATACATGGTCCTCAATGAGGAACGCCCAGCCCCCCACTCCTTCCCCATCAGACCGGATTAATGCAAAATACATGGTCCTCAATGAGGAACGCCCAGCCCCCACTCCTTCCCCATCAGATCGGATCAATGCAACATACATGGTCCTCGATGAGGAACGCCCAGCCCCCACTCCTTCCCCGTCAGACTGGATTAATACAACATACATGATCCTCAATAAGGAAAGCCCAGCCCCCCACTCCTTCCCCATTAGACAGAGCATCACATTTAGCACCTTCTTACACTTTCCCACCACTCCTCTCAATGTGTTCTGCCCAGGTCAGTCTAGTGTCAAAGTATACCCCAAGGAACCTGAAGGCCCCCACCCTCTCCAAGTTTCTCCCATATAACCTCAAGCATACCTCATCTCCCACCTTCCTCCTGGTAAAGAACACAGTCTGAGTTTTATCTACAGAGGACCTGAATCCCCACATGTTAAGGATCGGTGTCCCGCTAGCGGGGAGGGCGCGTAATTAAAATAAATTCTAATAAATATTATGGATTTGAAACATTTTAGGTACATGTAAGTGTCTTATATCAGCTGAAATCTTAAATTCTTGTTAATCTAACTGCACTGTCCAATTTACAGTAGCTATTACAACGAAAACATGCCATACGATTGTTTGAGGACGGCGCCCCACATCAAAATATTTTTCCACCGGCACAGGTTTCATACATTCAAATATAAAGATTAAATATTGTCTTACTTTCAATAGGAAACCAATTTTAGCAGGTGCGCAACTTCATCGTGGCGTGCAATAACACAGATTTCCAAGTCTGTGTCCTCATACGAAAACTGTTATTATTTGTTTTTGAAGTTTACAAGCCTGAAATCTTGAACATAGACTGACACCCTGTGGAAGCCATAGGAATTACATCCAGGGAGCTATTTTACAATATTAGCTTTCTCTTGCATTTCTAAGAGGATGGTCTCTCAAAAAAACAAAAATACGGTTGGTTTATCTTTGGATTTCCTCCTACCATATCTATTGTGTTATATTCTCCTACATTATTTTACAATTTCTACAAACTTTAATGTTTTCTTTCCAATGGTACCAATTGTATGCACAGCCTGGCTTCAGGGCCTGAGCGACAGGCAGTTTACTTTGGGCACATCATTCAGGCAGAAATTGAGAAAAAAGGGGCCTAGCCCTAAGAAGTCATTAATGCCCACCGCTCTACTTCCTCAATTGCTTCCTGTACCTTCTTGACTATGTATGGCACATTTTTCCCCTCTTCCATAAGGCCCCATCTGCAAATAACGACCTCCCAATATCTGGCTGTACCTGAGAGTACACATTATTGATCATGATTGAGAACAACAGAGAACTAATCACGCTCGCCTGCTGTGTACCATTATCCACCAGGTAGCTGCCTGAGAGGCTTCCCCAACCTCACATGGATAGACCTTCCAAACAGGAAATCCTTTATCCAGGTGTACGTTCTTCCTCCTAACCCCCGGAATATTGAGCTCGATAAACAACCCCTCCTTCTACATCATATCATACACCTTTGACCACATCAAAAAAGACAGATACAACTGTCTCCTTGTTCACTTGAGCCTTACTGACCTCTGCTTCTAAGCAGAGCACTGGGTCCATAGGTCCCCTAACGTTCCTGAACCCACTCTGATGTGGCGATACTAGCCCCTTGCACTCCAGGAAGTAAGTTAGCCTCTCTGTAATCATATGTTCCATAATCTTAAATGCATGTGATGTTAAAGCTATTGGCCGATAGCTTGTTGGCCTCGTGTCCTTCCCTGGCTTTCGGATTGGTACCACTACTATAGTTTACCTTCCTCCCACACTCTTGTACAACACCAATTCCTTATCCAGTGCCTCAACAATAAGATGGGCCAACATAACATGGCACACCTCAAATTTCCCAGGTGAAGGTAACCCAGTCTTACCTATTTCCCTTTTGTGCATTCAACGCATAATTTACATCCTCACTCCTATCTAGCACTCCTGGATGCTTCTCTCTCATTCTCTCTCTGCCCTTCCATCTGACAAATTAACCAGGTTTTCACTTGGACAAATGCTTTGGACATCATCTCTCCTCATCTGTTACTGGCACATCCTTCCCACTCGTCAATTCTGGATTATCCCACTCCCTTCTGGCCCCACTCATCAATACTGGATTATCCCACTCCCTTCTGGCCCCACTCATCAATACTGGATTATCCCACTCCCTTCTGGCCCCACTCATCAATACTGGATTATCCCACTCCCTTCTGGCCCCACTCATCAATACTGGATTATCCCACTCCCTTCTGGCCCCACTCATCAATACTGGATTATCCCACTCCCTTCTGGCCCCACTCATCAATACTGGATTATCCCACTCCCTTCTGGCCCCACTCATCAATACTGGATTATCCCACGCCCTTCTGGCCCCACTCATCAATACTGGATTATCCCACGCCCTTCTGACCCCACTCATCGTCTTAATCATCCCCCACACTTCTCCCACAGGTGTCGCCCTTCCATTGGTGTCACAGAACCAACGCCAACATGACCTCTTAGTTCTCCTCACCAGGGCCTGGGCCTGCTTATACTGAATCAGATGTTGGAAGTTGTGTCCTTTTCAGTACCAACGCAATCTTTAACAGTCTACTGTCATGCCGATTCACAGACTAGCGGCAAATACACTTGAAGAAAACGGAATCAGGAACTGAATGCCTGCTTTCCATGGCTATTCAATGCAGATCCTGCCTTCGTGCTTTGATCAACTTTTTTTTAACCTCCGTATGTGAATCTGGGCCTGCGATATGCTACTTTGTTTTATAGAGGAGCCAAAATGCAATTCCCCAAAAATTAGAGGTGCCAGTACGGTGCTCTGGAAAGCTCCGGCCCAAATCAAGAACTGTGGTAGGGAGTGAATTGGGACCCAGTGTTAGGCTAACTGGGCACTTCATTCAATTCAATAAAAAAAAAGCTTTGTATATCCAATTTACATTTGAAAATCGTCTTTGGCGTGAGGATCACATGCATCACATTCATTTATCCATCTCTCTTCGATTTAAAGGGGCAATGTGGGATTGGTACATACATTTTTGGACTTCTAAATTCATGATATATGGCCACTGATTATAAACTGGGTGGTTTGAGCCCTGAATGCTGATTGGCTGACATCCGTGGTATATCAGAATGTATACCATGAGTACGACAAAACATTAATTTTAACTGCTCTAGTTACATTGGTAACTACATTTTTTTGGTAATTTATATTTATAATAGCAATAAGGCACCTCTGGTTTGTGATATATGGCCAATATATCACGGCTATACCACGGCGTTGCGTTGTGCCCAAGAACAGCCCTTAGCCGTGGTATATTGGCTGTATACCACACCCCCACGGGCCTTACTGCTTAAATATAATGTATGCATGCCTCATGAGCTTAGTTGAACTGTCTTACCTCATCATCTAAAATATAAGCTGGTTTTACTCCATTGTTTGTAAATGTTGCAATCGTAATTTGTAAACAAATACTGTACAGCTTCAAAACATGGTTAAAAATCATTTTGATCTCATGGATGGTCAGTCCTTGCAACCATAGCTCTGTCTATGAATTTGAGTGGTTCCATTTCTCCAGCCCCATCCCAAAGCTGTTTACCCAAAAAAGTGTCTGGTTCCGTTTTGTTTTTGAATCCCAAATTTCCCATTTAACATACTGCCTCTGCTTAGGTATCATGTAGCTGTTCATGTTCAGTGCTTCACTTCAAATCAGAGCGGTTGTGACATGAATCGAATGTTGAAAACGAGGCCAGTTTCATAGTTGACATGATATACACTTCCTGGCACAGCGCCCTTGTTGCCTCGGCAGCCAGGTTACCAAGATAACAAGGGTATGTTTGGGGAAATAATGAATGTTTTTATTGCAAGGTAAAGCGGTGTCTAATTACCAACTCGTGAGTAGGCAGGATTCGGGTGATCATTTGCCCTAGGACAGTATTAATAATCATAAACACTGGCCCCTCAGTGGCCTCGGAGGTCGAACAGTTACTGCCGCTGCCTTCAGAGCACAAGTATAGCGACGTTGGAGTGGGTTCCAATCCAGCCCATCAGTATTGGGGTCAATTCATATTGAAAGAAGTCAATTCAGGAAGTCATTTGAATTTAAAACTTTTGAAATAAATAAATATTTTGATGCCCCTTATGCTATTATTGAACCCTCTTCGCTATCTCAATGCCCCCCTCCCATTCTGAACTTGCCATTCAGAAAGATCTGTTGAACGTGTGACAATACTGTACAAGAAGCTCCAATGCCCACCACTTTCCTAGTTGCACTGCTGAACTGCTCAACTTTCCAACCCTCAAAATGTTTTTTCTCCCTCTCTAGTCATCCATCATCTGTCCACCAAAGAGCGTCGTATTCGAGCAATAAAGGAAATGGCAAGGACCCTGCGTGTGGGCGGGCGCATCATGATCTACGTGTGGGCCATGGAGCAGACACGGCGGAAGTTTCAGAAGCAGGACATCTTTGTGCCCTGGAACCCCAACCCCCCGTCCCCCACCCTGGGCAGGGAGCGGCCCACACCCAGGAGGAGGGGCGCTGTACAGAGCATGAGCGGTAGGTAGCTGGTTAGGTGCCGAAAGGTTGCCGGTTTAATATCTGGAAGGCTGCTATTTTTTGTTGTTGATCCCAGGTGCAATCCCAGGCTGTTGTGCTCTTGAGCAACGCTCTTAACCCCTAAAATATTTTTTGTGTGTGTGTTTGGACTATCCAAGAATGCCTCTACAGCAACAAGAACAGGAAGGTGAAAAGCACATCGTCCATGCTGGACAAAGAGGAAATGACCTGCAGTCCCCATCAGAGCCACAGGCTCTGGATCTTCTCACGCTCCCTGGACTCGGTCTTTGACTTTGGCAGCCTGACCATCTCCAGATCCACCTCCAGGGAACTCATCAGCACCGTCTCCTCCCGGCTTGGGGAGGCGGAGGGGGGAAAGGTCGGCCGCAGAGGCAGAGGAGCGGGCCTCATCAAGCAGCTGTCCAGCCTCTTTTCTGGCTTCTCCAGGAACAACTCGGAGGAAGATGTCTTTGACTCGGTCACAGACTTAGCCAGGAGCCAGAGAGATCATGGCAACGACAACCACTCCAACTCCACAGAGAAGACCAGTGTCCCTACTGCCTTGGTCCAGGAGTGTGGCTCTGTGGCCCTGCCTGACCTGGTCTCCTCCTACCAGAGGGAGCACACAGAGGGTCCAGGGGAGAGGGAAGCAGGCCCACCAGGAGACCTCAAACAGGACAGTGAAGGGGAGCCGGAGGCCGCCTCGTGTCTGCGCTATTACCACGTGTTCCGGGAGGGCGAGCTGGCGGAGCTGATCGAGAGCCACGTCCATGAGCTCCACGTCCTTTACTCCTGCTTCGACCACGCCAACTGGTGCGTGGTGGCGGAGAAGGTCCAGGTTTGGAACATATGACTTGGTTTTAACAAGTTTTATTTTAATTTTTATAATGATTTATTCATCTTGCGCCTCAAAGACAAAAAGTACACTATTTTTTAAGAGATGTTGAAGGTACTGTTCAAATTCTTGAGGTGTTGTTTTAAGAGGTAGTGTTTCGCAAATGGAAAGCGCCCAATAAGCAGTGTCCAGAGACCCAGGGCCACGGTATATCTGGTCTGCGTCCCAAATGGCACCCTATTCCCAAGACTTCTATCCTCCGTTCCAATGCTGCTATCAATGGACCACCAATAACTATGAAAAATGTCTGCCAAGGAATCAAGTCATTTAAGTTTTCCCCTCTCTAAATTTTGCTCTTTTTTTTTTTAGCCATAGAGGAACTTATAGGATACCCCCCCCCCTTTCCATTTGCCTCTTAGACTAACTATTGACCATTATGTTATATAGTGGTGTAATGGGTCTCTCAAATGCAAATTCTGCCTGTATTTGTCTTCATATGTTCCGCAAAATAAAAGAGGAACCAACCTTGCAGCAACGTTCTGTGACGTGTTGGTATCCCTTTCTGTGGACCACTTGTGTATAATGGGTCACGTTCTAAGGAGCCATGTGCTGTTATTAAGAATGCCTAAATAAGTCAAGTGCTGTAATGTCAATGCTGTCTGTGTGATTTGGTGTTAACATGTTGTCCAGCTGAACTAAACCAATATAATTTTTGGGGCAAATGATCAGACATATGTCCTAGATGATACTGTGAAATGTTGCACTGTAGGTCTGTTGCTGCTTGCTGAATGTCCGTGGTTCGCATATTAACAGCTCCCGGAAAACGTGAAACATTTCTGTAGTCATTGAGCCATGGTAGTTGCATAAGCCTGTCAGTCCAGTGCAGCATGTCTAGTACTATGATACTGGTGTACAGATTTTATGGTTGATTTTTAAAAATGACCATTTTTAAATAGAATTTGTCTGTGTATGTTTTTAGCCCATTAATAAATAATTAGTATGAATCTCCTTCTTGTGATTGATTTACTCGTCCTAATCATAATCTGTTTATTCTACCAATGTTCTCAATTTCCTGATACATTGAGGCCAGGGATGCGGGTACAGAACAACGTACTACCTGTCAGACTAATTCAATAGACTACACTTCATAATACTGTTAGTGTCAGTGCCATCCTATGGCACGCCAGGAAACTACATACATTACAGGTATGTAGGTTAGTATACCACAGTTCAGGGTGGAATGATACCAACGATGCACAATACCATGCTGGCTTGGATATTTTCCTTTCACATTCTACTTTCCAGTACATTTTCAAGTGTCGGGATTCAATCCAAAACCGCACTATAGCGAGCTTGACTAATAATTGAGCTGACAATAATTGAGCTGACAAATAATTCTAATTGAGCTGACATTACCTTGCAATCTCCACGAATGAGGTAACATTGCTTTAAAAGCTGTATTGTCTACAAGCGCAATCTGATTGGATCCCGGTCAAGGCTGGCGCAATACTGGCTTGGCTCAGCTTGGCTCCCCTCAGTAGAGTGAGGTAGCTAAAACCAAGTCTCTATCATGATATATGACATGCACGTTTTGACAAATCAGTAGCATGTAAGAATGCTTTACGAAAGCCATCTTTATATGCACTGTTTCCATTCAAGATAGTTTTCATTGTTGCAACACAACTTGTTTAATGGATCCTATTGATAGTTTAATATTTATGTAATTCACAAGTGATGCATCTGTTTAATGTAGCCCTGAAACACGATCTTAAATGTGATTAAAAATACCTTTTGGGGGCCATTTGTAGCAAAGTACAATATAATGTTTTGCATTGTATACGTCCTCACACTGATAAACAAAACTAGTGAAGATGAATCCTCTCTGGGTTCTCTTGAGCCTCTGGTAAAATCATCCTCTGTTCTCTCCATACCTGAAAGGAAAGGAACAGTAGTTTAACCATTTGGACTCCGTGTCAGCGATATGCTCTGATACTTGTCTCGGCTAGAGTGTCCTTCCTGGGTAGTGGACAGTAGAGTGTGTCTGAACTGAGTATCTGGTCCGTGGACTAGCAAGTGTCTGACCTGAGTAGCTGCTCTCTGGATGGAGTGTCTGAGGGAGAGTTTGTTGATGTCTTCGGAATAGACTCCGATCACCGTGGTGACAGGGACACCACTGTCTTTATCACGTACAGGTCTTTATTGTAAAGACCTGTCAAAGAAACAACAGAATGGACACCAAGGGTGCGTTCAATTCATTGACTACATCGGGACATACAGTTCTTCAACAGTCAGGTGTATTTGCTCCCGTTTGGTAGGTGTGGCCTGATTTTAATATAGGTGTGACTATTTGTTAGTTGGATTTATCTGTTAATTGAATGATGAGAATATTCTGCCCTGAAACATGGAATTGATTAGAATATATACAATCATAATCAATATGTGTAGTCCTAGTCAGAATTATGGTAAAACAATATAGCTAATGTTTATCTTTATGGTATTTTAAACACAGACTGTCTGAGCTCGGTGCCGACCTGACTAGAGATTTGGGAGAGAACGGGGAGTACGTCTCAAGGACAAGGTCTCCCTAATCTCTATCGGCTGGTTAGTGTGAATGTGTGTGCGTAGCAGGACATTGTGTGCTGATGTTAGCATGAATGTGTGTGCGTATGGTGGGGTGAATGTGTGTGCGTGAGAAGTCAGTATACAATTAATTGTTTTATATTCTTGACTTTAGAACGTTCCCGTGAATAAACCTTTGACTATTTTAGCTGGGCCTCTGTTTTCATTTCTATCAGTATCCTACAAATCCTGATATAGCAGACTGAGTAGTTGAATTGAATTGGTTCATGAACATGAGAACATAATTCTCGTAACACCATTTGAAACCACAAAACTCATGCAGCACTCCTAGGGACATAATCGCACTCTGGGTGACCATAATCAACATTCTTCAACTGATTGTTCAGTTTATTTTGTTTTATCTAACTTAGTGTTTCCCAATCCTGGTCCTGGGAACCCAAGGGGGTACACATTTTTGTTTCTGCCCTAGTGTAACCGGTGTGAAATGGCTAGCTAGTTAGCGGTGCGCACTAGTAGCGTTTTCATCGGTGACGTCACTCTCTCTGAGACCTTAAAGTAGTTTTTTCCCTTGCTCTGCAAGTGCCGTGGATTTTGTGGAGCGATAGGTATTGATGCTTCATGGGAGGCAGTTGTGTTGCGAGGGAACGAGGCTGTTACATTGATGCTGTTGACCCGGATCACTCAGTTGGGCTCTGCCCAGCTGCTGGGGTTGCTGCGGAGGAGGTCAAAGGTGTCACTGGTGAGATATGGCTAGTTGCGGAGGTGATTAGTTGAATCAAGTGTGATAGTGCTAGTGTAGCTGAGGATCTGTGAAATTCACTCCTCAGAATGAAGTGTTACCCCTTGCACCATTTAAAGTCTGCAATTTAACCACAGTCATTGTATAATTTTAAATCCGAAGTGCTGGAGTACATAGCCAGAACAACTAGTTCACTGTCCCAGTGCTTTGGGAGCTCACTGTAGGTCAACTTTGAGCACCTCTTATTTCCTGAAGTTTTAGCATTCTGGTCCAGAAAGTAAGTTTGACCACTTCTAACATGGGCCAACCTATGCAATGTTTAATTCAAATCAAAATGGTTTTAACTGGTACTTTCTGTCCTCCACTGCCAAGATTTCGATATAGTACTCACTACCAACGTTGATTTAATTATTTTTTAAATCAGTTGTGTGTACAGTCGTGGCCAAACGTTTTAAGAATGACACAGATTAATTTTCAGAAAGTCTGCTCCCTCAGTTTGTATGATGGCAATTTGCATGTACTCCAGAATGATCAGATGAATTGCAATTAATTGCCAAGTCCCTCTTTGCCATACAAATGAACTGAATCCCCCCAAAAACATTTCCACTGCATTTCAGCCCTGCCACAAAAGGACCAGCTGACATGTCAGTAATTCTCTCGTTTAACACAGGTGTGAGTGTTGACGAGGACAAGGCTGGAGATTTCTCTGCCATGCTTATTGAGTTCGAATAACAGACTGGAAGCTTCAAAAGGAGGGTGGTGCTTGGAATCATTGTTCTTCCTCTGTCAATCATAGTTACCTGCAAGGAAACACATGCCGTCATCATTGCTTTGCACAAAAAGGGCTTCACAGGCAAGGATATTGCTACCAGTAAGATTGCACCTAAATCAACCATTTATCAGATCATCAAGAACTTCAAGGAGAGCGGTTCAATTGTTGTGAAGAAGGCTTCAGGGTGCCCAAGAAAGTCCAGCAAGTGCCAGTACCGTCTCTTAAAGGTCATTCAGCTGAGGGATCGGGGCACCACCAGTATAGAGCTTTCTCAGGAATGGCAGCAGGCAGGTGTGAGTGCATCTGCACAGTGAGGCAAAGACTTTTGGAGGATGGCCTGATGTCAAGAAGGGCAGCAAAGAAGCCACTTCTCTCCAGGAAACACATCAGGGACAGACTGATATTCTGTGAAATGTACAGGGATTGGACTGCTGAGGACTGGGGTAAAGTAATTTTCTCAATCCCCTTTCCGATTGTTTGGTGCATCCGGAAAAAAATCTTGTCTGAAGAAGACAAGGTGAGCGCTACCATCAGTCCTGTGTCATGCCAACAGTAAAGCATCCTGAGCCCATTCATGTGTGTGGTTGCTTCTCAGCCAAGGGAGTGGGCTCACTCACAATTTTGCCTAAGAACACAGCCATGGATAAAGAATGGTACCAACACATCCTCCGAGAGCAACTTCTCCCAACCATCCAGGAACAGTTTGGTGACGAACAATGCCTTTTCCAGCATGATGAAGCACCTTGCCATAAGGCAAAAGTGATAACTAAGTGGCTCGGAGAACAAAACATAGATCTTTTGGGTCCATGGCCAGGAAACTCCCCAGACCTTAATCCCATTGAGAACTTGTGGTCAATCCTCAAGAGGCGGGTGTACAAACAAAACCCACAAATTCTGACAAACTCCAAGCATTGATTATGCAAGAATGTGCTGCCATCAGTCAGGATGTGGCCCAGAAGTTAATTGACAGCATGCCAGGGCGGATTGCAGAGGTCTTGAAAAAGAAGGGCCAAATCAGCAAATATTGACTCTTTGCATCAACTTCATGTAATTGTCAATAAAAGCCTTTGACACTTATGAAATGCTTGTAATTATACTTCAGTATTCCATAGTAACATCTGACAAGAGTATCTAAAGACACTGAAGCAGAAAACTTTGTGGAAATTGATTTGTGTCATTCTCAAAACCTTTGGCCACGACTACTGTTAACGTTAACGGGGCATGTTGAATCCCAACGAATCAATCCTGGATGCCTGCGTTACAAAGTAGAAAAAGAGCAGAAACTGACATGGCTAGCGGAGGAGCTGAAGAACTGGAAAAGCCTCCCGCTTCATTTAAGTCTCATGTATGGGAGCATTTTGGCTTCCCTGTCAAATATGATGTCTGAACAAGGGTGGTGGACAACACCATTACGGTGTGTAGGCATTGTGCCACAAGAAAGCTTTATGATCATGCAAATACAATGAGCATGGCCACACATTTAAATCGTCATCACCCTGGTGTGTCAATGACGGGAGCCAACTCAGCCAAGAGACGACAACTTCTCACCGCGGCATTTAAGCAGCCCTTTGCTGCAGAATCAGACCGGGCTGAAGCCATCACCAAATCTATTGGGATGTTTAACGCTGCAGACATGAGGCCATACTCTGTTGTGGAAAACAAAGGGTTTAAAAATATGGTGGCCACGCTAAAAAATCCCCTGGCGCACCCACTTCAGTATGAAGATCGTGCCAGATCTTTATGAACAGGAAAAGATCTAAATTGTCGCCGAATTATCCAAGGCATCCTCTGTTGCCCTCACCACAGACGGGTGGGCCTCCAGGGCAACGGAAACCACAAAGGAGTGGGAAATGCGAAGTCCGGTGCTACAGACACGTCCCGTGCTACAGGCACACATCTGGGGCAGGTACTGCTTGGAGCAGTAGCAGAGTGGAAGCTAGAGAGACCCAATAGCAATATCCCAACCACCACAGATAATGCCACGAACCAAGTAAATGCAGTGATATAAGCTGGACTGGGGCCACAGAAAGCTTGCTTTGCACATGTGATCAATTTAGCATCCCAAAGGGGAATCTCAGTGAACCAGATGGACCGCCTCCTTGGGAGGATTAGGAAGATGGTTTCCTTTGTCCACCGAAGCACAACAGCCGCTCATGTGCTTAAGACCAAGCAGGAAATGTTACAGCTACCGACCCACAAGCTCATACACGATGTCGCAACAAGATGGAACTCCACTTATGACATGTTGGAGCGCCATCTTGAGCAGCAGGCAGCTGTATACTCTGCACTGACAGACAAGACCCTGGAAAAACATAAAGACATCGTTACCTTGTCTGATGATGTGACAGTGGCAGAGGTCCTCCAGGTGCTCAAACCCCTCAAAACGGTTACAACCCTATTGAGCACTGAAACTGCACCGTCTGTGTCCTGTGATCCTACCTCTGAAAACAAGGATTCTACAATCCATGGCCCCAAGTGAGGAAGACTGCACCATCACCAGGTACCCCCCTGATGTACAGGACTACCTTCATAGAGCTACTGCACTGGATCCAAGGTTCAAGTCCCTGTCTGTTCAAGTCCCTGTCTCATCTAAACCCTGCCCTACACCTGAGGACATACAGTGATCTCACCACTGAGATTGTGGCCACTGAAAAGGTAAAAAAAAAATATATATAAAAAAATACGAGGGAATTACTTAAATAATAAATATACTGCCGTCAACAACTTTGTTGTAAATCAAAATCATGTCAAAATGTCATTTGGGGTTTCCTTGGGCAGTCCTAATCACTGCTTAATTTGCAATGCAAGGAAAACTAGGTCCTGGTTTCTAAGGGTTAACAATCATCAAATCTTGATACCTTTCGTTTAATTGAATCCACACATTTACTGTACCTAATGGACATCTAGGTCGACAATGAGAATCTTTCTCCTGGATGCTTGGCTGCTACTGCCAGGTTGTTGAGGAGACAGAAGCCTGATCCGAAGTTGGTGGAAGCATGGTGGTTCCCCCTGGTCGTTCTGCATGCAAGCCCTCTCTGTAAAGCATCATCACTGACTGTCCCAATTATCTGCACTTTTTCACTTCCCTTCACTGATTTGAAAGGAAGTGATTGGTATAGGAAATATGGTCGAAAGTCCCTGGATCTGTCCCAAAAATATCTCCTTTCTCCAGAAGTGTGCACTCGTTCACTACTTCCCATCAATCTAAAAGCATTGGATTGTTGATGCATGGGTTAGTGGGAGCTCCCATTATATTTTTTTTAACAGTAATTTCCTTTCTGTGAAGGGAAGTGAACAAGTGCACTCTTGGGGAGGAAGGGGAGATAATTGGGACATAGCCCCTCTAGCCCATGCCTCCACCAAGACAATGATTTTAGATTTGAGGGAAGTAGTGAACAAATGTACACTTCAGGAAAAACAATATATTATTGGGACAAACAATGTCTTACCTGTTGGTCTTTGCTACCTTGGTCCTTGATGAGGAAGTCTAGTACTCTGGGAAATTTCCCCATGGTCAATCTGTGGTTGGGTGGCAGCTCACACACATTGCTGTGATGAACTATTGGAAGGCCCCTTGTATCATGGCTAGTCTATGGACAAATATATATGCATTATCAATCATTATCGTTAATGAATGCATTAGGGCAAGGTTTCCGATCTCTGGTCCTGGCTAGCTACTGGATGTGCAGGCCTTTTTTTGATCCAAGTTATCATGGTGTTACAAAAAAAGATTGCAATCAGAGTGCAGTACACAGTTGAAGTCAGAAGTTTACATACACTTAGGTTGGAGTCATTAAAACTAGTTTTTAAACCACTCCACAAATTTCTTGTTAACAAACTATAGTTTTGACAAGTTGGTTAGGACATCTACTTTGTGCATGATACAAGTCATTTTTTGCCACAAATGTTTACAGATTTCACTTATAATTCCAGTGGGTCAGAAGTTTACATACACTAAATTGACTGTGCCTTTAAACAGCTTGGAAAATTCCAGAAAATTATGTCATGGCTTTAGAAGATTCTGATAGGCTAATTGACATCATTTGAGTCAATTTGAGGTGTACCTGTGGAGGTATTTCAAGGCCTACCTTCAAACTCAGTGCCTCCTTGATTGACATCATGGGAAAATCTAAAGAAATCAACCAAGACCTCATAAAAAAAATTCATCCTTGGGAGCAATTTCCAAATGCCTGAAGGTACCACATTCATCTGTGCAAACAATAGTTTGCAAGTATAAACACCATGTGACCACGCAGCTGTCAGACTGCCCAGGAAGGAGACGCGTTCTGTCTCCTAGAGATTAACGTACTTTGATGCGAAAAGTGAAAATCAGTCCCAGAACAACAGCAAGGGACCTTGTGAAGATGCTAGAGGAAACAGGTACAAAAGTATCTATATCCACAGTAAAATGAGTCCTATATCGACATAACCTGAAAGGCCGCTCAGCAAGGAAGAAGCCCCTGCTCCACAACCGCCATAAAAAAGCCAGACTACGGTTTTCAACTGCACATGGGGACAAAGATGGTACTTTTTGGAAAAATGTCTCTGGTCTGAGGAAACAAAAATAGAACTGTTTGGACATAATGAACATCATTATGTTTGCAGGAAAAATGGGGAAGCTTGTGAGCCGAAGAACACCATCCTAACCGTGAAGCACCGGGGTGGCAGCATCATGTTGTGGGGGTGCTTTGCTGGTGCACTTCACAAAATAGATGGCATCATGAGACTTCACAAAATAGATGGCATCATGAGGAAGGAACATTATGTGATTATATTGAAACAACATCTCAAGACATCAGTCAGGAAGTTAAAGCTTGGTCCCAAATGGGTCTTCCAAATGGACAATGACCCCAAGCATACTTCCAAAGTTGTGGCAAAATGGCTTAAGGGCAACAAAGTCAAGGTATTGGAGGTATTGGAGTCGCCCCTACAAACCTGACTCGATTACAAAATTCACCCAACTTATTGTGGGAAGATTGTGGAAGACTACGCGAATCGTTCTACCCAAGTTAAACAATTTAAAGGCAAATACTACCAAATACCAATTGAGTGTATGTAAACTTCTGACCCACTGGGAATGTGATGAAAGAAATAAAAGCTGAAGTAAATCATTCTCTATACTATTATTCTGACATTTCACATTCTTAAAATAAAGTGGTGATCTAACTGACCTAAAACAGGGAATTTTTATGAGGAATAAATGTCAGGGATTGTGAAAAACTGAGTTTAAATGTATTTGGTTAAGGTGTATGTAAACTTCCGACCAATACCATGTCATGATTAGATACACACATCTCTTTCATAAGTTCTGTAAACAATAAAAGCAAATGTACCAACATAGAAGAAACACGATGATTACATATAATGTGGCCTTATTATGCCTACTCTGATGTGTCCTCTCCAATTGAGTGAAACAAATCAAATTGTATTTGTCACATGCACTGAATACAACTGGTATAGACTTTCCCATCAAAGGAAGGCCAAAATGATAATCAAGGACAACAACCACTGCCTGTTCACCTCGCTACCATTCAGAAGGTAAGGTCAGTACCGATGCATCAAAGCTGGGACTGAGAGATTGAGCTACTTAGTTATCACTTTTGCCTTATGGCAAGGTGCTCCATCATGCTGGAAAAGGCATTGTTCGTCACCAAACTGTTCCTGGATGGTTGGGAGAAGTTGCTCTCGGAGGATGTGTTGGTACCATTCTTTATTTATGGCTGTGTTCTTAGGCAAAATTGCGAGTGAACCCATTCCCTTGGCTGAGAAGCAACCCCACACATGAATGGTCTCAGGATGCTTTACTGTTGGCATGACACAGGACTGATTGTAGCGCTCACCTTGTCTTCTCCGGACAAGCTTTTTTCCGGATGCCCCAAACAATCGGAAAGGGGATTCGTCAGAGACAATGACTTTACCCCAGTCCTCAGCAGTCCAATCCCTGTACCTGTTGCAGAATCAGTCTGTCCCTGATGTTTTTCCTGGAGAGAAGTGGCTTCTTTGCTGCTCTTCTTGACACCAGGCCATCCTCCAAAAGTCTTCGCCTCACTGTGCGTGCAGATGCACTCACACCTGCCTGCTGCCATTCCTGAGCAAGCTCTGTACTGGTGGTGCCCCGATCCCGGAGCTGAATCAACTTTAGGAGCTGAATCAACTTTACGGTCCTGGCGCTTCCTGGACTTTCTTGGGCGCCCTGAAGCCTTCTTCACAACAATTGAACCGCTCTCCTTGAAGTTCTTGATAATCCGATAAATGGTTGATTTAGGTGCAATCTTACTGGCAGCAATATCCTATTGTGCAAAGCAATTATGACGGCATGTGTTTCCTTGCAGGTAACCATGTTTGACATAGGAAGAACAATGATTCCAAGCACCACCCTCCTTTTGAAGCTTCCAGTCTGTTATTCAAACTCAATCAGCATGACAGAGTGATCTCCAGCCTTGTCCTCGTCAACACTCACACCTGTGTTAACGAGAGAATCACTGACATGATGTCAGCTGGTCCTTTTGTGGCAGGGCTGAAATACAGTGGAAATGTTTTTGGGGGATTTAGTTCATTTACATGGCAAAGAGGGACTTTGCAATTAATTGCAATTCATTGGATCACTCTTCATAACATTCTGGAGTATATGCAAAATGCCATCATACAAACTGAGGCAGCAGACTTTGTGAAAAGTCATATTTGTGTCATTCTCAAAACTTTTGGCCACAACTGTACATATTCTTATTCTATCCCTTTAGATTTGTGTGTATTAGGAAGTTGTGGAATTGTTAGATTACTTGTTAGATATTACTGCAACCTCGGAACTAGAAGCACAAGCATTCTGCTACACTCGCAGTAACATCTGCTAAACATTTGTATGTGACTAATAGGATTGGATTTGAAATGCTTGCTTAAGAGCCCTTCCCAACAATGCAGAGTTAAATGTAATTGTAACTTGAGGAATAAAATAAAATCCACAAGAATTGATCTATTTACAGGGAGTACCAGTACCAGAATAATGTGCGGAGGTAAGAGGTATTTTATGTACAGGCCTATAGGGAGGAGGTGCGTGGTCACCAAGTCTAGGACCAAAAGCTCCTCAACAGCTTCTACCCCCAAGCCGTTAGACCTCGGAACAATTCATAAAAATGATTACCTCAACTAGCCTGTACCCCTACACACTGACTCGGTACCGGTGCCCCCTGTACATAGCCTCGTTATTGTTATTCTTTTTGTGTTACTTTTTATTTTTCCCTACTTAGTAAATATTTTCTTCTTCATGAACTGCACTGTTAGTAAAGGGCTTGTAAAGTAAGCATTTCACGGTAAAATCTACACTTGATGTATTCGGTGCATGTGGCTTCCCTTCAATTGACGAATTGCCTGGGCCAGCGGTTCCATGTATAATAAGAATAGCAAAGGCGAAATTGGATCGCTTGTCTGATGCTTCTGGTGAACAGAGAGTAGATATGGCTAGTTATAACCATGGCTGAGGAATTGGCATATAGTATTTTAAATAATATTAATGAAATTGGAGCCAATTCCCATATGTTCCAAGACAGAGCAAAGATATGACCATTCTAGTCAATAAAATAAAAAAAGATTCTGTATCGAGAGATAATACAGCCCATGAAGATGTTGTTTCTGATTATGCATCGAAGACAGCTCAGAAGCTGTCTGGTGGTTCCAATGCCTCCAGCAGCCCAAGAGAGTTGAGACCATATTTGAACCTGTTATGGTTTAGAGACGGTATGTATATTTAAAACAAATAAGTGATAAGGACAATATAGTGATGTGTATTGATTTAGGGGGGTGGACCGATTCAAAATACTTATGTTAGGGGAGGCAATAACTAGTACTTCACATATTTATGACAGAGTTGACTTACTGCTCCAAGGCCACCTGCATGCTCCCTTGGACAAATTGTTGAGCCACCGATTCAACCACACCATCACTGTCCTCCATTGTCTTGACAACAATCCTTTTCAGCCCCAGTAGGCTCAGCCAGTCTACCGATTCCTCCAATTTGTTATTCATCTCTGATAGGTCCTCTGCTTTTTTGATCTAGAATTTTAAAAATGCATGACAGGCAATCAAGAATTTTAAACACAGCAAAAGAAACCATACATGTCAAAAATGATATATTGTTTCCTGTTGCTGTTAGGGAGGATATCAAACGGACATTTTCCAAATGTGCTCTCAGAGTAGTGTGGCTCACCTCCTCCAAACTGAGTGTAGGTGCAGGCTTCCCACACACTGCTGCGAAGTCGCTCAGAGAAGAAGTGGGGCCCAACCCCTCCATGGACCACACACACACTGATCATTTTCCCAATGGTTTTATACAGGCCTTTGTGATGCTAAAAAGACCATTTCAAATGTGTGCCAGCTTTATTATCCCTATGATATGTCGCCCTGGAGAAAGTACCTGAAAAAGCCTCTTCACTAATTGTTTTGGCTTAATTTCTGTATTTTACATGAAAATCAGACCTTAATACAGGTAAAAAAAAGGCTTATCATGAACATCAAGGGACAGCCGTTTCGCTATTTCCGGACCCTCGAAGATGGCCGAGTCTCTGATGTCCCTCATGAGGAGCCTGTAATACTCCCTGGAGGGAGCCCTTGGTCAACTGCCCCCTCCACTTTGGACTCAACGTACACAAAAGCAAAATCCATCTTAGCCCCTGCATTCAAGTTTATGCGTTGAAACGCATACAGGCTACTGTTTAGGACGTTGCCCCTGTGGACATTTATCACGTCGATGATGGGGCAGTTGTCCTGGTCCACTCGGCTCTATAGCGAACGTAAAAGGTCACTTATGTCCGTTCTAGAGGGGGGGAGCTCATTCAAAATGTAGGACAAATCGAATAAGGATTGATCCTAAGGGAAAATACTCTGACATTAAGGTTTTAAACACTACAATTTGTTTATAAACAAATGGAGATGAGGGAGGTGAAGGTGAGGGAGAAGGAGAAAGTGAGTTAGAACGTGAGGGGTGAAAATAAGAAAAGAGCTGCTGGATGGTTGGGTCAGCGATCAGGCAAACCCTCATATTTATCAGCCGGTTTCTCCCTGTTTGCCGCCTTTGGACTCCAGTATCATGCTGTCTCCTGAATGAGTGAAATCTGACAGGTGCAAACGTTATAAAAAGTTACACTAATGACACTCAGCCTTATTGACGCCGCCCATACTCGCACACCCCACGGTAGCTGCTGCTGTAGTTAGCCATACCTAGCTAGTTAGTGTAGTTCAGTCCAGTCCTATGACCCTCCATGTTCAAGCGATATTTGAAGAAAAAGTCAACGAAAACATGAAACAACATAACAGCAATGTAAAGGCCTAGTTTACTCGAACGGACATACTGTTAAATAACAAACAATAACATGGCTAGATAGGCTAACAATAGAAAGGAGGGAGCGTTACATTAACGTTAGGTAGCTGTGCCGATTAATGTTGACTTTTGCCAGGTATTACCAACCAGAATTAATCTTACCTTTGAACCACCTGATCCTCCTGGGGTAGTTGTAAAGGTGGTTGTCCTTGGTTGGCAAAACTTTAAAAGCTGTCTCATGTTTTCAAGGTTCGACACAACTTATTAGTTTGTTGGTGATTATGATTGACAATGTTTTTCACATAGCTTTTCACATGCGCCTTATTTGTTATTGGCCAATATTTGCATATTGTTATTTGACGTGTATCTTTTTTTGACACATAAAGACCCAAACGGCGTTCCATACACTTAACCAGCATGGCTACTACAGCATTCTGCAGTGATATGCCATCCCATCTGATTTGCACTTAGTGGGACTATTGTTTGTTTTTCAACAGGACAATGACCCAACACACCTCCAGGCTGTGTAAGGGCTATTTGACCAAGAAGGAGAGTGATGGAGTGCTGCATCAGATGACCTGGCCTCCACAATCACCTGACCTCAACCCAATTGAGATGGTTTGGGATGAGTTGGACCGCAGAGTGAAGGAAAAGCAGCCAAAAGGTGCTCAGCATATGTGGGAACTCCTTTAAAACTTTTGGGAAAGCATTCCAGGTGAAATTAGTTGAGAGAAAGCCAAGAGTGTGCAAAGCTGTCATCAAGGCAAAGGGTGGCTACTTTGAAGAATCTCAAATATAAAATATATTTTGGATTTTTTTTAGTACTTTTTTGGTTACTACATGATTCCATATGTGTTATTTCATAGTGTTCCTACAATGTAGGAAATAGTAAAAATAAAGAAAACCCTTTGAATGAGTACGTGTGTCCAATCTTTTGACTGGTGCTGTAGATTCTATGGACCCTACTGAGTACTCCCAACCCCACTTTTACATCGCCACAAATAAAATACAATTTTCTATATGCCAATATGTAATGCATATACAGTGATTTTCATTGTGGCCAATGGAATGCGTGTAGTAAAAGGCCAGCAACACTCTGTATTATTATTCAGTGCCCCATGAAATGACACTATATATAGATTCTACAAACTCTAATGAGTACTCTCAACCCCACTTTTACATCTGCACAAACAACCGTTTTTTTCTATATAAGCCTATATGTAATGCATATACAGTGATTTTCATTGTGGCCTATGCAATGGGTGGAGTAAAAGGCTAGCAACACTCCATATGATTCAGTACCCTATGAAATGACACAATATATAGATTCTACAAACTCTAATGAGTACTTCCAACTCCACTTTGAAACTGGCACAAATAATAGTTTTTTCATTATAACACCATGCCAGTCTAAAATTTTTATTTTTCAACAGTGGTCTGAAAATGTTTTTAAAAACATATATTTTCCATAAATTCCTTCTTGCATTTGCTAAGAAGCACAATAAAAATCGAAATGAATTCAAATGTATTATCTTTAGAATGATTTATCCACCTTGCAATGTTTTGAAATTAGGGGCTTTTACTTTGAAGGTTTCCTCATTATCATAAGAACGTGACGTCATCGTTAGTGCCGCTAGCAGAAATATAGTCATCGGATATTTACAAAAAGCGATTGGCAACATCTTGCATGTATGCGGAGACAGCTGTTTGAGATTAGTATTTATAGTTAGTTATTACAAAGGGACATATCTAAAATTCTGTTGAGCTGTTACACGCTCATGCAGTCCATAACTTGTTGTAAGCGGGCATTGCCGCTCGTGTTCAGAAAAACGAATGACATTTTTTTCACATCCCATCGATCGTCTTTCAAGGAAGGACACCTAGCTGGCTAGCTTTAGGCTATCCTTTACTCGAAGGCTAATGATAGGCATGCCGCTAATGCACTAGCTACTGAACATGTCAATTACATTTTGTTTTATTCTTTATAATTGTAGCAACTGGTTATGTTATTGTCACTGTTAGTGATGCAAGCTGTGACTTTAAATCTGTATCATGAATAGCATAGACAGTTTATAAACATAGCTAGCTTAACGGTATTAGCTAGCTTAATGCTATCTAGGTCTCCCCATTGCATTGAATAATTTTGTCAAAGTTATTAGCCAGCTACCGTTATACTGAAGAGAAATCGCAGCCAAAATGGATTCATTCTTGGACTATGAAGAATGCATCCAGGACTCACCTGCATTTAGGTTGGTAACCTTCACTAGGGCTTGGAAAAACTCCTTGCTCCTCTACCTGTCACAACACTGGTCTGGATGATTTTAAACAATATAACACTATGACAATATGGTGCATTTCATAGCTCTGATGGTGAGTTTCTGAAGACTGGGGAATAATCTGTTTTTATTGGTTTTGCTCAGGCTTACCCTGGATAAGTGTCAAACTGATGTTGCAGAGCTGCAGAGTCAAGTGGAAAAGGTGCAAAGTTCTTTGTGCTCTGAAAATGTAGCAAGCAGCATGATGATTTTGCTTCTGCAGTGATGTCAATTGTAAGTCATAAATATCTGAGTGTGTATACCTCCTGATGCAGGTGATGAAGCTCTGTGGCAAGATGGTTGAATCAGGGCAAGCATACAACACAGCAAATCAGCATTTCCTCGCCGGACTGGCCGAGTTCTCCACGTATCACAAACGTGACAGCGTCATCATGGTATGTATGAACAGGGAGAGGGTTAAAATGTAGGAAAGAAGGGCTTGGGGCAATTATAAGGGACACAAATCATTAGGCTAAAATTGGAATTTGGTTCTGTTTTATTATCACTAAATTGATGTCTGTTGCATTCTACTCTTCTATCCTCATAGAACTGCATGAGTCAGTTCATTCAAGGACTACAGGAGATGATCAACTTTCATACTGTGAGTTGAGTTCCACTTGAGACGGATGATTGTTGTCCACTTGTTATGTGCTTTAGTCAGCGCAGGTTTTACTCTCCTAGTGGTTCTCTCCCGCCTTTAGGTGCTGTTTGACCAGACGCAAAGAGCTATCAATCAGCAGCTGTCAAACCTTCTCACACAGTATGTTGCCTTGCGCACACACACAAACACACACACACAGGTGCACTTATAACTTGTTATAAGCATGAGCCTTAATAATGTCTTATAATAAGGCTTAGGTCTCTCGATATTTCAACTTACTCAAAATGTCTGGAATCTAGTCAGGATCATTATCATTAGGGTAACCTAGCGGTAAGAGCGTTGGGCCAGTAACTGCTGGTTCGAATACTCGAGCCGACAAGATGAAAAATCTCTCGATGCCCTTGAGCAAGGCACTTAAACCTAATTTGTTACAGGGGCACCATACTACTATGGCTGACCCTGTAAAACAACACATTTCACTACACCTAACAGGTGTATGTGACAAAAGAAGAAGAGATAATTATAAGACCGTGTACGGGGGTCATGTATGCTCATGACAAGTTTTACAATGCATTATAACTGCATCATAATGCACTATAAATGTCCTTTGTGTCTTTGTCATTTAGGTTCATACCCCAGCTAGGAGAGACTAGGAAGGAGTTTGTGCGGATTGGGGAGGATCTGGAGACGGCGGCGGTGAAAAATGCCCAGGTATACCGCCACAAAGTCACCGATGCAGAGCGCGCCAGCCATCTTCTGTTGGCCACACGCAAATGTCACCAGCACTTTGCCCTTGATTACTGCTTGCAGGTAAATGCAATAGCCAGATGCATAACCACAGATCAATACATACAATTGGAAAATAAACTGGTAGTTATAGTCAAATTTAGTTTGAGGAGGTACTAATTAGGGTTGCAAAATTTCGGAAAGGTGTTAAAAGTCTCCAGCCCGGAATTCTGAAAATACCTGCGAACTTTGGAGACATTTTCTGGAATTTTGCAACCCTACTTGGGATTAGGGATGTTTACACAGGATAGGAATTGTTAGCGGAGTGAGTAGCACTCAGGTAATTCTTACTTAGATGATTCTTTTCATTCTGCTCATAGTGTAAAGTACACTCAGTACACTTCTTTTTTATTTTACCTTTATTTTAGCAGGTAAGTTTACCCGAGAACACATTCTCATTTACCGCAATGACTTAGGGAATAGTTACAGGGGGGGAGGAGAGGGAATGAAGGGAGATGATTAGGTTACGATGATGGTATGAGGGCCAGATTAGAAATTGAACGAATGTGTGATTCCTCAGAGAGCAGATGATGGCTGCTGAAGTAGGGCATTCCCAGCAGAGACTATTTAGCAGAGAACTCAGACGACAAAGGACTCACTGGCAAAGACATCCTGGAACAGCGGGAGGGGTTTATTTGTTTAAGGTTTGAGTAAGCAGGTGAGAGAACACGTTTAGGTACGTCTAACAGAGCAGGAACAGATACTGTATGTCATCATAAACAGGCCGGCGCATAACCAGACAACCCATGACATGGCTAGACATTAGCAAACATGCATTTTAGGACGGCTATTAATGACAAGGATGAGTCCTGGGGTCGTGTTCATTAAGGTGGAATTAAAGTAATAATAAATGCAACAGAAAACAAAATATGAGCGTTTCTTATTGGATAAGTGAAGGAAGTCCCTCCTTGTTTCAGTCCATGTTCTTCAATTTGGTGCCTAATAAACAGAACCCAGAGTTAACGGAGTTACGGCATTCATTTAGGTTTCTTCAGTGATTGGTGAGGTCATATTAATACGTTCAATGCCTTGAAATTCATTTTGTGAAGTTCAACAGATTTTTAGATTGTGGCTTGCATTGTTTTTGTTAATTTGTCCTTTTATCCATTGCTCTTCTTGCAGCTGAATAACTTCAAGGCCCAGCAGAAGCTGGACATCCTAAATTCTGTGAGTCCCAGTTTCTAAGCTGTAGTGGGTGATCTTAAATGCAAACGTAGTTAAATACCCAGGTGAACTCAGTGTAATGAATGACAATAAATAATTAAAATGTGAATTGGGAAGAACATTGGAGAGTGGGCATGTCAGATGTAGATGTAGAATTGGTTGATCAGTCATTCCTATATTGTTTGTTTCAGGTGTTCTCCTACTTCCATGCCCAGTATACCTTCTTCCACCAAGGCTTTGACTTGCTGAGAGACTTGGAGCCCACTATGAAGTCCATGGCCGCACAGGTGAGACTACAGTGACAGACTAGACGATGTGATTGTTAGTTGAGGGAAAGTCACTATAACTAGGGAGAGGAGTTTTTACTGACCACGCGACCTGACCAGGAAAAACTCTGTAGCTAAAAGTACCTGGCTTGACTGTAAAAAATATATATATATTCTGGTTCTCAACAACAACAAAAAAGGACATACTCTCCGTTCTGTGTCAGTGGCCACTGATTGCATACAGAAGTCAGACGTGCGCTCTTTAAACTGGAGGGTGAGGAGGGGGATTTTTCCCAATAGTTAATTAAATTAGCTAGTTTAATGTGAAATGTGTTACATTTAAAATTAAATATTGAAAAGAGACTAAAAATACAATTTAAAAAGTCATTAAAAAATTCTGAGCGAGGAGGACATTTTTTCAGAGGAGGTCAAAAGGGCAGGTGCTCTGGCACTGGTTGAGCCCTATCTGGGCTTGTGCCTGCCACTCAGGGAGTATATAGTCCAGAATGAGGCTGCCAATATCATTGTCTACTGGTTCATTGGGATTTCTGATAATATGCCTCTTGACAGCTCGCCCAGCTCTCGACTGAATGTACAGCTAAAAGAAAGGACCTGGAGAATACCCACCTACTGGTCCAGCAGAGAGTGAGTGTTATCATCAGATGCCAGACGCTCACAGTTACTGAAGGATTATCACTTAACTAACACAAATGTGTGTGTTTGTGTCCAGGATGCCTCAGGGGAGCCCATACTAAGTTCCTGTCCTGATGGTGGGGAAACCATACAGGGCTACCTCTTCAAAAGATCTCGGAGAAAGAACAAGACATGGAAGAGGTGAGTGAGAGTAACACAAATTCTTTACTGTGATACCTTACAACTTATGTCACACAATGGCAGTTAATTACTCCCCTGTATTCAACACGTCACTAAATCTCAAATCTTGCTGTAGATGCTGGTTTTCCATTAAAGACAACCAATTGGTATACACAAAGTCCCATAAGGTAGGACAGTTTATTTATGTATTTATTTGGTCTTTTGAGCAATAATTTATTATAGTTGTACTGCAGAATTTTATTACAGACATTTTTGTGTCCTTGAATAGTTGTGATTGACAGTTATCTTCCTGTAGGAGGAGCCTGTGTCGCTGTTTGATGACCTCAGGCTGTGTGCGGTGAAGTCTCTGGACAGCATTGACCGCCGCTTCAGTTTTGAGCTGGTTTCTGTTAAAAAGTAGCTAAGCAAGTTTTAATTTCTATATTTTTTGTTCTATTTACATTTTTTCTGAAGTTTTCCACCAAATGTTGTTTAAATGTATCTCCGTGAGGCTTTATCTGTGAGATAATAAAAACTCAAGTCATTGAAGATTTAACAGTGCAATCTTCGCAGCTGATTTCAGATACAGTGGAAATATTTTAGTTATATTTTGCATGTGACGCATTGCATTAAAGCAGAGCTCAAGTCCAAGTTATCCCTCATTGACCTGTCTGTCTTCCTCTGCCCAGATGCTGTGCCCTCCAGGCTGACTCAGAGGAGCTGAAGCAGGCTTGGATCAGTGCCGTTCAAGGGAGCATAGACATGGCCTACCGCGAGAGAGTGGAGTCCCAGCAGCCTCAGGTATTTACAACTCAGACAAGCTTACAGACACATTAACAGATTTTCCATGCTACAATATTTAACTACAATTGTCGAGCACTTAGATTTTTGTATAAAATAAAAATTGGCCAAAGAAAACAAAAACAAAGTCACATTTAACTAAACAAAACAGCATACCGTCAGTGTCCTATTGACTTATTAAGGAATATCTAGGCAAATACATTCTAACTATGCCTCTCTGTGTGCCCAGCCCAAAGAAAGCCCTCTGCCCCTCCAGAGCCCCTCAGACCCCCAGCCAGGACAGCCTCCTCAAAGGCCTGCAGCGTTGGTTGTGGCCCTCCAAAGTCCGGGGAACCACCGCTGCTGCGACTGCAGTGAGGAGGAGCCACGCTGGGCCAGCGTCAACCTGGGTATCACCATGTGCATCGAGTGCTCCGGCATCCACAGGTACTGCCTTGCTAGTGTGTGGTGTTTATAGTCCTGGGGGACTGACAGGACTATAGGGCGTGCAGGCTTTTGTTCCAGTCCAGCACTTTCACACCTCATTTTACAGATCAAGGTCTCACACATACCTTGATTAGTTGAATCAGGTGTGTTAGTGCTAGGCTGGAAGTCCTGTCAGTCCCCCTGGAACTTCCCAAGACCAGTGTTACTGACCACCATGTTTCTGTTGTGTTGTGTTTTTTTAACAGGAGCCTCGGGGTCCATCTCTCCAAAGTGCGATCTCTCACCCTAGACTCCTGGGATCCCGAACAGCTGAAGGTACTGTAGCAGAAGTCTCACATACATGTTACAAATTAAAGTTGAGTAGCTCAAGATAAAATATTACAATTATGAGTAGTAGCCCTGAGATTTTCCTGACTGCATGACCAGCTGGCTATACCTAGGGCCAAGAGTTTTACTGGTCAGAGCTCATGGTCAGGAAAAAACGAAGGGCCCCTAAGTATGAGGTTAGTTTCTTAACTCTTCTGCTCTGTTCTACTCTGCAGCTGCTGTGTGGTCTGGGTAATGATGTCATCAATGGGATATATGAGTCCAGGTGTGCAGCAGAGGGCAGAGTAAAGCCTAGTGCTGGCAGCCCTCGGTAAGCATTTCGCAACCGTTTCTTTGGCAACACTGTCAAACCCCTTATATTCCCATTACTTCGCTATTTTGGACTAAAATAAAACCCCTTATATTAGTCTGTTCCGATTGAAAGAGACTTACTCCATCAATTGAAAGGCATTGATTATAAAAGAGCTACACTGAATGAGCTGAACTCTTAGAAAGGTTCCATCTAGAACCTAAAAGGGTTCTTTGGCTGTCCCCATGGGAGAACCCTTTGAAGAACCCTTTTAGGTTCTAGGTAGAACCCTTTCCACAGGGTTCTACATGGAACTATTTTTTTCTAAGAGTGAACACTGGAGTAGGTTTCAAAAGACTTCACATGGGGCTTTACAATGTTCGATTAGAAACAAAACTACTAAAATAACTCCCTGCACAGTCCCCTGCTTTAACAGTTATTCTCTCTTTCTTTCAGCCCAGAGAAAGAGACATGGATTAAAGAGAAATATGTGGAGAAAAGATTTGTGAAGGATGCCAGCTCGCCTGAAACACGTAGGTCCCTATCGTACTACTCAGCTCTGCAGGGGTTTGATGTTGATTGTGTGTCTCTGTGTGAATTTAATGAGTCCAACTCCTAAATTTCCTCTCAGTCCAGTCCTCTTTCAATGACGCTATTATTGTTACTGTAGAGATTGGGAGGGAGAATGCAGGGCGCCAGTTGTACCAGGCTGCTTTCCAAGGGGACCTGGTCACCATGGCATCAGCGTTGGCGCAGGGTGCAGAGGTGAACTGGAGCCACGCTGAGGAGGAGGGACGCACTGCTCTCATTGGCTCAACTTTTGGGGTGAGTAGCGCCATGGACATTACTTAAAGGTACAGTCAGCGATGCACAAAGTAATCAGCAATATCAAGCTGCTAAGGACATTCAATCCCAGGGCTAAACTTCTCTGCTGTTTCGGTTTTGCAGTTATCACATTGACGCTATTGAAGTGCACCGATGCAGATGGGCAGCTATTCTGTGATACTCTTGAGTGCATCGTGATGCATCATGCTTATCTGCAACATCATGACAATGTAATATTGCTAAGTCTGTTTGACATAGATTGGGTTATATTTATACTTTAGCATGGTAGGCCCCCAAGTTTATCCTGACTAGGTAGTTTGTTTTATGTGTATTTTTTTTAAACTTCAGGGCCATAAACATGGGGTGTGCACTTGTCTTACATTTTCTGTCTGTCTGCAGGGCTCCCTATCGGCCTGTGAGTTCCTACTGCAGAATGGAGCCAATGTAAACTACCGTGACCAGCGTGGCCAAGGTGCCCTTCACACTGCAGCCACCTGGGGCCACACAGGGTGAGGGTCACACCCATAGAGATACATCAGTTACATATACAGTATATGTATGGTGTTGAATAGAGTTCTGTTTAATTCACACCAATGCTTTCACACAGTCTAGGGTTGGGCAATATTACTATAGTATCGTCTATTGACGATGATTGACAGCTAGGTAGCCTGAATGTCAAGACCGTTGGAAATAAATGATCTGTGTGGGTCAGAAAACCACCTGACCCTCCATGGCCAATAACCTATCCTCCTACTAGGCCTATCATAAAAGCTTTAAGACAAGTTAGAATGATATACAGTAGCCTATATCCCAAATATTCAAATAGCCTAAGAAGGTTGACGCTTTAAAAAGGAACACGAATGAAAGTCGGAGTCTATAGGACCTAGGCGTAGGCTATTCTCAATCACAGCTTTATGAGAGCGATAGAACAAACAATATTAAGAGAGGAGGAGGCAAATAGTCCTAAAGCGATTATTATCCAGTTCTAAAGACGGTAGACTTTGCTTCTATTCAGCACATGATTTATAACTCACTACTGTGAGACGGCCCATTTGACTGACACTTTGCTCCATCATGACATGTGTCACAAAGACACACATAAATCTGTTTCACTTTTTGGCCAATAGGGGCGATAACATTGTCCAACCATAACACAGTCAGGGAATACAGTATATAGAGCAGGGATGAGCAACACCATAGACTATGGCTGGCTATTTTACAATATCTACACTATGCATGCCCAAAACGTAGCTTCGTTTTAACTGGTATGCTATTGGAACAGTGCCTGTAACTTGGACCCAGAGTTTATGGTCAGGGTAAAGTCCTTGGTCTACATATAGCAGTAGAAGAAGTACTTCCAGGTCAGGCCAGGGGTTCTCTTAAGTTTTTGGGGTCAGGGACCCCTTTTGTGATGGCAAATTCCTCCGGGACCCCTTCATAATCAGAACACAACTCCTACTTGAGAATTCAATAAAAAAGCATGCAAAGAGTTTTACTATGATTTCTGCAGTGCATGATCAGACTAACCAAGTATCTGGCCCCTTTTCTTATTTTTTTAAATAATTTGGTTGCTGACCCCTTGCAGTACCACTTTGAGAACCACTGATGTCTTGGGCTATAGTATATCAGTCTATGATTGGTTAAAATCTGTTTGGTGGTTGCAAATGAATAACGTGTGTATCATGTTTCTCACAGGCAAGTGTGTCTACTTCTAAAAAAGGGAGCCAATCAGTATGCAGTTGACGAGAGGGGGCAGGACCCACTCGCCATTGCCATAGAGACAGCACATGCCGATATTGTAACCCTGTAAGTAAATCCACTCTGAAATGCAGAAAAAGTAGAAGCTTTGTGGTAGTTTGTTAATGGCCTGTATTTTTTGGGGACTGTTTTCCAGACTACGAATGGCTCGCATGAATGAAGAGATGAGAGACTCAGAGGGATTCTTTGGATCTATGGGTAACATTCACTATGTTAATGTTTAATAAAATGCTGATACCTTTTATTTGTTTCTCGCCTGTGAGAAACCTGTATACATACGGGTTGAAAATGGAAGATATGTTAACTGAGAAGAGCCTAAATTGGAACGCAGTGGCTGCCCAGTAACATGCTATACATGACATCAGAGCTCAGGGCCTCCACTTCACAGCTCTGTATGGGTTTTGACCTGTCAACTTTTCTGAACTTGAGCACCACACGTGACAAGAAGTTGCCCCCATCCTTCCCACTAATTGGGCAACTTTTGCAAATGTTTTGTTGTCTGAGTGAGGGGAATGCTGTAAATTAAGAGGTATTTTAAGTGTATTTTTGAAAGATGAGACGTTTAGTATTATAATAAATACCGCTGTGATGTCATACAAGCAAGCCAAACACCTGTGAATCCAAATGTGTACTTCACATTTCCATAAAACTCATGGGCATATACAGTGTCTACATTTATGATCACTATGTTGATGTACAGTTACAAGATGACATGGATTCATACCCTAGGTTGTTATAAACAGAATGAGCCAATGTTTGTCTATTGTGACGAAAATTTGCGGCAGAACATGCACCTAAATGCACGCATGACTCCTTTATGACTCCTTTTTAAGATTGTATTTTATAACTTAACTAGTCATGTTGGCAATAGAACAAGCTTTCAAAATTATGCCCACCTGACCCAGATTGCCATTTATAATGGGACGTTTTTGGATTGCGTAAACAACAGCAGTAATTGTGCTGGGGACAATAAAAGGCCACTCTAAAATGTGCAATTTTGTAGCACAACACAATGCCACAAGTTTTGAGGGAGATACAACTCGCATGCTGACTGAAGGAATGTCAACCAGAGCTGTTGCCAGAGAATTAAATGTTTATTTCTTTACACTAAGCTGCCTCCAACATAGTTTTAAAGAATTTGGCAGTATGTCGAAATGGCCTCACAACCGCAGACCACGTGTAACCATGCCAGCCCAGGACCTCCACATCCGACTTCTTCACTTGTGGGATCGTCTGAGAGGGGTGTTGAGGAGTATTTCTGTTTTGCGTGGAAAAACTCATTCTGATTGACTGGGCCTGGCTCCCCAGTGGTTGTTTCAATTGACTGATTTTCTTATATGAACTGTAATTGTTGCATGTTGCGTTTTTATTTTTGTTCAGTATAAAATGCACAGAAAACAGTTCTGCGGTGAACTGCTGTGTCCTCAATTTTGGTCTAATAATTTCCCCATAATCTCCAAACTGTTCCCTTGGAATTGCTACCATGTTTATGCATGTGCTTTTCATATTTCTTCTGTAAGAAACATTTCAATTTAGCCCTATCCATATAGTCCAATTCCCATGGAGTTGCAAGTCGTATCGATTTCCAGAGTTGAGGTGAAACAATCGACCCAACAATGTTTATCTAAACTTTGTGAGTAGACTTTGTTCTTTCACCTTCTGTGGTATTTGTCTGTAGCTTGGCTGATGCCACCCACGTGGTACACAGCTAGGGAGAGCTGTGTCCCACTGGTCTGGACAGGAATTCATTTGTTGGTGCAATATTCACTCAGAAATAGAGCACGCTTTGATTGGCTATCTCAAACGTTGAGACCTCTTGTTTGGATGTGAAAATCTAACATTTGTAAAGGAAGAGGGCGGTGCTCCGGGGCTGTGTGAGGCTGTCCATGAGGGTGTTTGAGAGAGAAAGACGAAGAGAAGAACAAACCAGTAAAAGCACAGCCCCCTTCATTATTGACGCATCGTGCTGACAGCATCTAACAGCCTCCCTAGACTCTGAAGTCAGGAGGACTTCGAGTTTTGGTATCAGCCAGACTTCTCTGTCCGTGCTGAATGTGAAAACTCCTACAATGCTATTTTGCTGTGCTAAATACTAAACACAACCCTTAATCGAAACACAAAATGTTGCTGAAATGCTTGTGTGTTTCTTTCCAGGTGACGATGAGACATTTCAAGACATCTTCCGTGACTTCAGTGATATGGCTTCTCACGATCCAGAAAGACTGACCCGTCGACAGTTCAGCAGAAGCGGAGAAGCGGAGGGACAGGACAAGAGGATGGTGAATGACCAGCACAAGGCAGAGAAGGAGGAGGAAGACACATAGGGAGACTCTCAATTGCATACTCCTCGTGTCCTCTCATCTTGCCTCTTTCTAAAAAGCCATTGGAGGAAAAGATCAGACGGGTGGGGCCTCTGGCATTCTCATCCAATGGGTTGTGAGGAGAGAGGACGCAAGGATTATGCAATAGAGATTCTCCCATGTAAATAAAGAGGAGGAGACCTAGGGTTGGGAATTATAAAGGAAAAGGGTCATTACCACTTTTCAGGTCAAGAATGGGGAACCCAGGGGTGAATTCAATGAGGTGAAACATTCACATCGTTGCAGGTAGAAATGACATGACTCTCAGTTCTACAGAACAGACTCACACCTAATATATACAAAACATTTACAGTATATCTAAACATTCTGTAAAGTTGCACCCTTCTGGTCCTTCAGGGCTGCAGTGTCTGACAGTTGTCATTGTGCCTCAGCAGTTAAATAACAAATCAAATTCTGACTTGAACATAGTAAAAGCATTTTTTTTTAACTTGCTTCAGTTTTGAGGCACACTTTTGAAGTTATTAGAAAAGTTACCTGAACATTTTACAAAGAAAAAGGAAACTTAAACTACTAGGCCTACTGCTACAAGGAAGCAAACGGTCTCAGGATCTCAATCCTGTTTAGAACTTATAATATTAAATGTTACAGTCTTGAATACTGGTCAGTAGACCCTTAAACCCGCAAGGAATGAATGCTCCCATTCTTGTGAATGGATGTTTCATAGGATGGATGCATATGAACTGTGTTTGCACAGTCTGCTGTAATGACCAAAAAGGACATAAATAAGGAATATAAAAGGGTTACATATTGAAATACTAAAGTATTATATTTATGTATTGTTATTAGCAACTCCAATATTTCATATGTTATTAGATGACTTACACTTACTGACTGAACTGCTGCATGCAATAGCCTATACATGTTGCTACTTACAGGTAATCTGAGGGAACAGTTGATTCTTGCTGAATGTGGGGTGTATTCACTAGGAGCCAAACAGGACGAAACAGGGAGGGACCTACCCAAATCTGTCCAATAAGAACTCTCGTTTTCATTGCAGAACATTTTCTGTTGTGAAACATTTTTGTTACAGTGTGTACTAATGATTACACCCCAGTTAATATTTCAATTTGAGTCTGGATCAATCCCATTGAAAGCAATGGCTCCTTATAAAAGATTGTTATGTTTTTGTTTGCAGAGGAAATAAGTGGACCAAAACTATAAAACGAGAATGCAGGGATTTAGAATGTATTATAAAGTGGGTAGTTTGGGTCCTGGATTATAATTGGCTGAAACAGCATTTCAGCTGTGTGTATATCAGACAATATGACGCAGAAATACTTGTTTACTGTTCTACTTGTGTTGGTAACCAGTTTATAATGGCAATTAGGCATCTTGGGGGTTTGTGGTATATGGCCAATATTCCACATCCCCTTGGGCCCTATTGCTTAAATATAGGCCTATTATATGTGATTTTACTGTGGCACAGTCAGATATAATAAAAATGTGTCAATACTGTTTTGAGTTTTTATTGGATTATGGTGCACAGTGTCCCAGATGTGATTGAAATAATGAGTAAATGATGAGTACAGTCCTTAATGGAAAAGTTATATTTTACAAACAAATCTCTATTTTGTATGTAAATGGATTGTTATAGAAAGGTCCAGACAAATATTTTGTGATTTCCCCTTTTATAGAAATTGACCCCAAACAGCAAATCACTACCTCATCCTCGTTGTGTAGTATGTGGGTCCCAAAAAAGACATGAAAAAGGCACAAAAAAACAACATAATTTTAGAAACAGCAAAGCTCTCAGTATTGTGATGCAGGTCTTTAGCTGTTGTACACATGAAATTGTGTCATACCGAACTTTATACACAACTTTATATTCCATTTTGTTGTGACTCCAGAGATACCCCTGTCCATTTTACAGGTAAATAAAGGAAAAACAAAATAAAGGACACACTGAACTAAATGAGGGGTACAAAATACACTGCTCAAAAAAATAAAGGGAACACTTAAACAACACAGTGTAACTCCAAGTCAATCACACTTCTGCGAAATCAAACTGTCCACTTAGGAAGCAACACTGATTGACAATAAATGTCACATGCTGTTGTGCAAATGGAATAGACAACAGGTTGAAATTATAGGCAATTAGCAAGACACCCCCAATAAAGGAGTGGTTTTGCAGGTGGTGACCACAGACCACTTCTCAGTTCCTATGCTTCCTGGCTGATGTTTTGGTCACTTTTGAATGCTGGTGGTGCTTTCACTCTAGTGGTAGCATGAGATGGAGTCTACAACCCACACAAGTGGCTCAGGTAGTGCAGCTCATCCAGGATGGCACATCAATGCGAGCTGTGGCAAGAAGGTTTGCTGTGGCTGTCAGCGTAGTGTCCAGAGTATGGAGGCGCTACCAGGAGACAGGCCAGTACATCAGGAGACGTGGAGGAGGCCGTAGGAGGGCAACAACCCAGCAGCAGGACCGCTACCTCCGCCTTTGTGCAAGGAGGACTGGAGGAGCACTGCCAGAGCCCTGCAAAATGACCTCCAGCAGACCACAAATGTGCATGTGTCTGCTCAAACGGTCAGAAACAGACTCCATGAGGGTGGTATGAGGGCCCGACGTCCACAGGTGGGTGCTTACACCCCAACACCGTGCAGGACGTTTGGCATTTGCCAGAGAACACCAAGATTGGCAAATTCGCCACTGGCGCCCTGTGCTCTTCACAGATGAAAGCAGGTTCACACTGAGCACGTGACAGACGTGACAGAGTATGGAGACGCCGTGGAGAACGTTCTGCTGCCTGCAACATCCTCCAGCATGACCGGTTTGGCAGTGGGTCAGTCATGGTGTGGGGTGGCATTTCTTTCTTCTCCATGTGCTCGCCAGAGGTAGCCTGACTGCCATTAGGTACCGAGATGAGATCCTCAGACCCCGTGTGAGACCATATGCTGGTTCGGTTGGCCCTGGGTTCCTCCTAATGCAAGACAATGCTAGACCTCATGTGGCTGGAGTGTGTCAGCAGTTCCTGCAAGAGGAAGGCATTGATGCTATGGACTGACCCGCCCGTTCCCCAGACCTGAATCCAATTGAGCACATCTGGGACATCATGTCTCGCTCCATCCACCAACTGTACAGGAGTTGGCGGATGCTTTAGTCCAGGTCTGGGACGAGATCCCTCAGGAGACCATCCGCCACCTCATCAGGAGCATGCCCAGGCGTTGTAGGGAGGTCATACAGGCACGTGGAGGCCACACACACTACTGAGCCTCATTTTGACTTGTTTTAAGGACATTACATCAATGTTGGATCAGACTGTAGTGTGGTTTTCCACTTTGATTTTGAGTGTGACTCCAAATTCAGACCTCCATGGGTTGATAAATTTGATTTCCATTGATAATTTTTGTGTGATTTTGTTGTCAGCACATTCAACTATGTAAAGAAAAAAGTATTTAATAATAATATTTCATTCATTCAGATCTAGGATCTGTTATTTTAGTGTTCCCTTTATTTGTTTGAGCAGTGTATATTGAATGCATGGAGTGCTTCCGCACAGGAGGTTCCAGGCACTTGTAGAATATATACCAAGGTGCACTGAAACTGTTCTGGCTGCTTGTGGTGTCTCAACGCCCTATAAGGTGTTGGTGTTTCCGTTATTTTGGCAGTTACCTGTAGCAGCAAATGGGAAAATGGGACCGCTGGAAAAGGGAATAAATATAACATTGCGGATAAAGTTTGGAATGATACAATTTCATGTGCACAACATCTAGACCTGCATCACTATACTGAGAGATTTGCCGTTTCTAAAATGACGTTTTGATGTGTTTTGTTCATGTTTTTTTCAGGGCCCCTAATACAACACAACGAGGGTGAGGCAGTGCTGTTTGGGGTATGTTTCTCTAAAACATGTGAAATCTCAAGAAAGGTGTCTGGACCCTATTTACATTTTTTTTTAAAGAGAGATTTGGTTATAAAAATAAAACGTTTCCTTTAATGTAAGGTAGCCTACTGTACAACAAGAGTCTCGAAGAATTTTTAAATACATGCGCATAAGAGTACGTCATTCGATGAGCGACCTAAACTGAACGCATGAGCATATGACGGCGCCAGTCCTTTGACCCCATTTTGGACATCGCAGGACTGTTTTATACAGCTACTTGCTAATGTTGATCAATTAGCTATTGCTTTAATTTGTTGACCGGCCAGAGACACTATCATTGCTGGCTAGCTTCCCGACTCATCTGCCTAGTGGGTCTTATTTCCTTAGCTGGATCTTGACATTGTTCAAGTTGTGGTTGCTAACTAGCTAGCAGCAGGGCCCATTTTCGATGCAGATTGCTTGTTGCGGGAAACTTGCATTTTCTCGTTGACTCAATTACCACAGATACAATTGATTATTCGCCGAGCCTAGGTACTGAGTTGATTGTCCATAGTGTCCTTCGGACAAATGGATGGCGAAGAGGACGAATTCTTCTCCGGGAACCACTCTGGTAAGACCTACTTTGATCCCGGCTCGGCGCTGAATACTGTAGCTTGCTAACGTTAGCCTAAGGAAGTACATTATAATATCATTTTAAACATTAAAATACATTTTACAGCAGGTTTCACAATACATTAAGTGTGTGCCCTCTGGCCACTCGGGTGGTATGTCTTGTGGGGTATGCATGGGTGTCAGAGCTGTGTGTTAGTAGTTTAAACAGACAGCTCGGTGCATTCCTCTTGTCAACACTTCTTACAAAAACAAGTAGTGATGAAGTAAATCTTTCCTCTACTTTTAGCCATGAGAGATTGACATGCGTATTATTAATGTTAGCTCTCCGTGTACATTTAAGGGTCAGCTGTAATTTTCCCAAGTGTCAGCTGTAATTTTCCCAAGTCCCTATATGGCACCTGACCACACAACTGGGCAGTAGTCCAGCTGTGTCAAAACGAGGGTTACTGTTGCATCATTGTTATTGTGTGCACGGTCCTCATGTCCGTTGTATATGATACTAATATTTGTAAACATTAATTTTGGAATGCCAAAAAAAGTGTTGGTTATGTCCTGGTCCTGTAGATGGTGGTGGCACCCCGGTACAGGACGAACATGCTCCTGGTTCAGATGGGGAAGAGGAGATGAGGAATGAGCCATGCCACTCTGAGGTAAGGGGATAGTTATCTAAGCAAGACGTTAAGATAACCAGTATGGTGGTCAAGCCCTCTTGATTTCCAGACCATGTTGCACATACCGATTTAACATTTAAAAATAAATATACAGTACCAGTCAAAAGTTGACTATTTTCTACATTGTAGAATAATAGTGAAGACATCAAAACTATGAAATAACACATATGGAATCATGTAGTAACCAAAAAAGTGTTAAACAAATCAAATATATTTTATATTTGAGATGCTTCAAATGAGTCACCCTTGGTGCAGCTTTGCACACTCTTGGCATTCTCTTAACCAGCTTCACCTGGAATGCTTTTCCAACAGTCTTGAAGGAGTTTCCACATATGCTGATTACTTGTTCGCTGTTTTCCTTCACTCTGCGGTCCAACTCATCCCAAACCATCTCAATTGGGTTGAGGTCATGTGATTGTGGATGCCAAGTCATCTGATGCTGCATTCCATTAGTCTTCTTCTTGGTCAAATAGCCCTTACACAGCCTGGAGGTGTGTTTCAAAATCAAATCAAATTGTATTGGTCACATACACATGGTTAGCAGATGTTATTGAGTGTAGCAAAAAGCGTGTGCTTCTAAGTTCTGACAGTGCAGCAATATCTAACATGTAATCTAACAATTCCACAACTACCTAATACACACATCTAAGTAAAGGAATGGAATAAGAATATGTACATATATAAATATAGATGAGCAATGACCAAGCTGCATAGGAAAGATGCAATGGATTGTATAAAATACAGTATATCCATATGAGATGAGTAATGCAAGATGTGTAAACATTATTAAAGTGATCCAGTCATCCACTAGTGATCCATTTGTTGAAGTGGCCAATGATTTCGAGTCTGTATGTAGGCAGCATCCTTTCTGTGTCAATGATGGCTGTTTAACAGTCTAATGGCCTTGCGATAGGTGTTTTTCAGTCTCGGGCCCAGCTTTGATGCACAGCCTTCTGGGTGGTAGCGGGGTGAAGAGGCAGTGGCTCGGGTGGTTGTTGTCCTTGAAGATCTTTTTGGCCTTCCTGTGACATCGGATGCTGTAGGTGTCCTGGTGGGCAGGTAGTTTGCTCCCGGTGATGTGTTGTACAGACCGCACCACCCTCTGGCGAGCCTTGTGGTTGTGGACGGTGCAGTTGCTGTACCAGGCGGTACAAAAAGGTTTGCTGGTTTTAGGTGACAAGCCAAATTTCCATAGCCTTCTGAGGTTGAAGAGGCGCTGTTGCGCCTTGACCACACTGTCTGTGTGGGTGGACCATTTCAGTTTGTCCGTGATGTGTACGCCGAGGAACTAAACTTTCCACCTTCTCCACGGCTGTCCCGTTGATGTGGATAGGGGGGTGCTCCCTTTGCTGTTACCCGAAGTCCATGATCATCTCCTTTGTTTTTGTTAACATTGAGTTTGAGGTTGTTTTGCTGACACCACACTCCAATTGCCCTCACCTCCTCCCTGTAGGCTGTCACGTCATTGTTGGTAATCAAGCCTACTACTGTTGTCGTCTGTTGGAGTGCATGGCCCCAGTGTTGAGGATCAACAAAGTGGAGATGTTGTTTCCTACCTTCAACGCCTGGGGGCAGCCCGTCAGGAAGTCCAGGACCTGTTGAAAAACAAATGACAGTCCCACTAAGCGCAAACCAGATGGGATGGCGTATCGCTGTGGTAGCCATGCTGGTTAAGTGTGCCTTGAATTCAAAATAAATCACTGACCGTGTCACCAGCAAAACACCCCACACCACCTCCTCCATGCTTCACGGTAGAAACCACACGTGTACATCATCCGTTCACCTACTCTGCGTCTCACAAATACACGACGGTTGGAACCAAAAATCTCAATATTTGTAGCTAGTCACACCTGTTAATTAAAATGCATTCCAGGTGACTGCTTCATGAAGCTGGTTGTGGGAATGTGCAAAGTTGTCATTAAGGCAAAGGGTGGCTACTTGTAGTAAACAAAAAGTGTGAGATTCTTCATGATTCCATATGTGTTATTTCATAGTTATGAAGTCTTCACTATTATTCTACAATGTAGAAAATAGTAAAAATCAAGAAAAACCTTTGAATGAGTAGGTGTGTCCAAACCATTGACTGGTACTGTAATATCCCATGGTTCAATGCTGACTGTTTTTGGAAGGAAAAATGTAGGCTCACACAGAAATTTAGGAGCACAATGAAAAATGAGGTAATAATTGACACAAAATAATAATAATTTTTCTAGGGCCACTAAATAAAAATGTCAGGTCGAACAGCAAAATATTTAGGGACATATGTAAGTAAAATGGTCACACTAGATCCTTGTATCCATTCCTAACTGTAGAATTATAAAGCATTTTATATTTCTGTTTTTTTTATTCAGGATGAGAATAATGATGGTGAGGGAGCTGCTCAGGCCATGGAGACAAACGGCGTGGCCAGCGGGTCAGACAACAAGTGCCCCGAACGGGCGGACAGGGACTCTGAAGGGGAGGCCCCTGGGCCTGCAGACAGCGATAACAAGGAGCAGTCCCCGCCCAAACGGGGAGGCAGCACCTCCGACATAGAGGAGTCCCCGCCCAAACGGGGAGGCAGCACCTCCGACATAGAGGAGTCCCCGCCCAAACGGGGAGGCAGCACCTCCGACATAGAGGAGTCCCCGCCCAAACGGGAGGCAGCACCTCCGACATAGAGGAGTCCCCGCCCAAACGGGGAGGCAGCACCTCCGACATAGAGGAGTCCCCGCCCAAACGGGAGGCAGCACCTCCGACATAGAGGAATCCCCGCCCAAACGGGGAGGCAGCACCTCCGACATAGAGGAGTCCCCGCCCAAACGCGGAGGCAGCGACTCCGACATAGAGGAGTCCCCGCCCAAACGCGGAGGCAGCACCTCCGACATGGAGGAGTCCCCGCCCATACGCGGAGGCAGCACCTCCGACATGGAGGAGTCCCGGCCCATACGCGGAGGCAGCACCTCCGACATGGAGGAGTCCCGGCCCATACGCGGAGGCAGCACCTCCGACATGGAGGAGTCCCGGCCCATACGCGGAGGCAGCACCTTCGACATGGAGGAGAAAGAAACCAAACGGGATGCAGCCGGGAGCGACTCTGAGAACGAGAATCGGCCCCCAGCCCGGAGCAGACACTCGTCTGCACGCAGTGACTCTGAGATTGAGACGCCCAAACACAAAGCGCAGATAGAGTCTGATGGAGAGGAAGGCGGCAAGAATAAAGGGAAGTGGAAGGCTGTAATGCACTCCGACAGTGAGGATGAGGTGGAGGCTCAGCCAGCGAAAGCAGCTGCAGGCAGTGACCAGGAGAAGGAGAGTCCCGCAAAACTGGTGGGGGAAGTTAGTGAGGATGACGACGAGATGCCAAGTAGGTGCAATTTACATCAGAGTTGACTCTTGATAAGTGCACAATCTACTGATCCCTATTCAAATATATTTTCTATTCACTTGCTCTAGATATCGACATGCTCTGGTTTAGTACACACATTCAAACTACAATAGTTCCATGTTATTGTTTAAACCAGGGTTCCCAAACTTTTTATAGTCCTGTACCCCTTCAAACATTCAACCTCCAGCTGCGTACCAGGGTCAGTGCACTCTCAAATGTTGTTTTTTGCCATCATTGTAAGCCTGCCAAACACAGTATACGATACATTTATTAAACATAAGAATGAGTGTGAGTTTTTGTCACAACGCGGCTTGTGGGAAGTGACAAAGAGCTCTTATAGGACCAGGGCACAAATAATAATATAATAATCAATAATTTTGCTCTTTATTTAGCCATCTTACATATAAAACCTTATTTGTTCGATATTTTTTTTTACATAACCACTGGTAAATGAGAAGGGAATGCATCCTTGAATGGATGCACATAACTCTGCAATGTCGGGTTGTATTGGAGAGTCTCAGTCTTAAATCATTTTCCACACACAGTCTGACTGTATTAAGTTCTCATGCTTAGTGAGGGCCGAGAATCCACTCTCCCATAGGTACGTGGTTGCAAAGGGCATCAGTGTCTTAACAGCACGATTTGCCAAGGCAGGATACTCTGAGCGCAGCCCTATCCAGAAATCTGGCAGTGGCTTCTGATTAAATTCAATTTTCACAAAACCGCTTGTTGCAATTTCAATGAGGCTCTCTTGTTCAAATATCGGTAAGTGGACTGGAGGCAGGGCTAGAAAGGGATAACGAATCCAGTTGTATTTGTTGTCCGTTTCGGGAGAGTGAAATCAAATAAAATTGTATTAGTCAAACGCGCCGAATCCAACAGGTGTAGACCTTACAGTGAAATGCTTACTTACGAGCCCTTAACCAACAATGCAGTTTCAAAACAATACAAAAGAGATAAAAGTAACAGCAGTGAAATAACAATAGTGAGACTTTATACAAGTGGGTACCGATACAGAGTCAATGTGCGGGGGTACCGGTTAGTTGAGGGAATATGTACATGTAGGTAGTGTAATTAAAGTGACTATGCATAGATGACAACAGTGAGTAGCAGTGGTGTAAAGAGGGGGACACTGCAAATAGTGTGGGTAACCATTTGACTAGATTTTTAGGAGTCTTATGGCTTGAGGGTAGAAACTGTTTAGAATCCTCTTGTACCTAGACTTGGCGTTCCGGTACTGCTTGCCGTGCGGTAGCAGAGAGAACAGTCTATGACTAGGGTGGCTGGAGTCTTTGAAAAATTGTAGGACCTTTCTCTGACACCGCCTGGTGTATAGAGGTCCTGGATGGCAGGAAGCTTTGCCCCAGTGATTTCCTGGACCTTTCGCACTACCCTCTGTAGTTGCTTGCGGTCGGAGTCAGAGCAGTTGCCGTACCGGGCAGTGATACAACTAGTCAGGATGCTCTCGATGGTGCAGATGTAGAACCTTTTGAGGATCTGAGGACCCATGTCAAATCTTTTTCAGTTTCCTGATGGGGAATAGGCTTTGTCGTGCCCTCTTCACGATAGTCTTGGTGTGTTTGGACCATGTTAGTTTGTTGGTGATGTGGACAAGCTCTCAGCTTGAAGCTCTCAGCTTGCTCCACTACAGCCCCGTCGATGAGAATTGGGGCGTGCTCGGTCCTCCTTTTCCTGTAGTCCACAATCATCTCCTTTGTCTTGATTACGTTGAGAGGTTGTTGTCCTGGCACCACATGGCCAGGTCTCTGACCACCTGCCTATAGGCTGTCTCGTCGTTGTCGGTGTTCAGGCCTACCACTGTTGTCATCTGCAAATGTAATGATGGTGTTGGAGTCGTGCCTGGGTGTGCAGTCATGAGTGAATGGGAAGTACAGGAGGGGACTGAGCACGCACCCCTGAGGGGCCCCTGTGTTGAGGATCAACGTGGCAGATGTGTTACCTACCCTTACCACCTGGGGGTTGGCCCGCCAGGAAGTCCAAGATCCAGTTGTAGAGGGAGGTGTTTAGTCCCAGGGACCTTAGCTTATTGATGAGCTTTGGGGGCACTATGGTATTGAACGCTGCGCTGTAATCAATGAATAGTATTCTCACATAGGTGTTCCTTTTGTCCAGGTGAGAAATGGCAATGTGGAGTGCAATGGAGATTGCATCATCTGTGGATCTGCTGTGGTGGTATGCAAATTGGAGTGGGTCTAGAGTTTCTGGGATGATGGTGTTGATGTGAGCCATGACCAGCCTTTCAAGGCACTTCATGGCTACAGACGTGAGTGCTACGGGTCGGTAGTAGTTTAGGCAGGTTACCTTAGTGTTCTTGAGCACAGGGACTATGGTGGTCTGCTTAAAACATGTTGGTATTACAGACTCGGACAGGCAGTGGTTGAAAATGTCAGTGAAGGCACTGGCCAGTTGGTCAGCGCATACTCGCAGTATACGTCCTGGAAATCCTTCTGGCCCTGCGGCCTTGGGAATGTTGACCTGTTTGAAGGTCTTACTTGCAGCCGCTGCGGTAAAGCGTGATCACACAGTCTTCCCGAACAGCTGGTGCTCTCATTCATGTTTCAGTGTTATTTCCCTCGTAGCAAGCATAGAAGTAGTTTCGCTCGTCTGGTAGGCTCGTGTCACTGGGGAGCTCTCGGGTGGCGTTCCCTTTGTATTCTGTAATGGTTCACAAGACCTGCCACATCCGACGAGCGTCAAAGCCGCTGTAGTACGATTCGATCTTAGCCCTGTATTGACGCTTTGCCTGTTTGATGGTTCTTTGTAGGGCATAGCAGGATTTCTTATAAGCTTCCGGCTGGGTTAGACTCCCGCTCCTTGAAAGCGGCAGCTCTAGCCTTTAGCTCAGTGCGGATGCTGCCTGTAATCCATGGCTTCTGGTTGGGGTATGTACGTACAGTCACTGTGGGTACGACGTCATCAATGCACTTACTTATGAAGCCAATGACAGATGTGGTGTACTCTTCAATGCCAACGGAGGAATCCCGGAACATATTCCAGTCTGTGCTGGCAAAACAGTCCTGTAGCTTAGCATCTGCTTCCTCTGACCACTTTTTTTCATTGATCTTGTCACGGGTGCTTCCTGCTTTAATTTTTGCTTGTAAGCAGGAATCAGGAGGATAAAATTATAGTCAGATTTACCAAATGGAGGGCGAGGGAGAGCTTTGTATGCGTCTGTGTGTGGAGTATAGGTGGTCCAGAGCTCTTTTTCCTCTGGTTGCACATTTAACATGCTGATAGAAATTTAAAACAAGTACATGAAAAATCCCATACGGAATGCTAACTAAATGCTAAAGAGCGCATTGCGAACATTTTATACAGTCTCTGACCTAAACTATTTTAAGGACAGGCATTCCAGCTCATGAAGTTATACAAGTAACTCAAATGATACACAGTTTACCTCACGCACACAATAAAAATTAGACAGCGATGCCCTTGATTCAGGAGGATATTCTCTGCAGCTAAGGTAAAGCTTGATGTTGGAAGAAGCTAACCTCTTAGCTAGATATCTAACTAGCTACTAATTTAGCAATCCAAAAGCACAACTGCAGAGAATTTCACATTTTAGACAGTTAACCTTTTTTTAATTTTTTTTTTATTTCACCTTTATTTAACTAGGCAAGTCAGTTAAGAACAAATTCTTATTTTCAATGACGGCCTAGGAACAGTGGGTTAACTGCCTGTTCAGGCGCAGAACGACAGATTTGTACCTTGTCAGCTTGGGGGTTTGAACTTGCAACCTTCCGGTTACTAGTCCCAATGCTCTAACCACTAAACTAGAATATACATATAATTGTCAGATTAGGATAGAAAACACTCGAAAGTTTCCAAAACTGTAAAAATATTGTCTGAGTATAACAGAACTGATATTGCAGGCGAAAGCCTGAGGAAAATCCAATCAGGAAGTGCCTCTTATTTTGAAACCTCTGTTCCTATGCAAGCCTATCCTCCATTTAAAGGGATATCAACCAGATTCCTTTTTTATGGCCTCCCTAAGGTGTCAGCAGTCTTTAGACATAGTTTCAGGCTTTTATTTTGAAAAATGAGCGTGAAGGATCACATTGCGTAAATGGAAGAGTGAGTTTTTGCGCAACTGAGTAAAGCCGCCATTGTTCCTCCCGCTGTTATTGAAAAGCCTACACACTCAGTTGATATATTATCGAATATATATTTTAAAAACAACATGAGGATTGATTATAAAAAAAAAAAACATTTGACGTGTTTCTGTGGACATTATGGATATTATTTGGAATATACGTCTGTGTTGTCGTGACCTCTCTTTCCTGTGGATTTCTGAAGATAACGCGACAAACAAACGTCGGTATTTTGGGTATAAAAATAATCTTTATTGAACAAAAGGAACATTTGTTGTGTAACTGGGAGTCTCGTGAGTGAAAACATCCGAAGATCATCAAAGGTAAACGATTAATTTGATTGCTTTTCTGATTTTCGTGACCAAGCTTCCTGATGCTAAGTGTACATGATGTTATGCTATGCTATTGATAAACTTACACAAGCGCTTGGATTGCTTTCGCTGTAAAGCATAATTTCTAAATCTGAGACGACAGGTGGATTAACAAAACGCTAAGCTGTGTTTTGCAATATTGCACTTGTGATTTCATGAATATGAATATTTTTTTTGTAATATTATTTGACTGTTGCGCTATGCTATTCAGCGATTGCTGACGGAAATGATCCCGCTAACGGAAAAAGGGATGTTTCTCTTTTTGCTGAGTTTAGCTCCATCTATCTGTTGGTATTAGAGGTCGACCGATTATGATTTAAAAAAAATAATAATATATATATTTGTAATAATGACAATTTCAACAATACTGAATGAACACTTATTTTAACTTAATATAATTACATCAATAAAATCAATTTAGCCTCAAATAAACAATGAAACATGTTCAATTTGGTTTAAATTATGCAAAAACAAAGTGTTGGAGAAGAAAGTAATATGTGCCAATATGTGCCATGTAAAAAAGCTAACGCTTAAGTTCCTTGCTCAGAACATGAGAACATATGAAAGTTGGTGGTTCCTTTTAACATGAGACTTCAATATTCCAAGGTAAGAGGTTTTAGGTTGTAGTTAATATAGTATTTACAGGACTATTTCTCTCTCTACCATTTGTATTTCATATACTTTTGACTATTGGATGTTCTTATAGGCACTATAGTATTGCCAGTGTAACAGTATAGCTTCCGTCCCTCTCCTCGCCCCTACCTGGGCTCGAACCAGGAACACATCGACAACAGCCACACAGCGTTACCCATCGCTTCACAAAAGCCTTGCGGCGCAAGGGGAATAACTACTCCAAATCTAAAAGCGAGTGACGTTTGAAACAGTATTAGCGGACACTCAGCTAACTAGCTAGCCATTTCACATTGGTTACACCAGCCATTCGGCTGATAGGCTTGAAGTCATTAAACAGCGCTGTGCTTGCGAAGAGCTGCTGGCAAAACGCACGAAAGTCCAGTTTGAATGAATGATTACGGGCCTGCTGCTGCTCAGACTGCTCTATCAAGTCAGACTTAATTATAACATAACACACAGAAATACGAGCCTTTGGTCATTAATATGGTCGAATCCGGAAACTATCATTTCGAAAACAAAACGTTTATGATTTCAGTGAAATACGGAGGAACTGTTCGGTATTTTATCTAACGGGTGGCATCCCTAAGTCAAAATTTTCTTGTGACATTGCACAACCTTCAATGTTATGTCATAATTACGTACAATTCTGGCAAATTGGTTCACAATGAGCCAGGCAGCTCAAACTGCTGCATATACCCTGACTCTGCGTGCAATGAACGCAAGAGAAATGACACAATTTCACCTGGTTAATATTGCCTGCTAAACTGGATTAGTAGTTATAACTAGTGATTATGATTGATTGTTTTTGTAAGATTTTGAGTGAAAACCTCCTTCCATCAGCAATGGCATTGAAGATGAAACGTGGCTGGGTCTTTCAGCGTGACAATGATCCCAAACACACCGCCCGGGCAACGAAGGAGTGGCTTCGTAAAGAAGCATTTCAAGGTCCTGGAGTGGCCTAGCCAGTCTCCAGATCTCAACCCCATAGAAAATCTTTTGAGGGAGTTTCCAAGTTTGTGTTGCCCAGCAACAGCCCCAAAACATCCCTGATCTAGAGGAGATCTGCATGGAGGAATGGGCCAAAATACTAGCAACAGTGTGTGAAAACCTTGTGACGACTTACAGAAAACATTTGACCTCTGTTTTAAATACCCTTTGTTGGCAATGACAAAGTATTGAGATAAACTTTTGTTATTGACCAAATACTTATTTTCCACCATAATTTTCAAATAAATTCATTAAAATTCCTACAATGTGATTTTCTGGATTTTTTTTCTAATTTTGTCTGTCATAGTTGAAGTGTACCTATGATGAAAATTACAGGCCTCATCTTTTTAAGTGGGAACTTGCACAATTGGTGGCTGACAATACTTTTTTGCCCCACTGTATGTTAATGTGATTTTGTTGTCTATGTACTGTTACAGTGAAGAGGAAGAAAGCCATCCTGTCAGACAGTGAAGGTGAGGAGGAGAAGGCTGACGAACCAGGTAATATGACAGACCGGCAACTGGGCATGTGCAGTTGGGTGGCTCTAGTCAAAAGTACTGTATGGGGTCAAATGTACTGTATGGGGAATAGGTTGCCATTTATGAGGCACACCTTATCTTGAAGTCTGATGGTTAGCTAATGTGTGGCGATTAAGGGTGCATCTTAAATTACCCTCTATTTCCTACATAGTGTACACTACACTGTAGTGTGTTAGGTGTGTGTTTTTTTTTTATTGACATGCTCTGTTGGCTGGGTCTCCCTTGTAAAAGTGGTCTTCTGACCTCAATTGAACTTCATGGTTAAATCATGTAAAATAGTTTTTGTCAGAGCCGTGGGGCTGAGGATGATAATAATGGTGGTGACTTTTCCTCAGTGGTGAAGAAGAGCCGCGCCGTGTCTGACGATGACAACTCCGACAGTGACGCAGGCTCGGAGGCGCCGGACAAAACCATGGCCAAACTGCGGGAACTGGGATCAGAAAGCGAAGACGAGGATGATGGACAGAAGGTGGAAGGAGGGAAGAAGGACGAGAAAACACTGTTTGGTAGCGACAGTGATTCAGGCGACGAGGAAGAGTAAGTATTCCGATCCCCCTCTCCCCCACACACACTTCTTTTTAGTTTGAGTTATGATTTTCCTTACACAAATGACATTTTTGTTTACTTTCGTTTTTATCCGATTTGAGATTCTTTCTGTAATGAAAGTAGTAGTATTTTTATTGTGGAACTTGACATAAATCCAATCAAATGCTTTGTGAACAACGGGTGTAGACTAATAGTGAAATGGTTCCTTATGGGTCCCTTTCCAACAATAAAGTTAGAGATAGATTGATAATGAAATAGTGACAAAAAGAATAAATACTTAGTGAATAACAATGAGTAAAAATAAGTTACAATTGCCGGTCAATGTGCTGTGGTATGAAGTAGCTATGTACAGTGCATTTGGAAAGTATTCAGACCCCTTGACATTTAACTTACAGCCTTTTTCTAAAATGGATAATTTTTTCCCCCCCTCAATCTACCAACAATGCCCCATAATGACAAAGCAAAAACAGTAAAAAAAATTTTTTTTTAAATAAATTAAACTGAAATATTACATTTACATAACTATTCAGACCCTTTACTCAGTACTTTGTTGAAGCACCTTTGGCAGCGATTACAGCCTTAAGTCTTATTGGGTATGACGCTACAAGCTTGGCACAACTGTATTTGAGGAGTTTCTCCCATTCTTTTCTGCAGATCTTCTCAAGCTCTGTCAGGTTGGATGGGGAGGGTCACTGCACAGCTATTTTTAGGTCTCTCCAGAGATGTTCGAACAGGTTCAAGTCCTGGCTCAGGCTGGGCCACTCAAGGACTTTGAGACTTGTTCCCAAGCCACTCCTGTGTAGTCTTGGCTGTGTGCTTAAGGTCGTTGTTCTATTGGAAGGTGAACCTTCGCCTCAATCCTGACTAGTTCCCCCAGTCCCTGCCGCGATAAAACATCCCCACAGCATGATGCTGCCGCCACCGTGCTTCACCGTAGGGATAGTGCCAGGTTTCCTCCAGACGTGGCGCTTGGCATTCAGGCCAAAGAGTTAAATGTTGGTTTCACCAGACCAGATCTTGTTTCTCATGGTCTGAGAGTCCTTTAGGTGCCTTTTGCCAAAAACTCCAAGCAGGCTGTCATGTGCCTTTTTACTGAGGAGTGGCTTCTGTCTGGCCACTCTACCATAAAAGCCTGATTGGTGGAGTGCTGCAGAGATGGTTGTTCTCCCATCTCCGTAGAGCTGAAGCTCTGTCAGAGTGACTATCGGGTTCTTGGTCACCTCCCTGACCAAGGCCCTTCTCCCCGATTATTCCGTTTGGCCGAGTGGCCAGCTCTTGGAAGAGGCTTGGTGGTTCCAAACTTCCTCCATTTAAGAATGATGGAGGCCGCTGTGTTCTTGGGGACCTTCAATGCTGCAGACATTTTTCGGTACCCTTCCTCAGATCTGTGACACAATCCTGTCTCGGAGCTCTCCGGACAATTCCTTGGACCTCATGGCTTGATTTTTGCTCTTACATGCACTGTCAACTGTGGGCCTTTCCAAATCATGTCCAATAAATTTTATTTACCACCGGTGGACACCAATCAAGTTGTAGAAACACCTCAAGGATGATCAATGGAAACAGGATGCACCTAAACTTAATTAAGACTCATAGCAAAGGTTCTGAATACTGTTTTTTCTTTGTCATTATGGGGTATTGTGTGTAGAATGAGGAAAAAATGTGTTTAGTCCATTTTAGAATGAGGCTGTAACGTAACAAAATGTGGAAAAGTGAAGGGGTCTGAATACTTTCCGTATGTACTGAAAGGATGTGTGTGTTGTAGTCAGTATGGTATGCTCTCTCGAATAGGAAAATGATTGCTGACATTTTTGGTGACTCTGGCGATGAAGAGGGGGAAGAGTTTACGGTGAGTTGTACAAATCAAATTTTATTCGACACATGCTTCGTGAACACCAGTGAAATGCTTACTTATGGTATCTTCCCATCAATGCAGAGAGAAAGAAAATAGAGAAATAATAGCAAAGTCATTATATACACAGTGAGTAAAGATAACTTGGCTATATACATGGGGTACCAGTACCAAGTCCATGTGCAGGGGTATGAGGTAGATACAGTGCCTTCTGAAAGTAGTCAAACTCCTTGACATTTTGTTGTTACAAAATGGGATTAAAATGGATAGATTTATTTATTTTGAATCTACACAAATTACTCTGACAAAGTGAAAGAAATTATATATTTTTTTAAGAATATTGAGAAATAAAACAAATATACAGTATCTCTTAGTCTCTTAGAGCTTTTGCACACCTGGATTGTACAATATTTGCCTGTTTTTTGTTTTTTTAAACTCTTATTGTTGATCATTGCTAGACAGCCATGTTCAAGTCTTGCCATAGATTTTCAAGCCAATTAAAGTCAAAACGGTAACTATACCACTCAGGAACATTTGTCATCTTGGTAAGAAACTCCAATGTAAATTTGGCCTTGTGTTTTAGGTTATTGTCCTGCTGAAAGGTGAATTTGTCTCCCAGTGTCTGTTGGAAAGCAGACTCAACTATATATTTTTTTTGTAGGATTTTTAGCTCTAACGTTTATTTTCATCCCCCCTAAAAAACTCCCTAGTCCTTGCCGATGAAGAGCATACCCATAACATGATGCAGCCACCACCATGCTTGAAAGTATGTAGATTGATACTCAGTGATGTTAGATTTGCCCCAAACATAATGCTTTGTATTCAGGACAAAATGTCTTTGTAGTGACTGGGTGTATTGATACACCATCCAAAGTATAATTTATAACTGATATGCACTGTCAACTGTGGGAATTTGTATATAGACAGGTGTGGCTTTCCAAATCCAATTCATAGAATTTACCACAGGTAGACACCAATCAAGTTGTAGAAACTTCTCAAGGATTATCAACGGAAACAGGGTGCACCTGAGTAAAAAGAGTCTGAATATTTATGTGAATAAGGTATTTCTGTTTTTAGTTAATAAATGGGCAAAAGTGTATTACAAAAATGTTTTTGCTTCGTCATTATGGGGTATTGTGTGTAGATTGAGTTTTATTTTAATCCATTTTAGAATAAGGCTGTAACGTAACAAAAAGTGAAGTGGTCTGAATACTTTCCCGAATGCACAGTAAGTTTGGTTGAAGATTGGAGCAAGCCTTTAAAAATACTTAGAATTCATTTGTTGCCAGCCTGGGGTCATGCATTCCCCATAAAACACATTTACCCTAGAACCTTTATTATTCAGTAACCTCAAATACCGCCATAACGTAAAACATTTGAAAAACACAGTGAAAAGGTCAAACTACCATATCAGATCTGTGAACACCAAGGGCCGGTTTCCCAATCATAGACCAAGTTTAATGTGTCTGGGAAACCGCCCCCAAAGGTTTAGGGACTCTCGGGAATTGTCTAAACTCCGAAACTATACCGCATCTGATTCAAGTTCCCTACGGCTGACGTTGTTTTTTCTGCACCAATAGGGTTTCAATCAGGAGGATCTGGAGGGGGATAAGAGCCAATCTCAGGCCTCTGCGAAGAAAGCAATGGCAGATGACTCTGACTCTGATGAGGGCGTGGACAGGGGTGGTGGCCAAGAGTGAGTATCTCATGTATCTCATTGTTTTCAATCAGTCGATTTCCACTTGCCACTATACTTTCATTCTATAGTGGAGGCATGGCTGACTCTGTTTCTATTCAGCACCAGTTTCATGTCGGACTTCGACGTGATGCTGGCTCGTAAGAAGGCCCAGAGTGGGAAGCGGCGACGGAACCGCGACGGGGGAACGTTCATCAGTGATGCTGATGACGTGGTCAGCGCTATGATCACCAAGATGACAGAAGCTGCAGAGGTGATGTTTTGGGCCCCAAAATGTGTGTTCTGTCATAGGTCTTCACAATGCTGGTGTGGGTGTACCATTCTATGTGATTTACAGGAGGACAGAACACTGAACGCTCAGAAGAAGCCAGCGTTAAAAAAGCTGACCCTCCTCCCCACTGTAGTTATGCACCTAAAAAAGTGAGTCCATCCATGGCTCTCAATACTACCACAAGCCTAGTCTATAGACACTGAGTGTAGAAAACATTAGCAACACTGGCCCATGACAGACTGACCATGTGAAAGCTATGATCCTTTATTGATGTCACTTGTTAATTCCACCTCAATCTGTAGATCAGGGGTTCTTAAACTTTTTCAGCCTGGAACCCAAATGAGAAATTCTCATCATTTCCTGAGACCCAAGCTTAGGAACGTATTAAACTAGACGTAATATTGGTACATTTCATTGCCCTTATGCCTAAAACAAATGCAATGTAGCCAAAACGAATAACAATGAAATTAAATAGCCATATCCAATAGTTTTTCATGTTTATTTTCCCCCATTTTAAAGCTCTTACATATCAGTCTGGGTTGGAACTGTTGCTGTTAAAATTCAATAAATAATTTTAATTCTGAACTGGAACAAACTGATTGATCCAGGCTGTATCACATCTTGACGCGATTGGGAGTCCCACAGGCGGCACGCAATTATCCCAGCATTGACCAGGTTTGGCCGCCATAGGCCATCATTGTAAATAAGAAATAGTTCTTAACTGACTTGCCTAGTAAAATAAAGGTTCAATTTAAATAAATAAAATATTTAAAAAAACAATCACACAGATGTAGACCAGGAAACACACAGTCCTAATGAGAGGTGTGTGGCTGGTTGACGTTTTCAACAAGCAGGTCTATTCTGGAATCAGTTTTTGACAGTACAACACTGAGGTCATGCTCAGCATTGAGACTGTTTCTGTACGTGTTTTTTAAGTAATCCAGAGTTGAGAACCCTGACTGACATGGGCATGTGGTGCCAAACTTGACCAGAACATGTACTGCTTTCTCAGGCAGGCAGGAGACGGCTTCTTGCTGCAGATGAGCAACCCAGAACTGTGTGTGTGTTTGTCTCAAAAAGTATCTGGCTTCAATCAGTTTATTCCAGTTCAGAATAAAAATGATGACTTGTATTTTAACAGCAACAGTTCCAACCTAGACTAGTTTTCAACAATTTATACAGTAAAATGTACAGTAGGCCTGAATTTTTCATCTTCATCTGTACTGTTACTTAGGGTTGCACTTATCAGTAGCTAGTTAGCTTGCTTTGGCTAACGTTAGCTATTAGCTGTGTACAAGGCCAGGGGATTGTTTTAAAGAGAAACTCTCAAATACTACTATGAGAGTTAGTATTCCCTTATTTCTGCTTATCACCTGTTTATAGAATGACAATGCCCTGCTAGCTGACTGACTTTTCCACTGTGGAAGCACTTTCCTGAAGCATTCTGCCCTGTTCTGAAATAATTCCCTGGGTACACCGTCACGCTGTGGATGTTTGGTCAGGACATGTCGTTATAGGAATTTTGATTGACTCATTACTAAGCGCTTCCCCGAACAAAAAACATTGAGGGAGCTTCTCGTTATATCTCGAAGTTTGTGTGAAAGAGGGAGAAACTCATCGGTGTATTGGCTTTTCATGACGATTGAGCTCAGTCAGAACTTGTGGCTAGCATGACACTATTTGATGGCGAGTCTGTGGCTGACAGCGCATCGTCTGCTGCTGAACGACAGCGCATCGACTGCTGCTGAACCCACAACGCTGCAGCGTGTGTCGCGAAGTGATCTTGAACAAAACTGCAGAAAAAAGACCAGGGCATCTCCCTATCGCGCAGCTGCCAAACTGAGCAGAGGCCGCCGTTGCACTTGGCCAAATCAATTCCAATAATTCATTAAATAATTATACATTTACTCTGACACATCGCGACCCACCATTAACATACTTTAAGAAAGTCTGGTGTAGTTGAAGGGGAGGAGACAGGTTAAACAATGATTTTTAAGCCTCGAGACAATTGAGACAGAGATTGTGTATGTGTGCCATTCAGAGGTTGAATGGGAAGACAAAATATTAAAGTGCCTTTGAACGTGGTATGTTCCAGGCGCACCTGTTTGAGTGTGTCAAGAACTGCAATGCTGCTGTGTTTTCCATGCCCACAGTTTCCTGTTGGTGTCAAGACTAGCCCACCACCCAAAGGACATCCAGCTTTAGATACCTTGTAGAGTCCATTCCCAGATGAATTGAGGCTGTTCTGAGGGGAAAGGGGGCGGTGCAACTCAATATTTGGAAGGTGTTCCTAATGTTTTGTACACTCTGTGTGTGTGTGTGTGTGTGTGTGTGTGTGTGTATTACAGGAGGTTCGTGGCACCTTTAATTAGGGAGGATGGGCTCGTGGTAATGGCTGCAGCAGACTGAGTAGAATAAAATCAGTAAATCAGAAGCGTAGTTTGATGCCATTCCATTCGTTCCGTTCCAGCCATTCTTATGAGCCGTCTCCCCCCCTCACCAACCTCCACCGGTGTGTACAGTCAAAAGTTTGGACACACCTACTCATTCAAGGGTTTTTATTTTCTAGATTGTAGAATAATAATGAAGACAAACTATGAAATAACACATGGAATCATGTAGTAACCAAAAAAGTGTTTCAAAATCTAAATATATTTTGTTTTGTATTCTTCAAAGAAGCCACCCTTTGCCTTGATGACAGCTTTGCACACTTGGTATTCTCTCAACCAGCTTCATGAGGAATGCTTCAACAGTCTTGAAGGAGTTCCCTCATATGCTGAGCACTTGTTGGCTGCTTTTCTTTCACTCTGCGGTTCAACTCATCTCAAACCATCACAATAGGGTTGAGGTCGGGTGATTGTGGAGGCCAGGTGATCTGATGCAGCACTCATCACTCTCCTTGGTCAAATAGCCCTTACGCAGCCTGGAGGTGTGTTGGGTCATTGTCCTGTTGAGTCACTGACCATCACACCTCTTCCTCCATGCTTCATGGTGTGAACCACACATACAGAGATAATCCGTTCACCTACTCTGCGTCTCACAAAGACACGGCGGTTGGAAGCAAAAATCTCAAATTTGGGCTGATTTCCACAGGTCTAATGTCCATTGCTTGTGTTTCTTGACCCAAGCAAGTCTCTTCTTCTTATCGGTGTCCTTTAGTAGTGGTTTCTTTGCAACAATTCGACCATGTTATCTCTAATGAACTTATCCTCTAGAGTAGAGGTAAAGCTGGGTCTTCCTTTCCTGTGGCAGTCCACATGAGACCCAGTTTCACCATAGCGCTTGGTTTTTAAAACTGTTCTTGCAAAAACTTTCAAAGTTATTGACATTTTTCAGATTGACTGACCATCATGTCTTTAAGTAATGATGGACTGTCGTTTCTCTTTGCTTATTTGGACTGATCTTGCCATAATGTGGACTTGGTAAAACACCATCTTCTGTATACCACCCCTACTATGTCACAACACAACTGATTGGCTCAAATACATTATGAAGTAAAGAAATTACACAAATTAACTTTTAACAAGGCACACCTGTTAATTGAAATCCATTCCAGGTGACTACCTCATGAAGCTGGTTGAGAGAATTCCAAGAGTGTGCAAAGCTGTCACCAAGGCAAACGGTGGCTACTTGAAGAATCTCAAATATAAAATATATTTTGATTTGTGTAACACTTTCTTACTACATGATTCCATATACCTGTTTAATAGTTTATGACTTCACTATTATTCTTCAATGTAGAAAATACAAAAAATAAAAGAACCCCTTTTGACTGGTGGTGTGTGTGTGTGTATACACATACAGTGCATTCGTAAAGTATTCAAACCCCTTGACTTTTTCCACATCTTGTTACGTTAGAGCCTTATTCTAAAACTGATTAAATTGTTTTCCCCCTCAAATCTACACACGATACCCCATGATGACAAAGCAAAAACAGGTTTTTAGAAATATTTTATAAAAAATATATAAGTATTCAGACCCTTAACTCAGTACTTTGTTGAAGAACCTTTTGGCAGCGATTACAGCCTCGAGTCTTCTTAGGTATAACATTACAAGCATGACACACCTGTAATTGGGGAGTTTCTCCCATTCTTCTCTGCAGATCTTCTCAAGCTCTGTCAGGTTGGATGGGGAGTGTCGCTGCACAGCTATTTTTAGTTCTCTCCAGAGATGTTTGATCAGGTTCAAGTCCTGCCTGGCTCGGCCACTCAAGGACATTCCGAGACTTGTCCCGAAGCCACTCCTGCATTGTCTTGGCTGTGTGCTTAGGGATGTTGTCCTGTAGGAAGGTGAACCTTTGCCCCACCTCTCTACTTTGCTCCGTTCATCCTTCCCTCCATCCTGACTAGTCTCCCAGTCCCTGCCGCTGATAAACATCCCCACAGCATGATGCTGCCACCTTTGCTTCATTGTAGGGATGGTGCCAGGTTTCATCCAGACATGACGCATGTCATTCAGGCCATAGAGTTAAATCTTGGCTTCATCAGACCAGATAATCTGGTTTCTAATGTTCTGAGAGTCTTTAGGTGCCTTTTGGCATACTCCAAGTGGGACATTTTTGTGTACCCTTCCTCCAATCTGTGCCTCGACACAATCTTGTCTCAGAGCTCAACTGACAATTCCTTCGACCTCATGGCTTGGTTTTTGCTCTGACATGCACTGTCAACTGTGGGACCTTATACAGACAGGTGTGTGCCTTTCCAAATCATGTCCAATCAATTGAATTTATCACAGGTGGACTCCAATCAAGTTGTGGAAACAGAATGCATCTGAGCTCAACTTCAAGTCTCATAGCAAAGGGTTTGAATACTTATGTAAATAAGGTATTTATGTTTTTTATTTAATGTGCAAATATTTCTTTTTTTTTAAAGAAACATTTTTGCCTTGTAGATTAATACATTTTTGAATAATGCTGTAATGTAACAAAATGTGGAAAAAGTCAAGGGGTCTGAATACTTTCTGAAGGTAGTGTGTGTGTGTGTGTGTGTGTGTGTGTGTGTTTATATACACTACCGTTCAAAAGTTTGGGGTCACTTAGAAATTTCCTTTAAAAAAAAGCAATCCATGTCTCAAGGCTTTACATTTTTTTATTTTATTTAACCTGTCTTCCTCCCCTTTGTCTCTACTGATTTGAAGTGGATATAACAAGAGATATCAATAAGGGATAATAGATTCACCTGTTCAGTCTGTCATGGAAAGAGCAGGTGTTCTTAATGTTTACTGTGTACTTGGTGTGTGTATTTATAGTACCAGTCAAGTTTGGACACACCTAATCATTCCAGGGTTTTTCTTTATTTTTGCTCTTGTCTACATTGTAGAATAATATTGAAGACATCAACACTATGAAATAACATATGGATTCATGTAGTAACCAAAAAACTGTTGAACAAATCTAAATATATTTTATATTCGAGATTCTTCAAGTAGCCACACTTTGCCTTGATGACAGCATTGCACACTTGGCATTCACTCAACCAGCTTCATGAAGTAGTCTCCTGGAATGCATTTCAATTAACAGGTGTGCCTAGTTAAAGTCAATTTGTGGAATGTTTTCCTTAATGAGTTCGAGCCAATCAGTTGTGCTGTGACAAGGTGGGGGTGGTATAAAGGAGATAGCATTATTTGGTAAAAGACCAAGTCCATATTATGGCAAGAACAGCTCAAATAAGCAAAGAGAAACGACAGTCCATCATTACTTTGACTGACCTTCATGTCATAATCTGGAATATTTCAAGAACTTTGAAAGTTTCTTCAAGCGCAGTCGCCAAAACCATCAAGCACTATGATGAAACTGGCTCTCATGAGGACCGCCACAGGAAAGGAAGACCTAGAGATCAAATCAAAGTTTATTTGTCACATGCGCTGAATACAACAGTGAAATGCTTACTTACAGGCTATAACCAATAGTGCAAAAAATGTATTAGGTGAACAATGGGTAGGTGAAGAAATAAAACAACAGTAAAAAAGACAGGCTGTATACAGTAGCCATTCTATAAAAGTAGTGAGGCTATAAAAGTAGCGAGGCTACATACAGACACCGGTTAGTCGGGCTGATTTGGTGTAGTATGTACATGAGTGTATAGTTATAGTGACTATGCATATATGATAAACAGAGTAGCAGCAGCGAAAAAGAGGGTTTGGGGGGGGGGCACAATGCAAATAGTCCGGGTAGCCATTTGATTACCTGTTCAGGAGTCTTATGGCTTGGAGGTAAAAACTGTTGAGAAGCCTTTTTGGCACTCTGGTGCCGTTTTCCATGCGGTACTAGAGAGAACGGTCTGTGGCTGGGGGTCTTTGACAATTTTTAGGGCCTTCCTCTGACACCGCCTGATGTAGAGGTCCTGGATGGCAGGCAGCTTCGCCCCAGTGATGTACTGGGCCGTATGCACTACCCTTTCTAGTGCCTTGCGGTCAGAGGCCGCGCAATTGCCGTACCAGGCAGTGATGCAACCAGTGATGCTCTCGATGTTGTAGCTGTTGGACCTTATGAGGATCTCAGGACCCATGCCAAATCTTTTTAGTTTCCTGGGGGGGAATAGACTTTGTGCCCTCTTCATGACTATCTTGGTGTGTTTGGACCATTCTAGTTAGTTGTTGATGTGGACACCAAGGAACTTGAAGCTCTCAACCTACTCCACTACAGCCCGGTCGACAAGAATGGGGGGATGCTCGGTCCTTCTTTTCCTGTAGTCTACAATCATCTCCTTAGTCTTGGTTACGTTGAGGGATAGGTTGTTATTCTGGCACCACCCGGCCATGTCTCTGACCTCCTCCCTATTGGCTGTCTTGTCGTTGTCTGTGATCTGGCCATGCAGTTGTGGGTGAACAGGGAGTACAGGAGGGGACTGAGCACGCACCCCTGGGAGGCTCCAGTGTTGAGGATCAGCGTGGCAGATGTTGTTGGTGTTGAACGCTGAGCTGTAGTCAATTAATAGCATTCTCACAAGTGTTCCTTTTGTCCAGGTGGGAAAGGGCAGTATGGAGTGCAATAGAGATTGCATCATCTGTGGATCTGTTTGGGTGGTATGCAAATTTGAGTGGGTCTAGGGTTTCTGGGATAATGGTGTTGGTGTGAGCCATGACCAACCTTTCAAAGCACTTCATGGCTACAGACGTGAGTGCTACGGGTCTGTAGTCATTTAGGCAGGTTGCCTTTTTGTTCTTGGGCACAGGGACTATGGTGGTCTGCTTGAAACATGTTGGTATTATAGACTCAATCAGGAACATGTTGAAAATGTCAGTGAAGACACCTGCCAGTTGGTCAGCACATGCACGGAGCACACGTCCTGGTAATCCGTCTGGCCCCGCAGCCTTGTGTATGTTGACCTGTTTAAAGGTCTTACGCACGTCGGCTACGGAGATCGTGATCACACAGTCGTCTGGAACAGCTGATGCTCTCATGCATGCCTCAGTGTTGCTTGCCTTGAAGAGAGCATAGAAGTGACTTTGGACAGTTAACTCTAATGAACTTATCTTCTGCAGCGGAGTTACCTCTGCTGCAGAAGATAAGTTCATTGGAGTTAACTGCACCTCAGAAATTGCAGCCCTAATAAATGCTTCAGAGTTCATCTAACACTCACATCTCAACATCAACTGTTCAGAGGTGGCTGTGTGAATCTGGCCTTCATGGTCAAATTGCTGAAAAGAAACCATTACTAAAGGACAACAATGATAATAAGAAGAGACTTGCCTGGACAAAGTAACATGTGCAATGGACATTAGACCGGTGGAAATCTGTCCTTCTGGTCTGATGTGTCTAAAATTGAGATTTCTGGTTCCAACCGCTGTGTCTTTGTGAGACGCAGAGTAGGTGAATGGATGATCTCTGCATGTCTGGTTCTCTCTGGGAAGCATGGAGATGGTGTGGGGGTGCTTTGCTGGTGACACTCTGTGATTTATTTAGAATTCAAGGCACAATTATTCAGCATGACTACCACAGCGATATGCCATTTTGTCTGGTTTGCGCTTCGTTGGGACTATCATTTCCTTTTCAACAGGACAATGACCCAACACATCTCCAGGCTGTGTAAGGGCTATTTGACCAAGAAGAGTGATTGTAGTGCTGCATGCATCAGATGACCTGGCCTACACAATCATCTGACCTCAACCCAATTTGGGAAGAGTTGGACTGCAGAATGAAGGAATAGCATCCAATAAGGCTCAGCATATGTGGGAACTCATTCAAGACTGTTGGAAAAGCATTACAGGTGAAGCTGGTTGAGAGAATGCCAAGAGTGTGCAAAGCCTTTATCAAGGCAAAGGGTGGCTACTTAGAAGAATCTAAAATATAAATGTTTTCTTTAACACTTTTTTTTGGTTACTACATGATTCTATATGTGTTGTTTCATAGTTTTGATGTCTTCACTATTATTCTACAATGTAGAAAATAGTAAAAAAGAAATATAAAAAAATCCCTTGAATGAGTAGGTGTGTCCAAACTTTTGACTGGTACTGTGTGTGTGTATATGTGTTTGTATGAGTATATGTGTACGTACAGTTGAAGTCGGAAGTTTACATACACCTTAGCCAATTACATTTAAACTCAGTTTTTCACAATTCCTGACATTAAATCCTTGTCAAAATTCCCTGTCTTAGGGCAATTAGGATCACCAATTTTATTTTAAAAATGTGAAATGTCAGAATAATAGTAGTGATTTATTTCAGCTTTTTTTTCTTGGCTGATTTCTTTTGATTTCCCCATGATGTCAAGCAAAGAGGCACTGAGTTTGAAGGTAGGCATTGAAATAGGTACACCGCAGGTACACCTCAAATTGTGACACAGTGAATTATAAGTGAAACAATCTGTCTGTAAACAATTGTTGGAAAAATTACTTGTCATGCACAAAGTAGATGTCCTAACCGACTTGCCAAAACTATAGTTAACAAGAAATTTGTGGAGTGGTTGAAAACGAGTTTTAATGACTCCAACCTCAGTGAAGGTAAACTTCCGACTTCAACTGTGTGTGTGTTTTTTATATATATATATATATAACTCTGACTGAATGATTTTAAAGTTTAATTTAAAATGTTGTACCATTGAGTTTACATATAGCACTTAGGTGATTTGGTCTTTTGGATGCGTATATGGTCTGACGTGTGTGCGTTCAGGCAAGACCTTAAGGAGACGTTCATCGACAGCGGGGTGATGTCGGCTATCAAGGAGTGGATCGGCCCGTTGCCAGATAAGAGTCTTCCGGCACTCAAAATCAGAGAGGATCTCCTCAAGATCCTCCAGGAAGTAAGTGCTAGGGATTCCATTTCTGCAACCCCCGCCCAGACATCACCATGGTTTTTAATCTTTATAAAGACCTGTGTTTTCAAATGGTTGTCCCCCCCCCAGCTCCCCAGTGTGAGCCAGGAGACTCTCAAACACAGCGGGATAGGTCGAGCCGTCATGTTCCTATACAAACACCCCAAGGAGTCGCGCCCCAACAAGGACCTCGCTCTCAAACTCATCAGTAAGTCCCCTACATACCTATACTCAAAAACATATAAAATGTGCATTCAATAATGTGCATTTGGCTGAAGTAATAGCTGACCAGGTATTGTCTGACTGAGTCAAGTAAAGAATTAATTAGGTCATTAAAGGGTTTAAAAAATTCTCTAATTTTCACTCAACTGTTTCATAGCGTTGTTTTTTCCCCAAGTTCCAGCAGCTTCTAGTTAGCATGTAGCAATGGGACACGGCCCCTCTGTAGAGATTTGTGTAGAGGTTTGTTTGTTTGAGTGTTGGTGTTATTGCTCGAGTATTTGGTATTGCTGCTTCCTGTGTCTGTACAGATGAGTGGTCCAGGCCCATCTTTGGCCTGACGTCTAACTACAAGGGCATGACGCGCGAGGAGAGACAACAGAGAGACCTCGACCAGCAAATGCCGCAAAAAAGACGCCTCAGGTAAATGTGCGCGCACACACCCCAGGGTTTCCGTTAGGACATTGTGGAGCTGGAAAACGTGACCAGAAAGATTTTTTTCATTTGTTCTGAACCTACTGTGCCTCCGGAAAGTATTCAGACACCTTGACTTTTTCTACATTTTGTTACGTTGCAGCCTTATTCTAAAATGGATTTAAAAAATAAACAATCCTCAGCACCCCATAATGACAAAGCAAAAACAGTTTTTTAAAGAAAATTTAGCAAATTTATTACAAACAAAAAAACGGCTACCTTATTTAGATAAGTATTCAGACCTTTGATATGAAACTCGAAATTGAAGTCAGGTGCATCCTGTTTCCATTGGTCATCCTTGAAATATTTCAACAACTTGATTGAAGTCCACCTGTGGTAAATTAAATTGATTGGACAGTATTTGGAAAGGCACACACCTGTCTATATAAGGTCCCACAGTTGACAGTGCATGTCAGAGCAAAAACCAAGCCATGAGGTCCAAGTAATTGTTCCTAGAGCTCCGAGACAGGATTGTATCAAGGCACAGATCTGGGGAAGGGTTCTAAAACATTTCTCCAGCATTGAAGGTCCCCAAGAACACAGTGGCCTCCATCATTCTTAAATGGAAGAAATTTGGAACCACCAAGACTCTTCCTCGTACTGGCTGCCTGGCCAAACTGAGAAATCAGGGGAGACGGGAGGTGACCAAGAACTTGATGGTCACTCTGACAGAGCTCTAGAGTGCCTCTGTGTTTGCCAAAAGGCACCTAAAGACTCTGACCTTAAGAAACTAGATTCTCTGGTCTGACGAAACCAAGATTGAACTATTTAGCCTGAATGCCAAGCGCCTGGAGGAAACCTGGCAACATCCCTACGGTACTGCATGGTGGTAGCAGCATCATGCTGAGATGTTTTTTAGCAGCAGGGTCTCGGAGACTAGTCAGGATCGAGGAAAAGATGAACGGAGCAAAGTACATGAAGCTTCTTGATGAAAACCTGCTCCAGAGCGCTCAGGACCTCAAGCTGTGGTGAAAGTTCACCTTCCAACAGGACAACGACCCTAAGCTACACAGCCAAGACGATGCAGGAGTGTGGCCCAGCCAGAGCCCGTACTTGAGCCCAATCGATCATCTCTGGAGAGACCTGAAAATAGCTGTGCAGCAAAGTTCCCCATCCAACTTGACAGAGCTTGAGAGGATCTGCTGAGAATAATGTGAGAAATTCTCCAAATACAAATGTGCCAAGCTTATAGCATCATACTAAAGGCTGTAATCGCTTCCAAATGTGCTGGAACAAAGTACTGAGGGAAGGGTCTGAATACTTATGTAAATGTGTATTTCAGTTTTTTATTTAAATACATTTGCCAACATTTCTAAACACCTGTTTTTTCTTTTTCATTGTGTAGATTTGATAAATGTTTTTGATAACGATGTTGCATAACAAAATGGAAAGTCAAGGTGTCTGAATACTTTCCTAATGCACTGAATGTAATATATACTGTGTCCGTAAAATGTGTATAATCTTGTTTTTGTTATTTGTAGTCCCACCATTACGCTTTGCTCAACTCTCCCATCCATCTCTGAACTCCATCCAGTTTTTATTTCTATTTCAGTTTTGATTTCGTGGCAATAGCCCTAGCTGATTATTGAGTTGCGCCTGTCAATGAAAAGCATCTAAAATATGTGTGCCGATAGTGTCTCGAGTATTATTTAAAATGTTGTGACAAGAAGGGGGGGGATGGCAATTGTTTCATTGTGTATCTTGTTTGCCCTGTTATTTATTTTCTATTAATTAATCATTTTGCCATTCTCATTCTCGAAGTTGAAATGTTGTTCACGGAGTTCACTACCTGCTAAGGTTACACGGTTTATTTTATAACCATAATTTATGAGATGCATCCATTTTTTTATTGTCTTTTGTTTGTAGTGCTCCATGTGAGTGATGAGCATGTCTGGTATCTCTGTCCTCCATAATGTTGAGGAAGTACGTGCACCTGTTTTTTTTTTTTTTTTTTTTAAACATCCATTGCAAATGATAATATATTACAATTATAGTTCCTCACAGTAAGCTATTTTGACATATCTTATCAACAGTCTCCCCCTCAATAATCACCAATCCTCTGTGTGAAAGAGCAATGGAAGTTCTAGGCCTACTGCTGCATTGTCCTATAGGCTATGAGTTCCATGCGCTCATTTCTTCAGCCGCCAATGGATCAAGATGTATCAATGTGTCCATATGGCAGAGGCTGGTGAACTCGCATTAGTTGACTTTTAACTTTTAGATTTATATAATTTTAATTCCTATTTTTATGATTAACCACTTGACAATGATTTTAAGGAACGAAAACATTATTATTGCAATGAAAATGTTCCAAGAAAATGCTCCTATCAAAATCAAAACTAGCACGCAGAATGGTAGGATAAATTGCTTGCTTCCCTCAACTTGAAACTCAGGCACTGCCTATGAAGGCTTTATAAAATAATTTCCTCCCAAGTTTCTATGCTTGAATTTAGCCAATAGGCTACTTTGAAGCAAGGTAAGACATACATCAAAATATGAAATAAATTCAGGTTTCAAACAATTAAGTATATTTTCATAATGCACACTGCCTCTAGCTCATATTGTGAATTGGTGGGTGATGCGCTGATAGCCTGTTTCCTGCACTTGAATGGTAAATAGTTGTGCTTCAATTACTAGTTGAGAAATAAAAATAGTAGTCCTTTTTCAACTGTGCACCAAAAGGGTTTTAAACAGGCCATTGCATTTAGAATTGTTGCGCAGTAAATGGGTTTATTATAAAAGCAGGTTTTACTCCAGCTGGGGAGCTGCAGGAGAAATCCTGCACAATATAGGCTGTGATAGTTGGATAAATAAGATACTAACGGAAATACACACAGGCCAATTTAATTCCACTAAATTATGCAAATTTAACCTATAGCCCGATAAGCGAGACTGTCAAATGTATTTACGTCAACTGGTATTTTCATCAATTAATAAAACGTATTATTTTGCAGTGGGATTTTGTTTCTCCCGGCCATTTTTGTCGGCTTCATTTTTTTCAGCAAATGAAATCTAAGGCGGGGAATGGAAACCCCAACACACACTCATTGATGTCCCACACATACACTCACTTGTTATACAATATACCCCCTTAAACACATGCATGCAGTTGTCGCGTGTGATCCCAGTAGACATGGTCTGTTCACTCCAACCAGCCCCCTCCCACCCTTTCCAGCTCATTGTCCCACTGTTCCTATCTATTCCCCCTGCCTGTCCGCTATTCATCTACTTTTCAGTCCTCGCACTCTTCATTTCACTGTGTCACTCTGCTCATCTTTGTCAAATCCCCCTCTCTCTCCATGACTGTCTACTTCCCAACGTGCCCCCCCCCACCCCCAGTCAGCCCCAAAAGGTGGAGAGGTCCAAGGAACCGGATGTCTTCTCCCCGCAGCAACTCAGGTTCAGTGTGGTTGCATGATTGCTCCGACACAGGAGTGACTTTGGCTGCAGTCAGATTTTCACCCCCCCCCAGGTTGTTATATCTGGTGATGTTTTTTCCCCCAGAGACAATGATAGGTGTTGGTATGAATGATGGTAGAAGAGTCATATTGAGCCTCGAGTTACTGAGGCTTTGTTGTGAGTATGGCTTCATTTTGAGCAGTGTTGAGGGTTAGACAGGCTTCTTTGTAAGCGTATTGTGTGTGTGTGGGAGATTCTCTTCATTTTAACCGTGTTGGATCAGTGTTTGCTGTTTTAACTCTTACCATGTCTGTCAGAAGCTAAAACGCGTCACTGGGCCAGGGCTTCGATCTTGGCACAAAACAGAGTATAGCTATGGATCTCTTCCTCAGTTAGCAGTGAAGGTTGTCTGGCCATTTGCCCCCCGCTGACCTTTTAACCCTAACCTCTGTTACCTGCGTCATATCCTCTTGCTCTTCAAATGACATCTCTCTCCAGTTCAGGAATAAACATCTTAGTTTTTGTTGTTGTTTCTTCATATAGCCTGTATGTAGCCAGTACGTTTTTGTTTGGGTGTGCATTGTGTGTTGATAGAGTTCAATGCTTTATTGATACACTTATTTTAGGACCTAAAGAACTGAGTCAGTCCGGGCAGCACACAGCAGGGCAGTACATGAGTGACATTCAGAGTAAATTTGCTATAAACCATTTCATGAAATGTTATATACACAACTCGAGAGTAATGTACTCTCGACAGAGCGGGTAATTCCACCAAAGCAATGCCAATAGGGGGGGGGGTGATTTACAGTCATCTATCAAAATGTTTTCTGAGTATATAATCACCGTAGAGTTTCTAAACCCAGAGGCGCACCATCTTGAGACTTCCCGGGAACGCTTGCCGAACTGTCCAAGCAAACCAGGCCGGGGTTTGGTGTTTGAGAAGTCAATGAGAGAAGGGGGAAAATACTTCCTTAGTTGTTCATTTTCTTGAAATCTAAAGGCACAACCTAGATTTGACCCAGTGTGTTAAGTAGTTATTACTGCAACCTTGTGAAAGTGACCAACGGACATGTTTTAATTTGAGTCAAAAACAACATATCAAAGGAGTGCCTTTTGATATGACATGCAGCACATGCGCAGTTCGGCGCAAGACGACCGTTAGACCCGATGACGTGTTTCTGCGCATGAGCTTAGCTAGCCAATGTCACCATGACATCGCTTACAAGCATGATCAGGGATTTTTATCGATGAAGCAGTTTCTGCCCATCTTCATACTGTACCGTCTGCTACTATTCTCAAACACTAACCTTTTGAACAGGAAAGTGGCAGTAACGGCATGTGTTAAGACCAGTGTGCAGAGTGCTAGCTGCACCCTTACTGTTTGTTAACTGTGTGTGGCCAGGTCAGTCAGTGGTCACTCAGACTCTGTCTCTCTTCCCATCTCGCTCTCCCTCTCTCTCGCTCTCCCTACAGCTCAGGGGGACAGACTCCTCATAGAGACCTGGAGAAAGTGCTGACGGGAGAAGAGAAGTGAGTAGTGACCTGGGTGTTCACATGTTGTGTGTGTGTCTGAGTCCGTTGTCTGTGTTGCTCTTTGCTGACACCCCTCCTGTGTTTGTTGCCCGACAGAGCTCTGCGCCCAGGCGACCCTGGGTTCTGTGCCCGGGCCAGGGTGCCCATGCCATCCAACAAGGACTACGTTGTGCGGCCCAAATGGAACGTGGAGAGCGAGTCCAGAGCAGTGAGTGTTTGTCCGTCCAGCTGTCTGCCTGGGAGAAGGGAGGAGAAAGGATAGTTTTCCCATTTCTTTTAACTGTATAAATCAGACCAATTTTCTTCTCCAACCTGAAATCCTTGATTCCGGACATAACCGTTTCTAGGTCATTTTTAGCTAAGTTACCTTAGTTGTGACTGAACTGGGTCTGTTAGATGTTTTGTCAATACATGACGTGGGCATCGGTAAGGAGCTGAATGTGATTGGTTCCCGACTGTAGACGAGCATTAAGAAAGGGATAAGCCGATTGGAAAAGCACAAGCGTCGCATCGCCCAGCAGAGGTCACAGCGGCGCATCACAGCGGTGAAGATCAATGTGGATGGCAATGGCATGCCCCTGTAATTCCTACTGTCACCACACGGGGCAGTAAGTGCCACCTGCATGTCTTTTGCTGGTCCTTGGTTGGACAAAGTTGCCCATAGAAACTGATCTTAGGTCAGTTAATTGTTACCCCCACTAATGGTGAAGGTTGAGAATGAGAGAGGGTAAGCTTCTACCCAGGGCCACTGTGTGCAGTGTGGACTGGAGAGCAACCATCCCACCACTTACCAAGTCAAACGGTTCTGCACACTGTTGCCCAGCCGCCTAATGAATGAATGAGTCCCCCGTTTAAAACATAACACACAGTACTACACTGTTTGAGCTGTGACATTTGAACTTCCCTGGTTTTAAGACATTTGGCTATACCATTGTTGCTTGAGTTTGTGCCCAGCATGGTGGGAATGTGTTCCTAATCAACTTAGTGTTCAGAGTTTTAAATACTATGGTTACGAAACTTAATGAGAAATATCAGATCGACAGAACATTCCAAATTTGATGCGAGTGTGTTTGTGTGTCAATAACCTTGCTCGCTAGGCTTGTAGTGGTACTACCACTGTCCAATATTGTGGCAAAGACGCACTGTGTTTTGGTGAATGTTTGCGACAGAGTAGTTCCACTTTCCTGTCTCTCCTTTTGTAATCCTCTCCTCCCTCTGTCTCCCAGGCCCCGGTTAAGAAGGGCATGTCACGGGTGGACAAACAGTTGCGTCGCTTCGCTGACATAAAGCGTATGACGAAGACGGGCCACGCGGTGAAGATCAGCGTCCAGGGCAACCGGATGCCCCTCTAATTTAAATGTTCTCTTTTTTTTCTTTTTTCTTTTTTTACCATTTTCGGCTAGGTTGTAAGCATAGCATTCAATACATAGCTTTTACTAATCTAATAATATCAGAGCTGTGATTATTCCAAGGAAGGAAGGGAGGATGGAAGGATGCAATTATTTAAATCATTTGATTAGGGCCCGGATCCCAGTTCTGTGTGCTTTAGCCAACTCCTCTAACTTGACGATGGTGCATGACGATGGTCAAAGCGGTTTGTTGAAGCACATAGATGAGACCATGCTATCATCAAACCCCCTCAGGCCAGCCTGAATGTATGATAGTGGTGTGGCTTCACCTAGTGGTGTTGGCCTTCGGTCCTCTAGAGATTCAATACGGAGTGTGGAAGATTGGTGTTAAAGCACGATTTTAAGGTAATTTCCAGTTGTGTCGACATGCAGCGTATACTGAACGTTGGCCTTAAATTTCTATAGCGCGGATTTTCCATGCTCTGTATTGAATGTACGTTAGGCCTTTGTTTTACTTTGTTTCTGAAGAAGCTGTACAGACGTAGGAGCTGCCTGTATGCCTTGACTGTGTGCCGGTTGTTTCCGAAGTTACTTTCATAATAAAGAGGGTTTCACCAGATCTCTAGGTCGTCTTTATTTGAAACGTTACCTATGGCCTTGAGCTAGATTCCTCTCAATCTCATTTGGCCACTGTTGATGTCTTAAAAACATGATACATTGATTGGAGTGAACTATCATTTTAACGCACAATAAGTAGTTAACTATTTATTGCTAGTGACAACTTATGTACTTTCACGAAACACTCCAACAAACTCCATTTAACAGCCCTAAAACTTGAAGCTTTGTATTACTTTGGGGGGAAAAAAATTAAATGGGGCGGTGAAACTGATCAAGTGCTCTCAGAACCAAATCTTACCTGGTTAATAATGTGCACAGTTTGTGTGTAAAATTATGTTATTCACAATAAAATGAAATAAGGTAACTGAAGCACCAGGGTCATGTTCAGTGAATTTAAAACAGTCAGAATAATGCAATGAATTGAGGTGACATGATTCCCAATTTTACATCATGACAGAAAATCCGGTCTTCAAAATGCATTTATCTAAACACATTGTTGCATTGTATTCTCCTGAACTCACCCCAGGTGCAATTTATATTTCATAATGCACTCAGGCATTTCTGTAAATCTGAAAGGATTGGATGTATCCTAAAATTCCCTCAGAGGTCAATTACAAGCTATTACTGTATTACTAATACCTGGTTGGGGCTAGGGTTTGACTTGGAATTCATCATCAGCGCTCCCAATTTGGGCCTTACCCTTGTCCCCCAACCCTTCGATCTTTGCAGGTGTGTCAGCAATATAGTAAAGGTCACCACTAAACTGCTTGCACCTATCCAGACCCTTCAGATGATCAGAGCTGCAATCATTGAAGGGTCAAGGGGTAGGGAATGAATTGGGATCGTCTCCGAGCTGCACCTCATTTATGTGTACTGTTATGCACCTGCCTTTCTATAGTATCTTGTATCCAGTGCAGGTAGTTCCCTAGCCGGGTGTAGATGCCATACTTCCCCTTGGTGGTACACTTCTCCCCCCAGCTCACCACCCCTGTGAGGAACCAGGTACCGCGGTAGTTGACCACAAAGGGACCCCCACTGTCCCCACTGCAGGCATCCAAGCTGGCCTCCAGGTAGCCCGCGCAGAACATGTTGTCCGTGATGACCTGCTCCGTGGAGCCAATGCACTTCTGCTGGTCGACCACGGGCAGAGTGACTTTCCTCAGGAAGCGTGAGGAGTGCCCCAGGTACTGTGTGGCGCCCCAGCCTGTGACCGTGCCCCTCACATCCTCCCGCTGGAGATGGCTGGCCAGCTGACCATTGGGAAGGCAGGCGGGTACCGCCACGGGACTCAGCACCACGGGGGAAGAGAGGTAGACTAGAGCAATGTCGCTATCGAAGGTGTAGTCGTGGAAGTGAGGGTGGACGACGACCTTGGCCACCTTAATCTTCTGCTCATCTGGGTCGGGACGCTGCTTGTCATAGTCCCCTGTAAATCAGACAGACAGTTTAAACAGGCACAGTGGATCATCATGATCGACATGTTACACTCAATTCAAACTGCTGGAGCATTCAACAGTGTGCTGACTACTTCTAAACACGGGATCTCACAGTCTCACCGATAGTCACATGGTCAGGGGTTTTATGCATGCAGTGTGCGGAACTGACCACCCAGCGCTGACTGATCAGAGTTCCCCCACAGAAGCCAAATCCATCCTCCCTACAGAGCATGACCTGCAGGGTCATGGAACAGGTAGGACTAGTATTAGGGGTATGCCACAAACACTTATCATCATGCCCTATGATTTATGAGATTAGTGCCTGCAGTGCCACTGACGCCTTCCACGGTTCTGTCAGTAGGACACGCCATAGAAAACCACCTTGTAACCAGATACAAAAACTTACTCATTGGACTTATTCAGGATCCTCACTTCTACAATTTTCTACATTTCTGCAATATGTTTCTTAGACCACGACAATGCAGTTTTTAAAGCCGCTGCCTCCAGCACACTTACTCCCCCCTCCACCATTTCACTTTGTTCTGGACTGTTTCTTCCAATTTGTGCCTACTGAACACAACCCTGCTTACCACCCCTTAGCCCTGTGTGTTGTAGGCCTACCTGCCATGGGCTTCCTCCCTGCCTCTCCAGCTGCCCTCCTACTATCCGGGTTTCTTCATTAACGTCCTCCATGTACTCTGTGCTGTTCCCCCCTGGCTGGGTTGAGTTAATCGAAAGTAGGGTGGAGGTCGAGTTCCTTTCCCCCTCCGTGGTGATGGTGAGGTTCATGTCAGAGTGGCGGAAGGTCGGGGTGAAGGGCACGGACTCGTCCAGTAGAGAGCGGCGCAGCGAAGCCTCACTCTGCTTCTTCCCACAAGGGAACGCCACTGGCAATGACAATGTACAGTATAACCATCACATTGACTTGACACCTACTCATTCAGGGGTTTTTCTTTTTACTATCTTCTATATTGTAAAATAATAGTGAAGACAACTATGAAATGACATGTAGTAACCGAAAAAGTGTTGAACAAATCAAAAGATATTTTCATTTTCCTTGACAGCTTTGTACACTCAGCATGTGTGCCTTGTTAAATGTTCATTTGTGGAATTTCTGTCATCAATGCGTTTGAGCCAATCAGTTGTGTTGTGACAAGGGCAGGGGTGGTATACAGAAGATGGCCCTATTTAGTAAAAGACCAACTCAAATAAGCAAAGAGAAACAATAGTCTAACTTCATGTCTAGTCATCTGAAAAATATCAAGAACTATTCTTCATGTGCAGTCGCAAAAACCATCAAGCGGTATGATGAAACCGGCTCTCATGAGAAGCGCCACAGGAAAGGACGACCCAGAGTTTCCTCTGCTGCAGAGGATAAGTTAGAGTTAACTGCACCTCCAGATAAATGCTTCACAGAGTTCAAGTAAAAGACATCTCAACATCAACTGTTCAGAGGAGACTGCGTGAATCAGGTGTTCATGGTCAATTTGCTGCAAAGAAACCACTACCAAAGGACACCAATAAGAAGAGAGTAGGTGAACGGATGATCTCTGCAAGTGTGGTTCCCACTGTGAAGCATGAAGGAGGAGGTGTGACAGTGTCACCAGAAAAGCACCCAGACACCATCTGATTTATTTAGAATTCAAGGCACACTTAACCAGCATGGCTACCTCAGCATTCTGCAGTGATACGCCATCCCATCTGGTTTGTGCTTAGTGGGACTATCAATTGTTTTTCAACAGGACAATGATCCAAAACACACCTTCAGGCTGTGTAAGGGCGATTTAACCAAGGAGAGTGGAGTGCTGCATTAGATGACCTGGCTTCCAAAAACACACAACCTCAACCGAATTGAGATGGTTTGGGATGAGTTGGACTGCAGAGTGAATGAGAAGCAAGTGCTCAGGATAGGTTGGAAGAGTGTTGGAAAATAATTCCTCATGAAGCTGGTTGAGAGAATGCCAAGAGTGTGCAAAGCTGTCATCAATTCAAAGGGTGGCTACTTTGAAGAATCTAAAATAGAAAATATATTTTGATTTAACACTTTTGGTTACTACATGATTCCATATGTTATTTCATAGTTTTGATGTCTTCACTATTATTCTACAATGTAGAAAATAGTAAAACATAAATAAAAACCCTTGAATGAGTAGGTGTGTCCAAACTTTTGACTGGCACTATGTTTTTCAGTGCTTAGTCTACCTGTTTCAGAGCAGGTCTTGCCATCCTCATCTAACTGATAACCCTCTGCACAGCTGCACTGGACCCCTGTGGTGCGCTCCTGGTTGGTGCAGTAATGCAGACAGCCTCCATTTTTAAACTGGCACTCAAACACCTCTGGAGGAACAGAGCAAGGTTCAAAGGTCAACAAAAATACAAGTTTCTGGTATTAGAAGAGTAGAATAGAATTGACTCCTTAATTGTATTTTATTGAGCAGGCATTTAGCTGTCTTTTAAGGTGGTCATTTGAAACCTGAAGGGGTCCTACAGTGTCAATAAAAAATAGCTTATAAATATTTCCTATAAGTACAGTAATTAGTTTGCTAGCTAGGTTTTTTATTAGACGTCACAATTCTATTGTTTAATATGTCGGTTTTCCCTTAACTGTATGTGAGTAAAATGTGAATGTAAAGTAAGTTCTGCAAGTGGTTTTCCAACAACTGTTGTAAGTGGATGCGGTGAAGTCACATTCACAACCAACAATGGTTGTCGACCAGAGGAGGCTGGTGGGAGGCGCTATGGTTAAATAAAAGGACAGGTTCATTGTAATGACTGGAATGGAATAAATGGAACTGAGTCAAATGTAATTTTCATACATTTGATCTGTTTAATACCGTTCCATTTATTCCATTCCAGCCTCCTATAGATCCTCCCACCAGCTTCCTCTGTTGCGGAATCTCCAGTGTGAACGGCATCAGTACTGTAGCAGAGCAATACTCAGTGTGGATTCCAGGCTATGACTGGGAGGGCCAGGGTCCTGTAACTCAGGAAGTGAGAGTTTTTATAGGTCTATAGCTTTAGTTTCTAGACTATCATTACAGGAAAACACAGATGTATTATGACTATGGTTGCACATTTTGGGGAATATTCAGAGGTGGGAATTAATGGAAATATATGCAAATGAATGTTAATACCGTTTAAATGTATGTTTTTTGCATTAGTTATATTTACCATATCATATGGAAACATAAACCTTTCTACTTAAGTAGACATAATTGAAAATGATTAAATCCTTACAATAGAAATAAAATAACTTAGTTACGAATTGAACTTTAAGTTCAATCCAGGGAGAAGACATGGAAGCCTAAGAGGAAGACAACCAAAGCTTTAGTTTCTAGTGTATCATTTTACCGATGTATGTTGAAAACATTTTTGGGAGATGCAATGGATCATTGGGGATCATTGTTGTTCAGTGAAATCATTGCATGTGAAGAGTCAACTAATTTAATTAATGTCCACCTCTTGAACACCAGACTGAGGCCTCATCTTCACTGTCCAACCTTGTTGAGGATGTGTGTGTGTTCCCAAACAAGGACCAGTTGCGCTCTGAGGTGGCTGATGTTGGTGGGATTATGGAGGTAACAAGGGAAAGAGCCTCAGATCCACAAAGTCTGAGATTTTCTTTTTACCTTTATTGAACTAGGCAAGTCAGCTAAGAACAAATTCTTATTTTCAATGACAGCCTAGGAACAGTGGGTTAACTGCCTTGTTCAGGGGCAGAACAATTCTGGAATCGATCTTGCAACCATCTGGTTACAAGTCCAACGTTCTAACCACTAGGCTACCTGCCGCCCCAAATATGTTGGCACGACTGCCAAATTGCATCTCCATCCCAAAGCCCTTGCTTGGAAGTGTACTTAACCAGACTGCCAAGAATCTTGCCCTCATCCAGGCCAAGGTGGCGAGACAGTGTTGATGTCTGCACCAGACAGGATGCTCTTGCCAGCATACTTGGGATCCAACATGTACTCTCTGTGGCATGTATTGGCTTCAGGCAAAAGTCTTCACACTTTTTGATGTATTTCAGAACTGCAGTTTCCTCTGCTTGGAGCAACAGTGAAGTAGATAGAAAATACACTTTGCTTGGTGAGGTAGATTGCTGCTATAACTTGATAACCATTTCCTTGGCTCTCTTGTAGAGTGTATCCATTGTTTTCAGTGCCATGATGTCCTTTAGGAGCAGATTCAATGCAAGAGCAGCACAGCCAATGGGTATGATGTGAGGGTAGGACTCCTCCACTTTAGACCAAGCAGCCTTCATGTTCGCACCATTGTCTGTCACCAGTGCAATACCTTCTGTGGTCCAAGGTCATTGATGACTGCCTTCAGCTCATCTGCAATGTAGACACCGGTGTGTCTGTGCTCTTGTAGAATACTGGTTAAGGGGTGGAGATGATGTAGTTAATTGGGGCGGCAGGGTAGCCTAGTGGTTAGAGCTGTAACCGGAAGGTTGCAAGTTCAAACCCCCGAGCTGACAAGGTACAAATCTGTCGTTCTGCCCCTGAACAGGCAGTGAACCCACTGTTCCTAGGCCGTCATTGAAAATAAGAATTTGTTCTTAACTGACTTGCCTAGTTAAATAAAGGTAAAAAATACAAAATTATTCCTTGCCCACAAACATTCGACCACCCATCAGATTTACATTCAGTCTGCTTTCTCTATGATTTGCTTGACCTTCACTTGAACTCTGCATCCATTACATTTTTAGATAAAGCATGTCTGCTTGAAGGAGGGGTGTATGCTGGGCAAAGAACATTCAGAAATCTCTTCCAATAGACATTGCCTGTGAGCACCTGAGGTGAACCAGTTGCATACACAGCTCGAGCAAGACATTCATCAAAATAAACTTCTGATTCCATGAGCTGTTGCTATCGATAAGGCGTCTGATTTATAATTTTCACCTCGAATAGAAGTAGAGGAACTTTTGTCAGAGGTTGTGAGTGTTGAGGGATCTTTATGCACTTGGCCAGATGATTCTGCATCTTTATTGCATTCTTCACATATGATTTGGCACAGTATTTGCAAATGTACACCGCTTTTCCTTCTACATTAGCTGCAGTGAAATGTCTCCACACATCAGAAAGTGCCCGTGGCATTTTTCTGTAAAGATTAGAAAAAAACGAGTAAAAAATAACCAAATAGGCCTCCAGGGTGGCGCAGTGGTTAAGGGCGCTGTACTGCAGCGCCAGCTGTGCCGCCAGAGACTCTGGGTTCGCGCCCAGGCTCTGTCGGCTGCGACTGGGAGGTCCGTGGGGTGACGGACAATTGCCTAGTGTCGTCCGGGTTAGGGAGGGTTTGGCCGGTAGGGATATCCTTGTCTCATCACACCGGCGGGCCGGGCGCAGTGCACGCTAACCAAGGTTGCCGACACACTGGTGCGGCTGTGTTAAGAAGCAGTGCGGCTTGGTTGGGTTGTGTATCGGAGGACGCATGACTTTCAACTGTCGTCTCTCCCGAGCCCGTACGGGACATGTAGCGATGAGACAAGATAGTAGCTACTAACAATTGGATACCATGAAATTGGGGAGAAAAAAGGGTTAAAATTCACAAAAAATACAAAATAACCAAATACAATTCCATGTACAGATAAATAGTTAAGCAATTAGATTAAACAACTCCTTTGTAAGATACATGTTTTAAAATGAAACATGTATGGAAACAGGTGAATTAACACTCAGTTAGCAGGCTCAAGCAAGCTAAAAACCCACATGGTAGCAAAAACTAACTAGCAGAACAAGTAAAAAAATATTTAAACACACTTTGCTGTAGGCTACTATTTACTAGTTAACAAAAAATCATGTATTTCATATAAAATATATTCACCCCACCCAGTATTGTAATCAAAACTTACCAGAAAGCATGTAGTCCTTTGCTCAGACAGTGTAGTAGTGTGGGCTCATTAGTGTGCAAGATCTTGAGAATTAGCTGTACATGTGATGGAAGAATGCACTGTGCATGCAGAGGGTTGCAATTCCATTGAATTGGGGATAGTTTAACCAAAATATGCCACAAGACCTAGATTTGCCTTATGTGTATCCAACAAAAAACATTCACTGTTATAAGCTAACTTTTTTGACGAATTTAAGCAAAATTCCCCAAATTCCAGGGCTTAACTTCCTGAAAGTTTCCAACCCCTCCCACCTTCCTGTATGATTGAGTAAAACTATACCTATTGCACAGGTTTTCCCATCGTAGCGTGGGGGACACAGACAGAGGTATCCATCCCGATCGATTGTGCAGATTCCTCCATTCTTACATGGGTTGTAGTGGCAAGGATTCAGATCTAATTCACAATTCATAGAGACAGCTCATCACAAGCGTTCCTTTTAAGTGACTGTGGATTTTTGATGCAGTTTTTTAAATAACTGAAAATAATCTAATGACGCAATACCATACTCACTCTTATATCTATACCAAAACTCCATCTGTAAGAGAAGACCAAAGGGATACAGTCAGTTTGAATGTTCTTTTCAAAATCAAATCAAATCAAATTTTATTTGTCACATACACATGGTTAGCAGATGTTAATGCGAGTGTAGCGAAATGCTTGTGCTTCTAGTTCCGACAATGCAGTAATAACGAGCAAGTAATCTAACTAACAATTCCAAAAAAAACTGTCATACACAGTGTAAGGGGATAAAGAATATGTACATAAGGATATATGAATGAGTGATGGTACAGAGCAGCATAGGCAAGATACAGTAGATGATATCGAGTACAGTATATACATATGAGATAAGTATGTAAACCAAGTGGCATAGTTAAAGTGGCTAGTGATACATGTATTACATAAGGATGCAGTCGATGATATAGAGTACAGTATCAACGTATGCATATGAGATGAACAATGTAGGGTAAGTAACATTATATAAGGTAGCATTGTTTAAAGTGGCTAGTGATATATTTACATCATTTCCCATCGATTCCCATGATTAAAGTGGCTGGAGTAGAGTCAGTGTCATTGACAGTGTGTTGGCAGTAGCCACTCAATGTTAGTGGTGGCTGTTTAACAGTCTGATGGCCTTGAGATAGAAGCTGTTTTCAGTCTCTCGGTCCCAGCTTTGATGCACCTGTACTGACCTCGCCTTCTGGATGGCAGCGGGGTGAACAGGCAGTGGCTCGGGTGGTTGATGTCCTTGATGATCTTTATGGCCTTCCTGTAGCATCGGGTGGTGTAGGTGTCCTGGAGGGCAGGTAGTTTGCCCCCGGTGATGCGTTGTGCAGACCTCACTACCCTCTGGAGAGCCTTACGGTTGAGGGCGGTGCAGTTGCCATACCAGGCGGTGATACAGCCCGCCAGGATGCTCTCGATTGTGCATCTGTAGAAGTTTGTGAGTGCTTTTGGTGACAAGCCGAATTTCTTCAGCCTCCTGAGGTTGAAGAGGCGCTGCTGCGCCTTCCTCACGATGCTGTCTGTGTGAGTGGACCAATTCAGTTTGTCTGTGATGTGTATGCCGAGGAACTTAAAACTTGCTACCCTCTCCACTACTGTTCCATCGATGTGGATGGGGGTGTTCCCTCTGCTGTTTCCTGAAGTCCACAATCATCTCCTTAGTTTTGTTGACGTTGAGTGTGAGGTTATTTTCCTGACACCACACTCCGAGGGCCCTCACCTCCTCCCTGTAGGCCGTCTCGTCGTTGTTGGTAATCAAGCCTACCACTGTTGTGTCGTCCGCAAACTTGATGATTGAGTTGGAGGCGTGCATGGCCACGCAGTCGTGGGTGAACAGGGAGTACAGGAGAGGGCTCAGAACGCACCCTTTTGGGGCCCCAGTGTTGAGGATCAGCGGGGAGGAGATGTTGTTGCCTACCCTCACCACCTCCCAGGAAGTCCAGTACCCAGTTGCACAGGGCGGGGTCGAGACCCAGGGTCTCGAGCTTGATGACGAGCTTGGAGGGTACTATGGTGTTGAATGCCGAGCTGTAGTCGATGAACAGCATTCTCACATAGGTATTCCTCTTGTCCAGATGGGTTAGGGCAGTGTGCAGTGTGGTTGAGATTGCATCGTCTGTGGACCTATTTGGGCGGTAAGCAAATTGGAGTGGGTCAAGGGTGTCAGGTAGGGTGGAGGTGATATGGTCCTTGACTAGTCTCTCAAAGCACTTCATGATGACGGATGTGAGTGCTACGGGGCGGTAGTCGTTTAGCTCAGTTACCTTAGCTTTCTTGGGAACAGGAACAATGGTGGCCCTCTTGAAGCATGTGGGAACAGCAGACTGGTATAGGGATTGATTGAATATGTCCGTAAACACACCGGCCAGCTGGTCTGCGCATGCTCTGAGGGCGCGGCTGGGGATGCCGTCTGGGCCTGCAGCCTTGCGAGGGTTAACACGTTTAAATGTCTTACTCACTTCGGCTGCAGTGAAGGAGAGACCGCATGTTTCCGTTGCAGGCCGTGTCAGTGGCACTGTATTGTCCTCAAAGCGGGCAAAAAGTTATTTAGTCTGCCTGGGAGCAAGACATCCTGGTCCGTGACTGGGCTGGGTTTCTTCCTGTAGTCCGAGATTGACTGTAGACCCTGCCACATACCTCTTGTGTCTGAGCCGTTGAATTGAGATTCTACTTTGTCTCTGTACTGGCGCTTAGCTTGTTTGATAGCCTTGCGGAGGGAATAGCTGCACTGTTTGTATTCAGCCATGTTACCAGACACCTTGCCCTGATTAAAAGCAGTGGTTCGTGCCTTCAGTTTCACACGAATGCTGCCATCAATCCACGGTTTCTGGTTAGGGAATGTTTTAATCGTTGCTATGGGAACGACATCTTCAACGCACGTTCTAATGAACTCGCACACCGTATCAGCGTAGTCAATGTTGTTGTCTGACGCCTTACGAAACATCTCCCAGTCCACGTGATGGAAGCAGTCTTGGAGTGTGGAGTCAGCTTGGTCGGACCAGCGTTGGACAGACCTCAGCGTGGGAGCTTCTTGTTTTAGTTTCTGTCTGTAGGCAGGGATCAACAAAATGGAGTCGTGGTCAGCTTTTCCGAAAGGGGGCGGGGCAGGGCCTTATATGCGTCACGGAAGTTAGAGTAACAATGATCCAGGGTCTTTCCATAATCGATATGCTGATAAAATTTAGGGAGTCTTGTTTTCAGATTAGCCTTGTTAAAATCCCCAGCTACAATGAATGCAGCCTCCGGATAAATCGTTTCCAGTTTGCAGAGAGTTTTTTTTTGGTCGCTGCATGTGATCCACTCGGTTACATCGCGTCGCGGAAAAACATATTCTTGGTCGTACTGATGGTGAGTTGACGCTGATCTTATATTCAGTAGTTCTTGTCGGCTGTATGTAAAGAAACCTAAGATGACCTGGGGTACTAGTGTAAGAAATAACACGTAAAAAAACAAAAAACTGCATAGTTTCCTAGGAACGCGAAGCGAGGCGGCCATCTCTGTCGGCGCCGGAATGAGCCTACTGAGCTTTATGAGCCTACTCCTCTGACTATCCTTGTCATTTAAGGCCCGGTTACACCTTGCTTTAACATGTGGTTTAGTGATGCGTGGGTTGACTCATCACCTGCTGCGAGGCGGGTTTAGGAAGGCCGGTGGGTGAATAAAGAGAAAGCATTGCATAAAAAATGTAGAATTCCTGTGCAGTTCATATCAATAGGCTACATTGATGTTTTATTTCATTATTTTTTTATCTGCCATAAGCGCTTAAGCCTCTTGACAAGGCTTCACTCCAACACGCTTGAACAAATTAGCAATTTTACATTTTTCAACTGCTTAGCTAGCAGGGTTCTCGTTGCTCACTTTCCCAAAATTCCACGCTCACTTCTTTGCGTACCCTTGTTGTAAACAAATGGGGATCGAACTTATGCTGAATTTGCAGAATCGCTTTAGTGGAAATGAAAACTGCCCTCAGTCTGCTACTCCGCGTAGCTGATTGGTCAGTTCACAATGCTAGTAAACCCTTGTTTCTGTTAGGCTTGCTTTAAAATGTGCACTTGGCTAGCTTGCTGGATCGCCTCAGCATCTGATGAAGATATAGCTAGCTACAGTCAGAGATAGGAGAAAAACTTGTAGCTAAAATCTTTGATGTTTTATTGATGGATTCTAAAATAATATGAAGCAACATGAACGTCACTGACTGTGAGGACAGGTAGCATAGATAGCTAGCTACTGTATGCTAGCTAACTTTTCAGTTAACACAGTCATAACTACCTAGTTGCTCTAACTAATGCTCTATTGAAAGAGACTTTCTCACTTCGATGACTGACTGGCTAAACTGAGGAAAGTCCAGCAACAGTGGTCCAAATCGAATTGACGGTACTGGAGGAGATTGCTGCCGTTTTACGGGCTCCTAACCAATTGTGCTATTCTGTGTTTTTTTTGCGTTTTTTGTAACTTATTTTTTGTACATAATGTTTCTGCTACTCTTCTGGATATCAGGACCAATGGAACAGTAACTGTAATATCTTATGTTTAAATGAGTCATGGCTGAACAACGACATGGATAACCTACAGCTGGCTGGGTTTTCAATCCATCGGCAAGACAGAACCAGCTGCCTCCGGTAAGACCAGGGGTGGCAGTCTGTGTCTATTTGTAAATAACAGCTGGTGCACGAAATCTAATATTAAGGAAGTCTCAAGGTTTTGCTCTACTGAGGTAAAGTATCTCATGATAAGCTGTAGACCACACTATTTACCAAGAGAGTCTGTATTTTTCGTAGATGTCTATTTACCACCACAAACCGATGCTGGCATTAAGACAACCCTCAAAGAGCTGTATAAGGCCATAAGCAGACAAGAAAATGCTCATCCAGAGGAGGCACTCCTAGTAGCCAGGGGACTTTAATGCAGGGAAACATAAAACTGTTTTACCTCTTTATACCAGCATGTTAAATGTGCAACCAGAGGGAAAAAAACTCTAGACCACCTTTACTCCACACACAGAGATGCGTACATAGCTCTCCCTCACCCTCCATTTGTCAAATCTGACCATAACTCTATCCTCCTGATTTCTAACTAAGTCACTGGTACGTCCTGCTTATCTCAATAAGGAAGTGGTCAGATGACGCAGATGCTAAGCTACAGGGCTGTTTTGCGAGCACAGACTGGAATATGTTCCGGGATTCTTCCGATGGCATTGAGGAGTACACCAATCAGTCACTGGCTTCATCAATAAGTGCATTGATGACGCTGTCCCCACAGTGACTGTACGTACATACCCCAAACCGAAACCATGGATTACAGAGCTAAAGTGTGGAGTTGGAGTCCCGCTTTCAAGGAGCGGGACTCTAACCCGGATGCTTATAAGAAATCCCACTATGCCCTCGATGAATCATCAAACAGGCAAAGCATCAGTACAGGACTAAGATTGAATCGCACTACACCGGCTCTGACGCTCGTCATTACAGACTACAAAGGGAAGCACAGCCGAGAGCTTCCCAGTGACACGAGCCTACCAGACCATGCTAAACTACTTCTATGCTCACTTCGAGGCAAATAATATTGAAACATTCATGAGAGCACCAGCTATTCCGGAAGACTGTGTGATCACACTCTCCGCAGCTGATGTAAGTAAGACCTTTAAACAGGTCAACATTCATAAGGCCGCAGGGCCAGACGGATTACCAGGACGTGTACTGCGAGCATGAGCTGACCAACTGGAAAGTGTCTTCACTGACATTTTCAACCTCTCACTGTCTGAGTCTGCAATGCCAACATGTTTTAAGCAGACCACCATAGTCCCTGTGCTCAAGAACACTAAGGTAACCTGCCTAAACGACTACAGACCCGCACACCTGCACTCACGTCTGCAGCCATGAAGGGGTTTGAAAAGCTGGTTATGGCATCAATATCACATCCCAGGAACCCTAGACCCACTCCAATTTGCATATACCGCCCCAACAGATCCACAGATGATGCAATCTCTATTGCACTCCACATTGCCCTTTCCCACCTGGACAAAAGGAACACCTATGTGAGAATGCTATTCATTGATGACAGCTCAGCGTTCAACACCATAGTTCCCTCAAAGCTCATCAATAAGCTAAGGACCCTGGGACTAAACACCTCCCTCTGCAACTGGATTCTTGTCTTCCTGACCGGCCGCCCCCAGGTGGTAAGAGTAGGTAACAACACATCCACCACGATGATCCACAACACAGGAGCCCCTCAGGGGTGCATGCTCAGTCCCCTCCTGTACTCCCTGTTAACTCATGACAGCACAACCAGGCACGACTCCAACCCCATCATTAAATTTGCCTATGACACAACAGATCAGTAGGCCTGATCACCGACAACAACGAGACAGCCTATAGAGAGGATGTCATGTGGTGCCAGGACAACAACCTCTCCCTCAACGTGATCAAGACAAAAAGGAGATGATTGTGAACTACAGGAAAAAGAGGACCGAGCACGCCCCCATTCTCATCGACTGTAGTGGAGCAGGCTGAGAGCTTCAAGTTCCTTGGTGTCCACATCACCAACAAACTAACATGGTCCAAACATACCAAGATTGTCGTGAAGAGGGTACGACCAAACCTATTCCCTTTCAGGAGACTGAAAAGATTTGGCATGGGTCCTCAGATCCTCAAGGTTCTACAGCTGCACCATTGAGAGGATCCTGAGTGGTTGCATCACTGCCTGGTATGGCAACTGCTCGGCCTCCGACCACAAGGCACTTGTGGGTAGTGCACAGAGGGTAGTGCGAACGGCCCAGTACATCACTGGGGCCAAGCTTCCTGCCATCCAGGACCTCTAGGCTATAGGCTATACTCAGCCTTGTCTCAGGATGGTAAGTTGGTGGTTGAAGATATCCCTCTAGTGGTGTGGGGGCTGTGCTTTGGCAAAGTGGGTGGGGTTATATCCTTCCTGTTTGGCCCTGTCCGGGGGTGTCCTCGGATGGGGCCACAGTGTCTCCTGACCCCTCCTGTTTCAGCCTCCAGTATTTATGCTGCAGTAGTTTATGTGTCGGGGGGCTAGGGTCAGTTTGTTATATCTGGAGTACTTCTCCTGTCCTATTCGGTGTCCTGTGTGAATCTAAGTGTGCGTTCTCTAATTCTCTCCTTCTCTCTTTCTTTCTCTCTCTCGGAGGACCTGAGCCCTAGGACCATACCCCAGGACTACCTGACATGATGACTCCTTGCTGTCCCCAGTCCACCTGACCGTGCTGCTGCTCCAGTTTCAACTGTTCTGCCTTATTATTATTTGACCATGCTGGTCATTTATGAACATTTAAACATCTTGGCCATGCTCTGTTATAATCTCCACCTGGCACAGCCAGAAGAGGACTGGCCACCCCACATAGCCTGGTTCCTCTCTAGGTTTCTTCCTAGGTTTTGGCCTTTCTAGGGAGTTTTTCCTAGCCACCGTGCTTCTACACCTGCATTGCTTGCTGTTTGGGGTTTTAGGCTGGGTTTCTGTACAGCACTTTGAGATATCAGCTGATGTACGAAGGGCTATATAAATACATTTGATTTGATTAAATTTTGATTTGATTTGATTTGACTCTATACCGGGCAGTATCAGAGGAAATTGTCAAAGACTCCAGCCACCCTAGTCATAGACTGTTCTCTCTGCTACCGCACAGCAAGCAGTACCGGAGCGCCAAGTCTACATCCAAGAGGCTTCTAAACAGCTTCTACCCCCAAGCCATAAGACTCTTGAACATCTATTCAAATGGCTACCCAGACTATTTGCAGTGACCCTCCCCCCTCTTCACACCACTGCTGCTCTCTGTTGTCATCTAGTCACTTTAATAACTTTACCTACATGTACATACTACTAACCCGTGCCCCCGCACATTGACTCTGTATCGGTACCCCCCCTTGCTATTGTTATTTTACTGCTGCTCTTTAATTACTTTTATCTCTTATTGTTATCTGCATTTTTTTTAAACTGCATTGTTGGTTAGGGGCTCGTAAGCATTTTCCTGTTGTATTTGGCACAGGTGACTAATATAATTTGATTTGTTCTTGGTGCAGAGGCATGTTCAGCCTAAGGGCTTTGCTGGGTTAATCTCTCCCTGCCTCACACGCCTACGGATATTTGGCTTTTTCTCTTGGCCTGGCACAGGTAAGCTACGAGGCCATTTGCAGAGCTTCTCAGGACTCCCACAGCTCCTTTTCAACTCCCCAACACTAACCTTGTACCTGACAAAGAAGCATTCACAATAAATAATGATCTTCCAGAATATCATATCTTATCTACCTCTCCATAACTTTTAGTGTTATATGGCATATATAGCCGATAGCATACCTACCTCTTCTGGTGGTTAGGTGGTTTCAAAAGAGATTCCACTTCAAATAATTTATCTGATTCAATAATCTCATCTGGGGGTGGTGAAAATAATTAGGGTGTGCTAGCAAAGCAAAGCACAACTCTGGATTTCTTACATACTCATATCATTAGGTGTGCTTAATGCACAACTCCAGATTTCTTGCATACTCATTATTAGGTGTGCTTGCTGAAGGAAAAGCGCAACTAGATTTCTTGCATACTCATTTATTATTTCATTTCTTTAGCCCACTCTAGAGCTTAAACGATATAATCTATTAACACAAAACCAACTTCCTGATGTCCAGAATGCCCCAACTCGGATTGCTTGAGAAAAAAACCTTTATCATTTATACTTTTTGAACTATAACAATATTTAAATGAGCTCCCATTGCATTTCAAATGCAAAAAAAGTCTCAGAGGGTATTTGATACTACGTATACTTTTGTAACTATAACCATTTTAAATGTGCATTGAATTTTTTTTTTTTTGTTACCTTTATTTAACTAGGCAAGTCAGTTAAGAACACATTCTTATTGTCAATGATGGCCTAAGAACAGTGGGTTAACTGTTCAGGGGCAGAACAACAGATTTGTACCTCGTCAGCTCGGGGGTTTGAACTTGCAACCTTGCTGGTTGCTAGTCCAAACCACTAGGCTACCCTGCCACCCCACTATATATGAAGCCATTTTTAAAAAGTTATTCAAGTATAAATTACAAAAGTTTGCTGCCCCGGCAGGTTTGAATGAGAACCATAGGAATACAGTGGTTGCTATTCAAAATGGTCCTACTCCTTGATTAAACTACAAGACCAACTATAAAACCTTTAAACAAAATGTGTTATTCATTAGCACAAATTAGCATCAAATAACTAACCAACAGTAACTGTTAACTGTTCAAGCTAGAGACAAATTTAACATGTTCCGGCTATCCTGACTAGAATTGTATTCATTTTTTATTTTAGCAGTTATAATCAGGGGTCGTTTCGTTCTGAACAGAACCATTCTTTAAAAATAAATTGTTTTCCACTGTTCTGACCAAAGTTCTAAAGTTCTGAACCAGTTCTAACCCCCCAAAAAGTACTGGTTTATATTGTTCCTTTCTGTTCCTTTGTTAAACCTCTGAAATATATATTATTTAGATCGACATTAAATTACTTCAATCAGCGCAGGTAAAGTTGGTTTCATATTCAGACATTCAAAGATTCGCCAAAAGCCATTTAAAATGGTAAAAATCAATAACTAATTAATTGATTGTCACAGAAACATAAAACTAGATATGGTTTATTCTATAAATGTCTAGCATACTTTAACTTTTTGGTTTGAATACAAATTCCAGTTTTGATTTGATAGAAATAGATCAAATCTATCAAATGCCGTTATTGTAATGTTTGATATTACAACATTTTTTATCAACGCATATGTTTTTTGCCAATTCATGCCTTTATTACTATATGATTTATATTGCCTGAATACTCAATGATGATTATCACCTCAGTTATGTGTGCTTCTGTTAGGCTTGTGGTGAAATGTGTAACACCTTGATCTGTTTCACCTGTCTTTGTGATTGTCTCCACCCCCCTCCAGGTGTTGCCCATCTTCTCCATTATCCCTTGTGTGTTTATACCGGTGTTCTCTGTTTGTCTGTTGCCAGTTTGTATTGTTTCATCAAGCATACCTGCGTTTTTCCCTCTGTTCCTGTCTCTCGGTTGTTCCTGTTTTCTAGTTTTCCCGGTTTGACCTTTTTTGCCTGCCCTGACCCCACCTGCCGTCCTGTACCTTTGCCCCACCTATCTGGATTATTGACCTCTGCCTACCCTGACCCTGCTTGATAAACTTGATAAAATGCATGTAATTTAAAGTCAATTTAGCAATTGAACAAAAATCCAATTCAATTTGAAAATGTTCCTAATTGCAAAAGCATGTAACAGAATTTGGGTATTGCAGAACTGTAATTTACATGTAAATAAACATAACTCTGTTTTTAATTTTTAATACTGCAGATCGAATGCTCTGTGTGCCAGAGATGGTACCATTCAGCTTGTCTGGGGATGACGAAGGACTTCAACAAAGCCAAAATAGAAATGATTGAATGGGGCCTCTTTGCTGTTAAATTAGAGACGTATAATTAAATGACTGTTGTGCCTTGTAACTACTTTAAGATGTGGAACTGTTGCACTAAAAATGCAAACATTGATTTGGCAGATAATATTCACATTTTTGGTGACTTTAATAATCACATGGATAAGTCCACAGAACCACTCCAAAAGGCTTTTGAAACAATCATCGACTCAGTGGGTTTTGTCCAACATGTCTCTGGACCTACTCATTTCCACAGTCATACCCTGGATCTAGTTTTGTCCCATGGAATAAACATTGTGGATCTAAATGTTTTTCCTCATAATCCGGACTACCATTTTATTACGTTTGCAATCGCAACAAATAATCTGCTCAGACCCCAACCGAGGATCATCAAAAGCCATGCTATAGATTCTTGAACAACCCAGAGATGGTACCATTCAGCTTGTCTGGGGATGACGAAGGACTTCAACAAAGCCAAAATAGAAATGATTGAATGGGGCCTCTTTGCTGTTAAATTAGAGACGTATAATTAAATGACTGTTGTGCCTTGTAACTACTTTAAGATGTGGAACTGTTGCACTAAAAATGCAAACATTGATTTGGCAGATAATATTCACATTTTTGGTGACTTTAATAATCACATGGATAAGTCCACAGAACCACTCCAAAAGGCTTTTGAAACAATCATCGACTCAGTGGGTTTTGTCCAACATGTCTCTGGACCTACTCATTGCCACAGTCATACCCTGGATCTAGTTTTGTCCCATGGAATAAACATTGTGGATCTAAATGTTTTTCCTCATAATCCGGACTACCATTTTATTACGTTTGCAATCGCAACAAATAATCTGCTCAGACCCCAACCGAGGATCATCAAAAGCCATACTATAGATTCTTGAACAACCCAGAGATTCCTTGATGCCCTTCCAGACTCCCTCCACCACCCAAGGACGTCAGAGTACAAACATTGGTTAACCACCTAACTGAGAATCTTAATTTAACTTTATACCCTAGATGGGGGTGCCAGGTAGCCTAGTGGTTAGAGCGTTGGACAAGTAACTGAACGGTTGCAAAATTGAATCCCCGAGCTGGCAATGAAAAAATCTGTTGTTCTGACTCTGAACAAGGCAGTCAACCCACTGTTCCTAGGCCATCATTGAAAATAAGAATTTGTTCTTAACTGACTTGCCTCATTAAATAAAGGTAAAACAAAACAAATTCTAATAAAAAAGATGCAGTTGCACCCCTAAGAACTAAAAACATTTGTCACAAGAAGTTTGCTCCCTGGTATACAGAAAATACCCAATTCCTGAAGCAAGCTTCCAGAAAATTTGAATGGAAATGGCGCTCCACCAAACTGGAATTCTTCCGACTAGCTTGGAACCGTGCAATTTCAAAGAGCCCTCACTGCTGCTCGATAATCCTATTTTTCCAATCAAATTGAGGATAATAAGAACAATCCAAAATTGACTTTTGATACTGTCGCAAAGCTAACTAAATAGCAGCATTCAACAAGAGAGGATAGCTTTCACTTTAGCGGTGATAAATTCATAAACTTTTTCAATTAAAAGATCACGATCATTAGAAAGCAAATTACGGACTCCCCTTTGAATCTGCATATTTCTCCAAATCACAGTTGTTCTGAGTCTGCACAGAACTGCCAGGACCAATAATCAATGTAGACACTCAAGTTTTTAAAATCCTGTAACTCTTGACACATTCATTAAAATAGTCATGGCCTCTAAACTGTCAAGATGCATATAGGACCATATTCCAACTAAACTACTGAAAGAGCTACTTCCTGTGCTTGGCCCTCCTATGTTGAACATAATTAATGGCTCCCTATCCACCGGATGTGTAAAAGTGTCAGTAATAAAGCATATCTTAAAAAAGCCAAACCTTGACCCCTGGAAAATTGAAAAAACAACTCAAAATCAAATAAAATCTAAATATATTTGTCACATGCGCCAAATACAACAGGTAGACCTTAGAGTGAAATGCTTATTTTACAAGCCCTTCACCAACAATGCAGTTTTAAGAAAATACTTTAAAAAATGTAAGAGATAAGAATGACCAATAATTAAAGAGCAGCAGTAAATGACAATACAGGGGGAACCGGTACAGAGTCAATGTACGGGGCACTGGTGTCGAGGTAATTGAGGTAATATGTACATGTAGGTAGAGTTATTAAAGTGACTATGCATAGATAATAACAGAAAGTAGCAGCAGCGTAGATGGGGGGGGGACAATGCAAATAGTTTGTGTAGCCATTTGATTACCTGTACAGGAGTCTTATGGCTTGAGGGTAGAAGCTGTTTAGAAGCCTCTTGGACCTAGACTTGGCGCTCCGGTACCGCTTGCCATGCATGGAGAATAGTCTATGACTAGGATGGCTGGAGTCTGACAATTTTCTGAAGACACATAATGTATACGAAATGCTTCTGTCTGGTTTTAGACCCCATCATAGCACTGAGACTGCACACGCGAAGGTGGTAAATGACCTTTTAATGGCGTCAGACCAAGGCTCTGCATCTGTCCTCATGCTCCTCGACCTTAGTGCTGCTTTTGACAACGTCAATCACCACATTCTTTTAGAGAGATTAGAAAGCCTAATTGGTCTACACGGACAAGTTCTTACCTAGTTTAGATATCGGTCGGAAAGATATCAGTTTGTCTCTGTGGATGGTTTGTCCTCTGATATATCAATTGTATGTTTCGGTGTTCCTCAAGGTTCCGTTTTAGGACCACTATTGTTTTCACTACATATTCTACCTCTTGGTGATATCATTCAGAAACACAATGTCAACTTTCACTGCTATGCGGACGACACACAGCTGTAAATTTTCGATGAAACATGGTGAAGCCCCAAAATTGCCTACCCTGGAAGCCTGTGTTTCAGCGGTGGATGGCGGAATTTTTTTAAACTTTTCAACTCGGACAAAACAGAGATGAGAGGTCTAGGTAACAAGACAAAAACAGATCTGCTGTTGGATCTGACAATTAATCTTGATGGTTGTACAGTTGTCTCGAATAAAACTGTGAAGGACCTTGGTGTTGCTCTGGACCCTGATCGCTCTTTTGACTAACATATGAAGAAAATTTCAAGGATAACATTTTTCCATCTTCGAAAACATTGCAAAAAACTTTTTGTCCAAAATGTATGCAGAAAAGCTAATCCATGTTTTGTCACTTCTAGATTAGACTACTGCAATGCTCTACCCTCCGGCTATCAGAATAAAGAACTAAATATACTTCAGATAGTGCTAAACACGGCTGCTAGAATTCTGACTAGAACCAAAACATTTGATCATATTACTCCAGTGCTAGCCTCTCTACATTGGCTTCCTGTTAAGGCTAGGGCTGATTTCAAGGTTTTATTGCGAACCTGCAAAGCATTACATGGACTTGCTCCTACCGATCTCTCCGATTTGGTCCTGCCGTACATAACTACATGGTCACAAGACGCAGGCATCCTTATTGTCCCTAGAATTTGTAAGCAAACCGCTGGAGGCAGGTCCTTCGCCTATAGAGCTCAATTTTTATGGAATGATCTGCCTAGAAATGTGAGAGCCGTAAGTCTTTACTGAAGAAGACTCATCTCTTCAGTAGGTCCTATGATTGAGTGTAGTGTGGCCCATGGGTGCGAAGGTGAACGACAAGCCACTGAAGCGACGAACTGCCCTTGCTGCCGCTGCCTGGCCGGCTGCCATCTCTCCTCTGGGATTCTCTGCGTCTGACCCTATTACGGGGCTGAGTCACTGGCTTACTAGTGCTCATCCATGCCGTCCCTGGGAGGGGTGCATCGCTTGAGTGGGTTGAGACACACATGATCTCCCTGTCCGGTTTTGCACCCCTCGGGCTCGTGCGATGGAGGAGATCTTCATGGGCTATACTCAGTCTTGTCTCAGGGTTCAAAGTTGGTGGTCTATTGATAATCCTCTAGTGGTGTGGGGGCTGTGCTTTGGCAAAGTGGGTGGGGTTATATCCTGCTTGGTTGGCCCTGTCTGATGGTATCATCGGAAGGGGCCACAGTGTCCCCCGACCCACCCCTGTCTCAGTCTCCAGTACCTATGTTGAAATAGTCTTTGTGCCGGGGGGCTTTGGTATCTTACATGTGTGATTTCATGAAAGTTTGATTTTTATAGTAATTTATTTGAATTTGGCGCTCTGCATTTTCTCTGGCTTTTGGCCTTGTGGGAAGCTAGCGTCCCACATATCCCAGAGAGGTTAACACAGAGGCCCCACAGGGGTTTGTGCTTAGTCCGCTCCTGTACTCCCTGTTCACCACGAGTGTGTGGCCACACACGACTCCAACACCATTATCAAGTTTGCTGATGACACAACGGTGGTAGGCCTGATCACTGGAGACAATGAATCAGCCTACGGAGAAGAGGTCGGTGACTTGGCAGTGTGGTACCGGAGCAACAACCTCTCCCTCAATCTCAGCAAGTCCAAGGAGCTGATCATGGACTACAGGAAATGGGGGTGCAAGCACGCTCCCATCCACATTGCGGCAGTGGAGCAGGTAGACAGCTTCAAGTTCCTCGTTGTCAGTGCTTCTTCCCCCTCAGGAGGTTGAAAACGTTTGTCATGGGCCGTCTAATCCTGAAAAGGTTCCACAGCTGTACGATTGAGAGCATATTGACTGGCTGCATCACTGCTTGGTATGGCAATAGCACCGCCCTTGATCGCATGGTGCCACAGAGGGTTGTGTGGACTGTCCAGTACATCACTGGGGCCGAGCACCCTGCGATCCAGGACCTCTATATATCAGGCGTTGTGAAAAGAAGTCCCGGAAAATCGTCCGACTCCAACCACCCAAGCCATAGACAATTTTCTCTGCTGCCGTACAGCAAGAGGTACCGGTGCATCAAGTCTGACAACAGCAGGCTCTTGAACAGCTTCTATCCCACAGCAATAGGACTGATAAATAGCTAACAAAATAGCTACACGGATTATCTGAGTTTAACTTGTATCTTTATTATTCAATCATTGCACTCTCTATGCACACTCACAGGGCCCTTAAACACTCACACACACTGTCACTGCAACACACACAAACACTCAGTCCATAATTTGCTCACTCATACATAATATGCACATACTTTTATACTACAAACCCGCTCACATACAAGCTGCTGCAACTCTGTTTCTTATGTCCTGTTACCTAGTCCCCTTACCTCTATACATATCCACCTCCATCACTCCAGTATCCCTGCACATGTACATATGATATTGGATCTGACTTTTAAAATATTTCCTGTAATGTATGCATACTTACTTACTTTGTGTATTTCATATTTTCTATTCTCATTTTTCTTTTGTAATACATTGTTTTTGATTATTTCATTGTTGGGTTTTGAGTTTGTTGGGTACTTGTGCATGTGACATTAAAACTTGAAACAAAGCTAGCCAATCAGAAACAACGGTTTACCAGCGCTGTGAACTGACCAATCAGCAATATGGAGTAGCAGACTGTTCTTAGTGCAGTTTCTGTTTCCACTAACGCGACTGCGCTAAATTTGTTGTTGGTGAAAACCCTATGTAAGCTTTTGGGCTTAACTGTACATGCGCAAAATACACGCCAATCGCTTTAGAGAACATGGGCAGAAAAAGTGAACCTCGATCCACTGATGCAAAAAGGACAATGTCTGAGTTGAATTCAATAACAGAAAAGCGTGAAATGGATAGTTGAAAATAAAGAGAAGGGAGGGCCAGAACACTGTTTGGGAAAGATTTTGTTAAGTGGTTAAAGAAGATGATAGCAGTGCTGGCTTGATATGCATGATGATTTGGAGGCGCTATAAAAATTCAAGAGTCAAGACGGGGACTTAAAATATGGCTTGTCAAGGGAACAGTAGCCTAACTGAAATCTGGACACTGAATGTAGATCTTTAACCTTTCACATAGCCTAATCTAATATTAACTGCTGCAGAATTATAAGCATTTATTGCAGTAAAGTTATACACCAAATGTACATTTTGACTCTGGAAAAGGAGTGGAGAAATATTAATGATTTATTTCAGCATCTTGAGAGAATGAATACGTGGCTAGGGACCGTCTGTAAGAGTGCAATCTTTATCAGCATCATACAAACTGATAGTATTTAAACCACATAAAGTATGAAATCTTATCAAACATGTTAGGTCCTTTCACAGTTTTAAATTTCCTTAAAACCGGTCAAACTGGAAATTTCGCACAGAAAATCTTTCCATTTAAAAAAGAAAATTGCGATGTAAACTAGATTGAAGAATTCATAAATGTATTCTGGTGAGCAAGGGTTTATTAAGAGTTCTAGGGCAGTAATGACGGAAGAGAAACTACATGTATCTAATTATAGACAAATTGACTAACAAATAGCCTATCAAATGTCGGAAATCATAAGCAGAAACATATCTAAATTAGGCTTCAAAAAATAATATCGTGCACCCCCTGTCAAAAATGTGTTATGCCGTCCATGTCTGTACAGCACATCTTCAATCTGCCTGTTTGCAGGTTAGGGTCGGATGCGGGACTCAAATTTTCACTTTAGAGTTGGGCGGCTGACCCGCACATCACTAATGTGGTTCTCTTTCAATTATTCTGTTTGACTAGTGGAATTCACCAGAATCTCCTAAGTAGCTTGAAGAACCAATCATACAGGTCGAGTGGCGAATGAGGGAGTCCTTCCCCTCATACTAAAGAGCCACCCGCCTGCCCTCTGATCATTTTCGCCTCTCTTCTTCATAGAAGAGTTCTACTTAGCTCATCGCAGCATGACTTGATCTGTTTTCCTCTAACTGTTCAAAGGTGTGCTGTCAAGGTTACGGCACCGAGCGCAGGATTTATCAGCTCTAATCTTTTGTGTTGGGAGTCTTTACCGAAAGGAAAAGTTTTAGCTTTGGGTAACAATTTGCTTCACCGCAAGGCTAGCTATCCTACCAACTGTTTTTTCTACCTGGAAGGGTAGAATTACTAGTTCGCTCTCTAGTTTAGCTCAACCCACTAACGTCATTAACTAGGCCGACTGTTCTAGCGTCACTGTTTATTGGTCAAGAGCCACGCTTTTGTTCGTCATAAGACCAACATAGCTCTAACTTTGTCCTAACTAGCTAGGCTACTAGCCCACATGGTGAATGATAGCTATGTTCACATTGTTAAAGGGTTAGCTTCTCTGGCTAGCACTGTGCTAACTAGCTAGGCTACTAAGCCCAAGTGGCGAACGCTGGTTATGTTTCACTTTGTTCTCGGATTAGCTGTTTTCTGAAGCCATGGAACATTGGCTCAGAGGGCACCAAGCAAGGCCCCGGCCCCTGTCCCAGCACCGGCACATCCATGCCTATGTGGAGCGACCATTTCGGGCAGGGTGTTGAACACGCAGAAGCAGCATTCAACGACCACCGGTCATGCATCCATTGCAAAGTTTTGCTGCTAACACACTCCACCAAAGAGTGTGCAGAGTTGCCCAACGTAGTTCATCTCCTACTCTTAAATCGAGTGGGGAGACTGCTTCGCAGCCCTCATGGGCTGGCATCTTGCTAGGCTACCCCGAGGACATTCACCCAATTTTCCCAGGCTTGGCTCCAGTGGAGGGGGGAAAGGGACCTCATTTTTGAAGAGGACGATGGAGAGGGTATGACCAACCTCCTCCAGGCAACGGAGATGGCAGATGAGATATTTGCTCATTGATGTCTGCAAACAGGCAGCTGAGCCTTACCATGAGCCTTGCAGTGGTTGGGGAGAAAGCCCTGTGGCTCAACCTGTCCAGCCTGTCGGACGCTCATTTTCACTTAAGCATCCTGCCAACACACAGGTTTCTGAAGTTTGCTTTTCAGGGCACAGCCTACAAATACCTCGCTGTCCCATTCGGGCTAGCGTTAACTCCCCGAACATTCAGCAGGTGTGTAGAGGCAGCTTTCTCACCCCTAAGAAACAAGGGGCTAAGAATCTATGCCTACATAGATGATTACCTGCTTTACTCCCTGTCCTGGGAGGAAACCGTATGAGACACAACTGAAAAAGAGCTGTTCGGTGCCAACACAGAAAATAGAATACATAGGCGTAAGGATTCTCTCTCTGATCAGGCAACACCAGGAAGACCGCTTTGCGTCTATCTGACAGTGCCTCTCCCTGTTCTGCAGAGGGTGCTCGGTCAAGTGGTAGAACCGCTTTGCCTACTAAGGTTGATAGACTTCCAGTGCTGGGTGTTTTGCCCAACGCCTGTGTGCATTGATATCTTCGTATGGCAAGAAAACACATTCTGCCCGATGCTTTTCAAGCTAGCAGGAGACACACCACTGGGAGTGGGGATGAGCTGGCACAACCTTGGCCAAGGGTGTTGCTTTACACTTTTCCTCCCCTCAGCCTCACTACCCATTCTGGCCAGAGTGAGGAAAAAGGGCTTATCCCTTATCTTGATAGCCCGTCGATGGCAAGGCAAGCTCTGGATAGCGTAGATCACTCCCCTGCTATACAACAAGCCTTGTCAACTACAGTTTACACAGGGATCTGCTGACCCAAGCAAACAGAAAGATTTTCCACCCTCACCCGGAAAACATGGCCCTCTGGACCTGACCCGTGAGAGGTTAAATCTGGATGCGACTGGCTTGCCTCTTGTAGTCATTGAGACAATCCAGAGTGCTAGGGCCCCCTTTACAAGCTCACTGTATGGAAATAAGTGGTGCGTTTTTTAGAAGTGGTGTGAAAAAACAGATAATTCCTTACCAGTACTCTGTATCTGAGGTTTTATACTTCTTGCAGGACCTTTGGGACAGAGGGAAGGCTTTCTTCACTGTCTAAGGTCTATCTAGCAGCTATCTCGACCAGTCATATAGGCTTTGTCAAGAACACGGTGGGAAAACAAACCGTTATGTCATTTCATGAAGGTGGCACGTCGCTTATGTCCAGTTCCCAAGCCTTTAGCCTCATCATGGGATTTGTCTATTGTGCTTGAGGCTATTTCACAGCAGCCTTTTGAGTCGTTGGAATGTGCGGAGATTAAATAGCTTTCCTTTTAAACCGCATTAAGTGAGCTAAATGCACTGTCCGTTCACTATTCGCGCCGGCAGTTTGCCCAGGGCTTTTCCACGGTCACCTTGTTGCCCAACTCCGCATTTATGCCCAAGGTTAGTGGTACTTACAATTGTCTCGCCTTGAAGCTTGTGGATTTCCACAAGCCAGTTTTCCTTTCTATGGAAAAGGAGCGGCTGCACCTTTTGTGTCCAGTACGCACGCTGCACATATACTTGGATAGGATGAGAGCTTTGCGCAATCAACTGTGTCCTGCAAGAGGAGGCCCCTCTCTTGTCAAAGGTTATCACATATTGTGGAAGCTATTATATTGGTCTATAAAAGCAAGGGGTTACAGCCTCCAGAGGGCCTAAAGGCTCACTCCACCAGAGCCATGGCTACCTCTTAGGCACGGTTCAAAGGCATGTCCTTGCAGGAGATTTGCGATGTGTCACTGCGCCCTCTTTGGCGCATATTGTCCTTAGTGACGGGGCCTCTGAGGGTTGATGTTGAGACTACCTGGCTTCGGAGAGCGTGTGCGATACGGGAGTTAGCCATATCCCAATAGTGAGATATCGAAACGAATAATTGAAAGAAAACTAAAGGCTACTTCTGCAACTCCGGTCCTTTGATAATATGAGTGAGACGGCTCACCACGTTTTCCTTCTTGCAAGAGTGTGAGGAAGTTCGGTATGCTCGAGAATGATCTGAGGGCAGGCGGGTGGCTCTTCAGTATGAACGGTGGTATATGATTGGTTCTTCGAGATACTTAGGAGGTTAATTGGTTAATTCCACTAGTGAGATGTCGCGCTCATAATATCAGAGAACCGGAGTCACGCAAGTAACCTTAAGTTTGTCTTCCAGTCAAGATGATCCAATCACTATCTAATCAAGGCTCAGTAAGTCTATACATGGTATTAAGATGTATCTCTTATTGGTCCACTGTGTCCAGATGAGGGCACAATCAGAATGTGATCAAAATCCTGACATAGGACACGTTAGTGCACACTGCGAAGTATGAACAGAGCGTTCATAAGCTCTGGTCCAGGGGGCTCGTGTGAATTCCCTGCACCAGAGCTTTCATGTGATGGAGCTGTTCTAGTACCGTCTTCTCCTTGGTCTGGAAGATCTCAGCAGCCTCCTCCTGGGAACAGGTCTCCTCATAGCACTCCCGCTCCAGGTTGCCGGGCATCATCTCCTCAAGGAAGAAGTTGGCCCTGGGCCGCCGGGGCCCTCGGAGCAGCTGCACTGCATGCCTCTGCTCCAGAAACACTGTACAACAGAGTAGGGTGAAGTTGCCCCTAAATGTTGATTTTGGGTCAGTTTAGAATTTTCCCCACTTATGGTTAAGGTTAGGATTGAGGGAGGGGAAGCTGATCCTTGATCTGTACCTAGGGGAAATTTCACGCCAGAGTGGGCACAACACTGCAGTCCTGTGTAGTTCAGTTGGTAAGAGCATGATGCTGACAATGACAGGGTTGTGGGTTCAACTCCAACACATAAATGTAGGCCCATGTACTGTAAGCTTCTTTGAAGAAAAAAAAGTGTCTGAGTGGCATTCATATACAATACTGATGTCTGTAACCCATTGACAAGAGCCTCGAGCAGAGATTTGCTGGTTTTAGCTTAAAATCATATCACTGAACTGAGTTCCATTTTAAGTTACTGGAGTGAGAATATCAACCATGTTCGACACCCATCACAAAAGTAAATATCTCATCAAGTTTCTAGTAAGCTAGAATTGAGGTAGGTGGTTTAATTACAGATTGCAAATACAGTACAATAAATGGGCACTTTCCACTGACTACAAGGTGAAGGGTTACCTTTTGATTCAAACAGGGAACCGACTGAGACCAGAAGTACTGTGAGGAGCCAACCGTCAGACTGTGACATCTCTCCGCTCCAGGTAGAAGTTGAAGGGATTGAACTGGGATCAGCTAGGTTCACTAATCTAGATTTTAGTTATGAGAGAGAACCTACCGTTTTCTGTGGGTGTCTGCTAAAATGGTGGCTTTTCTCCACAAGCTCGGCAATTGATCTTTAACTAGATTCTAAATATTGACACAGTGGCACTAGCCAGGGCAGCATTCAAGTCACTCGACAGTTTTGCACTACTCATAACACTCATGTGTCTGATTCTAAAGTATCATGAGACAATGTTTTATTGAGAAACACATTTTTATCTGCCATAGTTCTGAATTGTGGCCAGGGAATACTCAGCACAATGTTTCACCTGCAACTTATGAACTAAACATTTTTAAAACAATTTCAATCTTGAATGTAATCCACGTGAATGGAATTACTAAAGAAACACCCAACTCAAACAGACTATTTTTATTTTTATTACAGGATGGTGGTATTTCACTGAATATTACAGCCCAGGGGGTCAGGCTTATGTACATGGAAAAGAGAGGTATAGCATTCAGTATTATTTCTAACGTATACATTATCAATGAATACTGGAACGATAGAGACCGCTTCCCAGGGGTTCACGATTCAGGACAAGCAAAGAAAAAAAAGGGACACCCCCAAAGGTTGTGAGGAGAGAAATGATATTATTATGGTCTGTATGGTCATGAGAACATAAAACACAACTCTGACATCCACACACGACTGAGCGGGAGAGAACATGACTTGGCCAAAGAGTTTCTCCTGACCCAGGTACTTGACCAGGAAGTACACCGGTAGGGCTACTTTTTATACCCTAGATATTCCCTGAATCCCAAATAAACCCCTGGTCCCTACCTCTTATTCACTTGTGCAGACTTAAGAGGTAAGAGCAATTGGCGACAATTCCACCTGGCCCGTGAGAGGGCAAAACTGAGCCAGCACCATATTGCTTATTTTCCTATCCAGTCCTCGAGTTGAGTTGAGTTTCAGGATATAACATGGTCAGGAAAAACTAGAGGCTCTAAGCATTACCGTTTGGTTTCTTGGACCCAGATTGAGTCTACTCCTGAACTAAAAGGCACTTCTGAGGTAGATTCTCTGTTAAGTGTGCCTTTCTAATTCAGGAGTAGGCTTAATCTGGGTCTGGGAAACTACATTCACCGAGGTGAATAATCTTAAAGCAGTGTTCATTGTTTGAAGAATGTGACACAGATCTACTGTAACTCTACTTAACACCGAAGAGTGCCGAGACGTGCTCCACACACCCTGAGACCTGCCCAATATGTGACAGTTTGTAGATTATTTAAAGCATGGTTGAGTTTGGCTTTTCCCGACAATACATAATAAGTGTTGTTCAGTAGGTGGGAAACATTTTGAAACAGGGAGACTACCTGAATCTCTGATAAGAACACAGATCTTTGTTTTTCCTTGCCAAACGTTTCGCTACGGTGTGCGCTACTGAACACGACCATCAGGGGCCCTTCGCGCACTAACATAGGACGTCTGGTGACAAAGCAGGGTCGTCGCTTTCGTCTAGTTTACCAGCCCACATTCAACCTAGGTAGTTGAAATTGGAATCTGTATAAAAAAGGACACGGATGAGGAGAGACATACAGAGAACGAAATTACACATGGTTCGATTCATTAGAGTGATTGGTTGATTGTCACTTCTTATCCTTGTAGTACAGACCTCTTCCAGTCTCTGTTTTGGGAGCATATTACAGTACCTGGCATCCCACATCATTTCCAGAAATATCCTGGTTCAAACACATTCAAACTCTGGGACAACATATCTGGTACAATGCATATAAGAAATAAATAGATGCATATTTCAATACAAAAAACTGTTCCATCAGTCTTTTCTATGATCCAGTCAGTGGAAACTATGGAAATATAGTCTATGGTGCCCACTCTATACGTTGAGCAGCTCAAAAGACACCTCCTAGTATTCCCCATGCACTGCATTACCTCTTGACCAGAGGCCTATGAAGCTCTAGTCAAAAATAGTGCACTATATGAGGAATAGGGTGTCATTCGAGGTGCAGCTTGCTAGTTTCTACATCTTTATTGACTTGGCTATCGAGCTTCTAAAATGTATCAACGGTGCTAGGCCCCTTTTTTCTCCACTTCCTGTCTGAATGATGTGCCCAAAGTAAACCGCCTGTTGCTCAGGCCCTGAAGCCAGGATATTCATATAATTGATACCATTGGAAAGAAAACACTTGGACGTTTGTAGAAATGTTAAAATAATGTATGAGAATATAACAATAGATAAGGTAGGAGAAAATCCAAAGAAATTAGGAATTATTTTTTGAGAGAGAGACCATCCTCTTAGAAATGCAAAAGAAAGGTCATATTGAAAATTAGCTCCATGTATGCAATTCCTATGGCTTCCACAGGGTGTCAGCAGTCTATGTTCAAGGTTTCAGGATTGTAACTTCAAAAACGAATAAGAAATATCAGTTTTATTAGAGGGACAGTCTTGGAAATTCGTGTTTGTGCGCGCCATGAAGACATTTACGCACCTACTAAAATCTGTTTCCTATTGAACATACTTCTTTCCAAAATAAATATTATAGTTTGATTACATTTTATGGTATCAGCGGAGTATATAGAAATGTATTTTGACTTGTTGAAACAAAGTTTAGGGGTAGATTTTTGGATTCCTTTCTCTGCATTTTGAACGAGTAGATTACTAAAATCAATGGCGCCAACTAAACTGACTTTTTGGGATATAAAGGGATTTTATCTAACAAAACGACACCACATGTTATAGCTGGGACCCTTTGGTTGACAAATCAGAGGAAGATTTTCAAAAAGCAAGTGAATATTTAATCGTTATATGTGAATGTATGAAACCTGTACCGGTGGAAAAATATTTTGATGTGGGGCGCCATCCTCAATCAATCGCATGGCATGTTTTCGCTGTAATAGCTACTATAAATCGGACAGTGCAGTTAGATTAACCAGAATTTAAGCTTTCAGACGATATAAGACACTTATATGTACATAAATGTTTAAAATCCATAATATATATAATTATTTATTTGAATTGCGCGCCCTCCAGTTTCCCCCGGAAGTTGGGTGTCTAGCCCTAAGAAAAGTTCAATTGGTCTAACGTTAATTGGTGGAGTCTGGCGCTGGTTTTTTGATAAGGCATTCTGTCGGCAGGCTTTGTTCCTGGTAGCCAGCCCGACTGGATTCCGTGTAATCTCCCCTGACTTTCTTCTCTCAACTGACGTCATTGAACACCCCTCCCCTCCTTACACGGGGCAGTAAAGATTAGGGGGCGGCAGGTTAGAGCATTTGTCCAGTAACCAAAAGGATGATAGATCAATTCCCCAAGCTGACAAGGTAAACATCTGATGTTCTTCCCCTGAACAAGGCAGTTAGCCTACTGTTACTAGGCCATCATTGCAAATAAGAATTTGTTCTTAACTGACTTGCCTAGTTAAATAAAGGTTAAATAAAAAATATAAAATAGTGGTTTGGCCTCCCCTGTTTGCAGTTCAGTTGGTTGCTCCTGGACGCTGCCGAGGTGGAGAGTGAAGAAAGGCACTGTGTTAAATCTGATTGGTTGACTAAACTCAAATCCATATTTGAGTGTATAGAGGTTAAGGTAAATTAGTTGTTGGTCCCATTGCGTTCAAGCTGTTCAGCGCGGCTGAGTACTGTCAGTTTGGGTAGAGGGTCTGGTGCAACACACAAACAGGAGAGAGCCTAGGCTTCGCTGGCAGTGCTGCTGCTGCGACTCAACACTCTGATACCATGGAGGATACGCTTCATGTGGCCAACCTTAGTCACCCCCAAGTCCTGCATTGGACGGACGGACACACACACACATTAGAACAAACACCAAGGCACACATATGGACCCATGTAACATGTAGGGTCATGATTTTTCCCAGACGTCACCTAGCAGGGAAAACTCCAAGCTCTATATAGACTATAAATCATTTAAATCAATGACGAGGGAATAAAATCAAACACTCATGGTAAAACCCCAGAGTAGTGAAACATAAGAAAAGCTCTACCTGGCACCTGAAAGAATGGTTGCGTCCCAATAACATATCCTTTCACATGACGTGTGCACTCGTTCACAGTGTTAGGGAAGCTACTCTGAAAATATAGTTTACCAAGCTACAAATGACTTCACAAATGAAGAAATTAAGCTACCTTTAAGGAAAATAGTTCACTTAACTAAAGTTACTTTGAAAAAGTAGTAAACTACATCCAAACTATACTGAACAAAACATTTTATTCAACAATTTAGAGACACCACATGTTTAGGCTATCCTAACTTCAAATTCTTAACTTTTATCCATAACTATACTGAACAAATATATCAATGTATATCATTCAAAGATTTTGTCGAGTTAGTTCATATAAGGAAATCAGTCCATTTCAATGAATGAAATAAGCCCTACTCTATGGATTTCACATTATTAGGAATACAGATATACATCTGTTGGTCACAGATACTTAAAAAAAAGGTAGGGGCATGGATCAGAAAATCAGTCAGTGTCTGGTTTGACCACCATTTGCCTCATGCAGCGCGACACAAAAACTTCACATAGAGTTGATCAGACTGTTGATTGTGGCCTGTGGAATGTTGTCCCACTCCTCTTCAATGGCTGTGCGAAGTTGCTGGATATTGGCAGGAACTGGAACACACTGTCGTATACGTCGATCCAAAGCATTCCAAACATGGGTGACATGTCAGGTGAGTATACAGGCCATGGAATAACTGGAACATTTTAAGGTTCCAGGAATTGTGTAAAGATCCGTGCGACATGGGGCCGTGCATTATCGTGATGCGGCATGTGGTAAAGAAATTATCATTCAAATCTCTGGCAACAGCTCTGGTGGACATTCCTGCAGTCAGCATGCCAATTGCATACTCCCTCAAAACATTAGACATCTGTGGCATTGTGTTGTGTGACAAAACTGTACATTTTAGAGTGGCCTTTTTCCCCAGCACAAGGTACACCTGTGTAATGATCATGCTGTTTAATCAGCTTCTTGATATGCCACACCTGTCAGGTGGATAGATTATCTTGGCAAAGTAGAAATGCTCCTTAACAGGAATGTAAACACATTTGTGCACAACATTTGAGAGAAATTTGCTTTGTGTATATCTGGAACATTTCTGAGATCTTTTATTTCAGCTCATGAAACATGGGTCCACTTTACATGTTGCTTTTTAAAATTTTTGTTCAGTATACTTCGTGAAATGTTTTTCGGTTATTTTTGCAAAAAAAGCTGCGTAGTTCCAGTAGTTAGCTACATGGCAAAAAACTACTGAAAACACTACCAAGATTTGAATTTAGATAAACTACAACCAAGCTACAGCAAAATGTAATTAAATTACTAGTTGAACTACATTTAGTTCTCTACTCTCCATCACTGCTCGTTCACTACCTCCCACAAACCTAAAAGCATTGGATTGGTGGAGGCATGGCCTAGTGGGAGTTTCTTATGCCACTATTTCCTTTCAAATGAGTGCAGGGAAGTAAACAAGTGCACACTTTGGGAGGAAGGAGAGATATTTGGGACAGCCTGCATGTGTGTATGTGTGTGTGCAGTACCTTGAGGTCCCTCCTCTCCAGGTGCAGCAGCTCGGCGCCACGCACATCATGCCCAATAAAGATCTCCTTGTACTCGGTGAGACAGATGAGCTCCAGCCAGGCGGCTACCTCCTCTGTGCCCCACTGGTGCACTGCAGAAAGCAAGACCCCTTTCAGACCCCCAACACCACGGACAGACACCACAGAGAGACGCCACAACCCTGCCACAGCCCTTAACCGCAGCTCTAGGGTCAGATGAACCTACCGTCAATACTAACGTTGACCATTAGGGGGAAGAAAAAATATATGAGCCTCTATCAGTGGTTAAGGGGAACTTCAACCTACTGCAGCCCATAAACTGAGCCAGGGTAAATTTAGATTATCAGAAGATGCTGATCTAAGGTCAGTTTTGCAGTGGTGTAAAGTACTTAAGTAAAAATACTTTAAAGTACTTCTTAAGTAGTTTTTGGGGGTATCTGTACTTTACTATTTATATTTTGGGCAACTTTTACTCCACTACATTTCTAAAGAAAGCAATGTACTTTTTTACATATATTTGTCCCTGACACCCAAAAGTACTCGTTACATTTTGAATGCTTAGCAGGACAGGAAAATGGTCCAATTCACACACTCATCAAGAGACCATCCCTGGTCATCCCTACTGCCTCTGATCTGGCGGACTTACTAAACACAAATGCATCATTTGTACATTTTAAAAACAAGAAAATGGTGCCTTCTGCTTTGCTTAATTTAAGCAATTTGAAATGATTTATACTTTTACTTTTGAAACTTAAGTATATTTAGAACCAAATGCTTTTAGACTTTTACTCAAGTAGTATTATACTGGGTGACTTCCACTTGAATAACCTTCTATTAAGGTATCTATACTTTTACACAAGTATAACAATTGGGTACTTTTTCCACCACTGCAGTTTTGTGGTTTTCAACTTTTAATGGTTTAAGTTAAGATCAGGGCAGGGTAAGCTGATCATAGATCTGTGTATAAACGTTCTACCTGGAGCCACTGGGCCAGGAGCTCTGCTTATGATAGCCAATCAGAGCGAAGGTGTTGATTCGGTCAACCAATCAGAAGAGAGATCGGTGGTGTGTGGAAGGTGGTGCCGACCTCAGATAGAATTGAATGTGATTTTCAAAGAGATTTGACCCTGATTTGTCATTGTCCAAACATTATTTAACCCAGAGTGTTCCAGACGAATTGCTGTGTGTGAGAGTGAGAAAAAGAGAGAAAAAGAGAGGTAGATAGTACCTGGCAGTGTGACAGTGGCACAGGGTTCCTTGTTCTTGTTGTTTTTGTCCTTCTTGAACTTGGGGACGAGACAAAACTTGGCACTGCGGCTACGCTTGGAGAAATCAGCCAGGTGTCCCTGCAGAAACACAGACAGGTTAGAGAAAAACAGCCAGACAGACAGGTTAGACATTGGGTAATAGACTGTTCAGTACTATTGACCCACAGAGGTGAAAATATTTACTCTAGCCTAGCACTAACACACTGTCCTGATTAAATGAATCAATCATCAAGACCCATTTTTGGTAGCCCTTTTCACTCGTACCCGTATGTATACGGGTTGAAAATGGCAGATTTGGACACTGATAAGTGCTTAAATTGGAACACAGTGGCTGCACAGTAACATGTTATACAGTGGGGCAAAAAATTATTTAGTCAGCAACCAATTGTGCAAGTTCTCCCACTTAAAAAGATGAGAGAGGCCTGTAATTTTCATCATAGGTACACTTCAACTATAATACCACTTGGTCACATTGTAAGGTTAAAGGTTAATTCATATAAACACCACATTTCTTCTTCTCCCCTAGAGTTTGGAAATAAATTGGGCAACGTCAAATTCTTCTTTTCTGAAAATAAATTCTAGCCCGTGTTTGTCATGTAGCCAGACCACTTCAGGCTGAGCATTACAACTTTCACAGAAAAGAACCTGGCTCAGATCGTCACATTGCAGGCTTCATTGTTGTGTATACACTATCATCCTCCCAGACACCCTATGGCGGTGAGCAAATCTGCAGGTCTCCCCTTCCTCAAACGGGTCAGCCAACTGATGCTAAACAACCCTCTAAACAATCCCAGCACTCTCACAACAAACAAATAGAGGCAAAGACACACAAACGCACACACTCACACATACACACACTTATAATAGAATGGACTGGCATTGCAAGTTGACGACTTGCATTTATAGTAATGAACTACAATTTATTAATGCGGAATGGCTTGATAATCAAAATGGAATGGATGGAGGAGATTAGAGCAGCCATCACTGAGGAGAAGGAGACAGCAACGATACTGGCTGTGGTGGTGAAATGGAAATAAGACGAGGTGCAAAATAATGTGGAAATAGAGAGAGTGCACGAGGACATTGAGAAAGAGAAGAGAGGGAGAAAGAGGAGGATGAAGAAACAGAAACGCCTAGGGTGCGTTCGCACTCAGAGTGTGCTCTGAGCGTTCGTAAATTCATAGCGCTGTCAGATTGTCCTTTCGTAAATTTGGAGGGTTTCGTTCTCGGAGTGTTTTCAGAGCACACACTGGGAGTAGGGTTTGTGCGAGGGTTCTGACCTCACAAAGCCAGTAGTCAAGTACCCAAGCTAACTGGCTAACGTTGGCTAGCTTGCTAGCTACTTCCAGACACAAATAAGAGAGCATCCCACTCTCACCATTTTACTTGCACTAGCAGAGCTGGTTAGGCTGTTTTCATGTTATCCAGACCATTGGTGACTAACTGTGCTGCTTCAGTTATTATGCACTCTGGCACACTCAGACAAGAGTGTTCTGAAATGGGGAGTAGATAGCCAGAGCGAATTAACAATGCCCATTGCAAATGCACAACGACTATACCACTTGGCTAAGAAAGACGTGAATAATTAAGCCAATAAATGTGCGGTAGTTAGTTAGATGGTATATAGTTAATATACTGACAAGTCCGATATATGAGTAGCCAACTAAGCTAGGTAGCTAGCTACTCTCTTGATACTGCTGTAATGATATGCGGTTCGTAAGGATAGTATAGCTAACAAATGGTCAGCCAAATGTCTGGTGTAACGTATCTGAAAATGCCTTTTTTACATTGCTCAACATTTTCTTAACATTTGTCATTAGTTAAAGCAATGAATTTGTATCCACTCTCATCAGACTTCAGCTGCATATTTTCTGCCATTAACTTCAAATCTGAAAACATGTAGCCACTCACATTTTCTGAAGAATTGCATTATGGGCCCTAAAAGCATGGAAATAGTGTCCACTGCTTGTATACTTCGTATTTTGGCAAATTTAGTACGACATCTGGGAACTTTGGATTACTATCTATATCCATACCATGACCAATGAGCATACTACATACTCAATTTACATCACAAATAGTACGGATAGTATGAGTATTCGAACACAGCTAATGTTACAACGATGGAGTGGATTGAGTCACTGATGTGATCTTCCTGTCCGGGTTGGCGCCCCCCCTTGGGTTCGTGCCATGGGGGAGATCTTTGTGTGCTATACTCGGCCTCGTCTCAGGATAGTAATTTGGTGGTTGAAAATATCCCTCTAGTGGTGTGGGCTGTGCTTTGGCAAAGTGGGAGGGGTTATATCCTGCCTGTTTGGCCCTGTCCGGGGGTATCGTGGCCACAGTGTCTCCTGACCCCTCTGGTCTCAGCCTCCAGTATTTATGCAGCAATAGTTTGTGTCGGGGTGGTAGGGTCAGTTTGTTATATCTAGTGTATTTCTCCTGTCTTATCCGGTGTTGTGTGAATTTAAGCATACTCTCTCTAATTCTCTCTCTTTCTCTCTGAGGACCTGAGCCCTAGGACCATGCCTCAGGACTACCTGGCCTGATGACTCCTTGCTGTCCCCAGTCCACCTGGCCGTGCTGCTGCTCCAGTTTAAACTGTTCTTCCTGTGGCTATGGAACACTGACCTGTTCACCGGACGTGCAACCTGTCCCAGACCTGCGGTTTTCAACTCTCTAGAGACAGCAGGAGCGGTAGAGATACTCTTAATGATCGGCTATGAAATTTACTCCTGAGGTGCTGACCTGTTGCACCCTCTAGAACCACTGTGATTATTATTATTTGACCCTGCTGGTCATCTATGAAGATCTTGGCCATGTTCTGTTATAATCTCCACCCGGCACAACCAGAAGAGGACTGGCCACTCCTCATAGCCTGGTTCCTCTCTAGGTTTCTTCCTAGGTTCCGGCCTTTCTAGGGAGTTTTTCCTAGCCACCGTGCTTCTACACCTGCATTGTTTGCTGTTTGGGGTTTTAGGCTGGGTTTCTGTACAACACTTTGTGACATCAGCTGATATAAGAAGGTCTCTATAAATACATTTGCTTGATTGATTGGAGTGTCATGGACTCCATTGACCACTGGAGGCAGAGGCTTGAGGAGATTTAGAAGACTAAATAAGAAAAAAGGTAGTGGAGGAGAGAGAGGTCATGATTAAGGACAAAGAAAGATGTGAAGAAGATAAAAGGGCCTTCATCAAGGACTGAGAGAGAGAAGGGTGAGTAGCAGATGGAAGACTGAGAAAGAGAGTTGAGATAGTATGCTGACCATAACATTAACCCTACTACCCGATGTCTTGTTTTGACTTTGTTTCAGATTTCAGAGGGACTTTGCGCCACACCTCTGGTATTTTCCTGCGGGGCACCCCCCTCCATGTTTTTTTACGCCATAAAAAAAAACATATATTCTTGAAAAAAGTATTAAAAAATATATTTTCCTTGCATTTCAAATGTTATGATAACTTAGAAATTTAACATTCAACTGGACATCCTAATGTTGTATTTAGACATTAGTGCCAGTATTTTACCACTAGAGCCTCTTATAGGCTGAGGAACAGTGATGACATCAGGAATCATACGCAAGTCAATGGGGGAAGAATGCAAGGTCATATTCGTCACTTTACCATAAGGGATCTGCTAGAGTGGACATATCATGGAACATGACAAATAATTCCAAAATCAACATTTCTCCCTTCACTTTACTGTATCCTCTGTAACCTACAACTCACCTAGCTCTAACATTCTGTTGCGGCCAAATATATTGGCATTTTTCTTAAATATTTATTTTAGAATAAGTTGAAATTAAAAAACTTTTGGTCTCCACACCTTATTGAATTTGAAACATTATAGAACCAGTTGTATTACTGTAAACTTAAGTTCACAATTTAAATGTACAAATGAATGACAAATGACATGGACAAAATTATTGGCACCCCGGAGCTAGTACTTGGTTGCACAGCCTTTGGCTAAGATACACTATATATACAAAGGTATGCTAATACCCCTTCTAATTGTGGATTTGGCCATTTCACAATTCGCAAAATCCACAATTTGAAGGGGTATTAGCATACCTTTGTATATATAGTGTATCTTAGCCAAAGACTGTGCAACCAGGTACTAGCTCCGAGGTGCCAACAATTTTGTCCATGCCATTTGTCATTGAAATAGCCGAATCCACCGGTGTATAAAATTGAGCACACAGCTATGCAATCCCCATAGATTGATTCCCATAGATTGAGCACACAGTTATGCTGTAATTGTGAAGTGGAAACGTCTAGGAGCAACAACAAAGGCCACACAAGCTCACAGAACGGGACCGCTGAGTGCTGAAGTGCGTTGCAACACTCACTACCAAATTCCAAACTGCGTCAGCACAACAACTGTTCGTCGGGAGCTTCATGAAATGGGTTTCCATGGCCGAGCAGCTGCACACAAGCCTAAGATCACTTTGCGCAATGCCAAGTATCAACTGGAGTGGTGTAAAGCTTGCCACCTTTGGACTCGCATTCTCTGGAGTGATGAATCACACTTCACCATCTGGCAGTCCAATGGACGAATCTGGGTTTGGCAGATGCCCGGCGAACGCTACCTGACCGAATGCATAGTGCCAACTGTAAAGTTTGGTGGAGGAGGAATAATGGTCTGGGACTGTTTTTCATGGTTCGGGCTAAGCCCCTTAGTTCCAGTGAAGGGACATCTTAACTCTGCAGCATACAATGGCATTCTGTGCTTTCAACTTTGTGGCAATAGTTTGGGGAAGGCACTTTCCAGTTTCAGCATGATAATGCCCCCGTGCACAAATCGAGGTCTATACAGAAATGGTTTGTCGAGATTGGTGTGGAAGAACTTGACTGGCCTGCACTGGCCGAGATCTGAAAACAGCACTTGGTGGCAGGCACCGCTGAAATATTGAAGAATTAGAGCAGTTTGCTGCTGAAAAGTGGGACAAATTGTCAGTAGAAAGGTGCAGCAAGCTCATTGATGCCTTACAACAAGCTTTGGCAGTTATCTTGGCCAAAGGCTGTGTAACAGTACTAGCGTAAGGAGTGACAATCATTTTGTCCGTGCCATTTCTCTTTTTTTTCTAAATTAAAATTGTAAACTTAAGTTTACAAAAATAAAATTGGTTCTGTAAATGTTGAAAATCCCCAAAATGTATTTAAGGAATAAGGAATTATTTAAGAAAAGCACAAGTGTGCAAATATATTTGGCTGCAACTGCATGGTCAAGGACTCCCATTGCTCTTATTAAACCAGAGAATTGAGTGAAAGCAGGAGACTCGCACTGAAATTCACTGCCGTAAGCTTGTAGCTTATGGTATTATAATATAGACATGGGCGGCAGTCTGAAAGTGAGGGTGCAATTTCATATTACACATTTTAAAATTGTTATTGTTACATTTTAAAACAATTTCCTTCAATTCTACACTTTCTTCACAGGGGGAATCCATATTTATCAACAGGACACAACTACATATCTTAGGTTCTGCCACAATAAATTATATTGAACTCAAGAACTCAAATGAAAAAACAACAACATATTTTTAGAACACAAGGCCAGAAAAAAAATGATGCATTTTTCTAGGCTGGCAAAAAACATGGTAAAGTAATTCACTTTTTGTCCTGAATACAAAGTGTTGTGTTTTATTGCATTTGCCCCAAACAACTCTATTTTCAAGAATAGTGGTGGCTGCATCATGTAATGGGTATGCTTGTAATCATTAATCATAATTGGAGAGTTTTTCAGAAGCACAGGCACCAGACACTGGGAGGTGAATTCACCTTTCAGCAGGACAATAAAACACAATACCAAATCTACACTGGAGTTGCTTGCCCAGAAAATAATGAACTTTCCTGAGTGGCCAAGTTACAGTTTTCACTTAAATCTACTTGAATTAATGACAAGACCTGAAAATTGTTGTCTAGCAATCATCAACAACCAGAATTTTGAAAATAATAAAATGGGCAAATGTTGTACAATCCAGCTCTTATAGACTTATAGACTCACAGCTGCCATCACTGCCAAAAGTGATTCTACAAAGCATAGACTCAGGGGTGTAAAAACTAATTTTCAATACATTTTCTAAAATGTAAAAAAAACATGTTTTCACTTTGTCATTATGGGGTATTGTGTGTAGATGGGTGAGGAAAACATTGATGTAATATATTTTGAATTCAGGTTGTAACACAACAAAATGTGAAATAAGTCAAGGGGCATGAATACCGTATGAACCAAAAAAGATTGGCACTCGGCCACATTTGGCATGCCGGCCGTATTTTGGACACCCCTGTACTACTAGAAGATGGTTGACTGGTATCAAAGAAAGGTAGAACAGGAGCCCCACATACCCCTGCGCTCTTGGAATTGGCGTAGACCACATCCATGGCCTTTGAGCTTGTGTTGACGGCGTGGGCCAGCTCCTGCTCCATACTGTGGTGGGACTGGGCGATCTCTCGGATACTGGGAACACACACACAGTTCGTCACGACATCGAACATCTAATGTTACTGTGAAACTACACTGCAAGCATATCACAAGCGTTCCGTAAGTGCTGTTTTTGGCATGCTACTGTATACCAGAAGCAGCAAACGGAGCATCAGAGTGTCTGGTATAGTTTGGCCATAAGTTGACCTATTGAGGGCATTGTATATCATGGGCTGGTACAAATCCATTTAGATTAACTGAAATTCCAATTAGAGAAAATAATTTTGTACAACGAATGTTTCAATCTAAATGGAATTTAACTCTACCCTGCTTTAATCTAATGCTATTATTAATTAACAATGAATTCAAGTAACCTTACCTGTGGATGAGAGCACCGGCCGCCTGGCCAAACAGGTTGATCTGGGAGGCTTCTTCCTCGGATACGACCTCCGGCTGCAATGCATACTGGGTCAGCGGACGGGGGAACTCGCACCTCTGCTTGTCTTCCCATGACTTCAGCGTGCTCTCAAAGGCCTGGGACAAACAGTCAACAGGATAAATTGAATATAATAAAATAGCCGTATTCTTGCCAGAGGGAACAATAGTTGTGTTAAGTCAGATGCGATACGAGTAAACATATGACTGCAATAGGACGGCAACATTTACACAAGACAGATACAAATACTATACAAACAAATCATGTCAATTACAACTGCAGAATATGATAAGGTGAAGCTGTGCCTTTTCGTGATAATTTGCACTTTAATGTAATATATACAATAGCGTATTCACGGAATGAGCCTCAATTTGTCAGGTTGAAGACCAAAGTTAGGCGGTCAGGACCACGACCGGACCTGGAAAAACTGGATCCTAATTGGTCAGCCAAAATTCGAGGCCCTAGAAATAAGGCATCTATGTGACACCATAGATGTGTACTCACTCTGTCTCTGGTGAGAGTCTGAGTGCGGTTCTTGTGGATAATCTTGATGTACCCCGGTGGCTGGACCCAGGCCTCTCCATCCACCTGCACCGGCACGCCCTCATCCCCGAGGATGGTGATCTTCACTGTACGACACTGCAACAGGAGAGCAGATGGGGAGAAACATTAAACAGGTCGCTATGAAACTGTTCATTTGCTATGTCCATATTCATGGTCATACGCACATGATTAAAAACATAAGTGCTGGGCTAATAAAGTATACATGAAAATAACAGAAAGGCTCGCACACTGTATATGCTTCCATTTTTACAACCCTCAAAAGAGATAGTTCACCCAAATTACAAAATGACATATTTGTTTCCTTACCCTGAAAACAGTTTACGGACAAGGTAAGACAGCAAACCATGATTTGCTTTCGCTTACCTGGCCACCGTTTCCAAATGCACACTTTTTAGCATTTGTGGCACAAATCCAATGCACGTCAATGGTACCGATATTAGCATTTAGCTTCATGTCCAAAACATCTATTTGTAACATTATACTTTAGGATGATTTGGACAGGAAGCGCAAAACAATTCTAATATCGGTACCATTGGCTTTACATTAGATTTGTGCCACAAATGCTAAAAAGTTAGCATTTGGAAAAAGAGCCTGGTTAACACAACCAATGTGTGGATTGTTGTCATACCTTGTCCATAGACTGCTTACAGGGTAATTACGTGATTTGGGTGAACTATCCCTTTAATGACAATGTTCAATGTTTTCAATTACTTTGATGCATTTTACAGATGTAGATTTTCAAAACTCGAAATACAAAACTCTAAACTGATAACACTAGTAATGTCCACTGTATAATGTTCAGAACCTTTGATGGTGCATTCATTGGAGTTGAACACATCTTTCACCCGAGTCATTCATGCAAAAAACATATTCTTCATGAAATACCATTTCATTTAGTTACCAATACGTCAAATAATTATCAGGTCAACATTTAGTGATTTTAACAAACATTTAATTCAATAGCAAAATATGCAAGGCACTATTTTCAAAATGATGATTTGTTTCCAATGGCAGGTTGAGAGCATGTTGAGAAATATGTCAGTCTTACAGTTTCATGCGTAAGACAAATCATCGAAAATAGGGTGTTATTGTGGGGGTATTGTATAGCAGTAGGCTACAGTATAACGGTTTTGTGATAGCACGGTGTGTGTATGCCATTTCTGCCCCATGCAACATTGTACAAAATCACATTTTCTATGTGACTTCAACTGATACTGTATTACCCGTCTCTCTGCTTGACAAATTCAGTTTACAGTGTATCAATGAAATATAGATAATGAGAGGAATATATTCTTATATACAACCCAGGTATTTCAGCAGTGCATTATACACGACACAATCATTCAAAATGGTAGCACATAGTGACTCTTTCCACTTTGTCCTATTGAAACATATTGGCTGATGGAGGATGATGTATTTACAGCCACATATGATTTTGTTTCATCTTCCAACACAAATACATGTCAATTGACACAATGTATGATGTAAGAACATAGAATTTTACAGTGTTCAGCAGTTATAAAACTATATACGTAAACTAGGCACTATACAATTTTGGTTCAGTAGTTAACCGTTTTCAGCAGTTTGATTAAGTTATATTTAAATGTAGTGTGTTTTTCAAACACTTTGGTGAAATTTTCACAAGTATGTGGTACATTTTCACCACTAAGCACCAACATCTAAACAGATCATCAAAATGGCTCATGTTTCAAAACTCAAAGCACATTTTCAATTAACTGAGTACAAACAAATTCAGTCACTTGTTCACTGCACCAAATTACTCTTTCAATTTTGCTACATATTCATATCTAAGTATCTGATTTTCAAAATACAATATTCAAATCAAAATTGTATTAGTCACATGCGCCGAATAAAACAGGTGTAGACCTTACAGTGAAATAAAATGCTTACTTACGAGCCTCTAACCAACAATGCAGTTTTTTTTAATGAATAAGAAAGTAATTAAAGAGCAGCAGTAAAAAAACAACAGTGAGACAAGTCGTGGCCAAAAGTTTTGAGAATGACACAAATATTAATTTTCACAAAGTCTGCTGCTTCAGTGTCTTTAGATATTTTTGTCAGATGTTACTATGGAATACTGAAGTATAATTACAAGCATTTCATAAGTGTCAAAAGCTTTTATTGACAATTACATAAAGATGATGCAAAGAGTCAATATTTGCAATGTTGACCCTTCTTTTTCAAGACCTCTGCAATCTGCCCTGGCATGCTGTCAATTAACCTCTGGGCCACATCCTGACTGATGGCAGCCCCTTCTTGCATAATCAATGCTTGGAGTTTGTCAGAATTTGTGGGGTTGTGTTTGTTGACCCGCCTCTTGAGGATTGACCACAAGTTCTCAATGGGATTAAGGTCTGGGGAGTTTCCTGTCCATGGACCCAAAATATTGATGTTTTGTTCCCCGATCCAATTAGTTATCACTTTTGCCTTATGGCAAGGTGCTCCATCATGCTGGAAAAGGCATTGTTCATCACCAAACTGTTCCTGGATGGTTGGGAGAAGTTGCTCTCTGAGGATGTGTTGGTACCATTCCTTATTCATGGCTGTGTTCTTAGGCAAAATTGTGAGTGAGCCCACTCCCTTGGCTGAGAAGCAACCCCACACATGAATGGTCTCAGGATGCTTTACTGTTGGCATGATACAGGACTGATGGTTGCGCTCACCTTGTCTTTTCCGGACAAGATTTTTTCTGGATGCCCAAAACAATCGGAAAGGGGATTCATCAGCAGTCCAATCCAAGTAACCCGTTGCAGAATATCAGTCTGTCCCTGATGTTTTCCCTGGAGAGAAGTGGCTTCTTTGCTGCCCTTCTTGACACCAGGCCATCCTCCAAAAGTCTTCGGCTCACTGTGCGTGCAGATGCACTCACACCTACCTGCTGCCATTCCTGAGCAAGCCCCGATCCCGCAGCTGAATCAACTTTAGGACACGGTCCTGGCACTCGCTGGACTTTCTTGGGCGCCCTGAAGCCTTCTTCACCACAATTGAACCGCTCTCCTTGAAGTTCTTGATGATCCGATAAATGGTGGATTTAGGTACAATCTTATTGGCAGGAATAGCCTTGCCTGTGAAGCCCTTTTTGTGCAAAGCAATGATGACGGCACGTGTTTCCTTGCAGGTAACCATGATTGACAGAGAAAGAACAATGATTCCAAGCACCACCCTCCTTTTGAAGCTTCCAGTCTGTTATTCGAACTCAATCAGCATGACAGATTGATCTCCAGCCTTGTCCTCGTCAACATTCACACCTGTGTTAACGAGAGAATCACTGACATGATGTCAGCTGGTCCTTTTGTGGCAGGGCTGAAATGCAGCAGAAATGTATTTTTGGGATTCAGTTCATTTGCATGGCAAAGAGGGATTTTGCAATTAATTGCAATTCATTTGATCATTCTTTATAACATTCTGGAGTATTTGCCAATTGCCATCATACAAACTGAGGCAGCAGACTTTGTGAAAATTAATATTTGTGTAATTCTCAAAACCTTTGGCCACGACTGTATATACAGGGGGGTACCGGATGTACAATATATACATGTAGGTAGAGTTATTAAAGTGACTATGCATAGATAACAACAGAGAGTAGAAGCAGTGTAAAAGAGGGGGAGGGCAATGCAAATAGTCTGGGTAGCGATTTGATTAGATGTTCAGGAGTCTTATGCCTTTGTGGGTTAGAAGCTGTTTAGAAGCCTCTTGGACCTGGACCTGGCACCCCAGTACCGCTTGCCATGCTTCAAGCATTGAGCTGTTTGACTTCAAGCATATCAACTCCCGGGATTAGGCTGGTGTAACCGATCTGAAATGGCTAGCTAGTTAGCGGGGTGCGCGCAAATAGTGTTTCAAACATCACTCGCTCTGAGACTTGGAGTAGTTGTTCCCCTTGCTCTGCAAGGGCCGCGGATTTTGTGGAGCGATGGGTAACGATGCTTTGAGGGTGGCTGTTGTCGATGTAGGGGCGAGGAGAGGGACGGAAGCTATACTGTTACACTGGCAATACAAAAGTGCCTATAAGAACATCCAATAGTCAAAAGGTATATGAAATACAAATGGTATAGAGAGAAATAGTTCTATAAATACTATATTAACTACAACCTAAAACCTTGGAATATTGAAGTCTCATGTTAAAAGGAACCACCAGCTTTCATATGTTCTCATGTTCTGAGCAAGGAACTTAAACGTTAGCTTTTTTACATGGCACATATTGCACTTTTACTTTCTTGTCAAACACTTTGTTTTTGCAGTATTTAAACCAAATTGAAATTATTATTTTTTTAATTTAAAAAGAAATTGGCCGATTAATCAGTATCAGCATTTTTTGGTCCTCCAATAAATCGGTATCGATATCGGCGTTGAAAAATCATAATCGATCGACCTCTACCCTCTGTAGTGCCTTGAGGTCGGAGGCCGAGCAGTTGCCATACCAGGCGGTGATGCAACCATGCTCTCAATGGTGCAGCTGTAGAACCTTTTGACGATCTGAGGACCCATGCTAAATCTTTTCAGTCTCCTGAGGGGGAATACAGTGGGGCAAAAAGTATTTAGTCAGCCACCAATTGTGCAAGTTCTCCCACTTAAAAAGATGAGTAATTTTCCATCATAGGTACACTTCAACTATGACAGACAAAATGAGAGAAAAAAAATCCTGAAAAATCACATTGTAGGATTTTTAACGAATTTATTTGCAAATTATGGTGGAAAATAAGTATTTGGTCACCTACAAACAAGCAAGATTTCATGCTCTCACAGACCTGTAACTTCTTCTTTAACCTTTTATAACTAGGGGGCGCTATTTTAATTTTTGGATGAAAAACGTTCCCGTTTTAAACAAGATATTTTGTCACGAAAAGATGCTCGACTATGCATATAATTGACAGCTCTGACGTTTCCAAAACTGCAAAGATATTGTCTGTGAGTGCCACAGAACTGATGTTACAGAAAAACCCCAGATAAAAATCCAATCAGGAAGTGCCGCATTTTTTGAAACCGCCTCATGGCAATGACTCCTTATATGGCTGTGGAGGAGCTAGGAGTCAGCTTACGGTTTCCACGTTTTCCCCAAGGTGTCTGCAGCATTGTGACGTATTTGTAGGCATATCATTGGAAGATTGACCATAAGAGACTACATCTACCAGGTGGTCGCTTGGTGTCCTCCGTCGCAATTATTGCGTAATCTCCAGCTGCAGTATTTTTCCGTTTGCCTCTGATGAGAAACCAACTGCCACGAATGATTTTTCATCGAATAGAATTGTGAAAAACACCTTGAGGATTGATTCTAAACAACGTTTGCCATGTTTCTGTCAATATTATGGAGCTAATTTGGAAAAAAGTTTGGCGTTGTAGTGACTGCATTTTCGTTTTTTTTTCTTAGCCAAACGTGATGAACAAAACGGAGCTATTTCTTTTACACAAATATTCTTTTTGGAAAAAATGAACATTTGCTATCTAACTGAGAGTCTCGTCATTGAAAACATCCGAAGTTGTTCAAAGGTAAATTATTTTATTTGAATGCTTTTCTTGTTTCTGTGAAAATGTTGCCTGCTGAATGCTAGGCTTAATGCTATGCTAGGCTATCAATACTCTTACACAAATGCTTGTGTAGCTTTGGTTGAAAAGCATATTTTGAAAATCTGAGATGATAGTGTTGTTAACAAAAGGCTAAGCTTGTGTTTCAATATATTTATTTCATTTCATTTGCGATTTTCATGAATAGGAAACGTTGCGTTATGGTAATGAGCTTGAGGCTATGATTACGCTCCCGGATACGGGTTTGGAGTCGCAAGAAGTTAAGAGGCTCCTCTGTCCTCCACTCATTACCTGTATTAATGACACCTGTTTGAACTTGTTATCAGTATAAAAGACACCTGTCCACAACCTCAAACAGTCACACTCCAAACTCCACTATGGCCAAGACCAAAGAGCTGTCAAAGGACACCAGAAACAAAATTGTAGACCTGCACCAGGCTGGGAAGACTGAATCTGCAATAGGTAAGCAGCTTGGTTTGAAGAAATCAACTGTGGGAGCAATTATTAGGAAATGGAAGACATACAAGACCACTGATAATCTCCCTCGATCTGGGGCTCCACACAAGATCTCACCCCGTGGGGTCAAAATGATCACAAGAACGGTGAACAAAAATCCCAGAACCGGGGGGACCTAGTGAATGAACTGCAGAGAGCTGGGACCAAAGTAACAGAGCCTACCATCAGTAACTCACTACGCCGCCAGGGACTCAAATCCTGAAGTGCCAGACGTGTCCCCCTGCTTAAGCCAGTACATGTCCAGGCCCGTCTGAAGTTTGCTAGAGGGCATCTGGAACGAACTACAAAAATCTCTGAAACTGGAAACACTTATCTCCCTCACCAGCTTTAAGCACCAACTGTCAGAGCAGCTCACAGATTACTGCACCTGTACATAGCCCACCTATAATTTAGCCCAAACAACTACCTCTTTCCCTAGTGTATTTATTTTATTTATTTTGCTCCTTTGCACCCCATTAGTTTTATTTCTACTTTGCACATTCTTACACTGCAAATCTACCATTCCAGTGTTTTACTTGCTATATTGTATTTACTTTGCCACCTTGGCCTTTTTTTTGCCTTTACCTCCCTTATCCAACCTCATTTGCTCACATCATATATAGACTTGTTTATGCTGTATGATTGACTGTATGTTTGTTTTACTCCATGTGTAACTCTGTGTCATGGTATGTGTCTAAATACTTTGCTTTATCTTGGCCAGGTCGCAATTGTAAATGAGAACTTGTTCTCAACTTGCCTACCTGGTTAAATAAAGGTGAAATAAATAAATACAATTTGGATGATCCAGAAGAAGATCGGGAGAATGTCATATGGTCAGATGAAACCAAAATATAACTTTTTGGTAAAAACTCAACTCCTCGTGTTTGGAGAACAAAGAATGCTGAGTTGCATCCAAAGAACACCATACCTACTGTGAAGCATGGGGGTGGAAACATCATGCTTTGGGCCTGTTTTTCTGCAAAGCGACCAGGACGACTGATCCGTGTAAAGGAAAGAATGAATGGGGCCATGTATTGTGAGATTTTGAGTGAAAACCTCCTTCCATCAGCAAGGGCATTGAAGAAGAAACGTGGCTGGGTCTTTCAGCATTACAATGATCCCAAACACACTGCCCGGGCAACGAAGGAGTGGCTTCGTAAGAAGCATTTCAAGGTCCTGGAGTGACCTAGCCAGTCTCCAGATCTCAACCTCATAGAAAATATTTGGAGGGAGTTGAAAGTCCGTGTTGCCCAGCAACAGCCCCAAAACATCACTGCTCTAGAGGAGATCTGCATGGGGGAATGGGCCAAAATACCAGCAACAGTGTGTGAAAACCTTGTGTAGACTTACAGAAAACATTTGACCTCTGTCATTGCCAACAAAGGGTATATAACAAAGTATTGAGATAAACTTTTGTTATTGACCAAATACTTATTTTCCACCATAATTTGCAAATAAATTCATTAAAAATCCTGATCATAACAAAATACGGGAACTCAAGTCCTTCTGTTCACCTGACTTAGAATTCCTCACAATCAAATGTCGACCGCATTATCTACCAAGAGAATTATTTTCGATTATAAATCACAGCCGCATATATTCCCCCCCAAGCCAACACATCGATGGCCCTGAACAAACTTTATTTGACTCTATGTAAACTGGAAACCACATATCCTGAGGCTGCATTCATTGTAGCTGGGGATTTTAACAAGGTTAATCTGAAAACAAGACTCCCTAAATTCTATCAGCATATCGATTGTGCTACCAGGGCTGGTAAAACCCTGGATCATTGTTATTCTAACTTCCGCAACGCATAAGGCCCTCCGACGCCCTCCTGTCGGAAAAGCTGACCACGACTCCATTTTGTTGCTCCCTGCCTATAGACAGAGACTAAAACAGGAAGCTCCCGCGCTCAGGTCTGTTCAACGCTGGTCTGACAAATCTGATTCCACGCTTCAAGATTGCTTCGATCACATTGTGGCGAAATCCTGCACGGAGCCTTCACCGTGCGCTGCTACTTTAAGAGCGCATGAGCAGTACGGAAGGACGAAATAAAGAGAGCTCGTTCAGCTCTTTGGAGAGGGGCTCTTGGGTGGTGTGACAGTTTGATTGTGTATGCTGCAGAAGTTTTGTTTGTTTTCAGTGTGTGTAGTTTATAAAGTATTTAACTCAATCATCAGTGTGATCGCTCTAGGTCGTGGTTGTTTTCATTTGGGACCGCACCCGTTATGGATCGCATGGATTAGCAAAGCTTTAACATACAAACTATCGGACGGTCAGACAGTACACCGGCACGCCTGAAGACCACAGCTAAGATCTCTCTTGTTCTCTTTCTCTTCTCTCTATCGTTCCAGTGCTTTACCCTGCAACAGACTCTCTATTTTTCAAATACACTTCCCATTGACGTTCATTAGAGCTGGACTATTATTGCCCTGCCAGAAGTATTTGGGTGGACATGTTAGTTACAAGGGAGGTTGCTTGCAAGTTGTGTATTGTTATGTGAACTGTATTGATGTGAGGTGTACTAATGACAGGTGGCCGAGAAGATTGTGAACATTTTTAAGGCCTTTGTTGTATCTATGAACACCCCACACATTAATACCCTCTGTACTCATCCACTGAAAGATAATACAGGTTATTGCAAATCCTCTGTTGATGACTGGGTTCTTTCTTGTATGAAGTGGCTGTTAAATTGCTCTGCCATTATTAGTATTAGTATTATTGTATGAGGTAATCTTGTTGGGGTTACCCCTGTGCTGTGATGTGGGTTTTATATGGTGTGTATTTTCTTTTCTTTGGCTATCTGGTAAACAGGCTACACTCTAGGCAGTTTCTTCTGCTGATGTGTGTGGGTCTGGTAGTGGTACTCTCTCTATTCTACTATTTTCCTTTAGGCATGATTAATACCTGCCACTCAATGTTAGTGGTGGCTGTTTAACAGTCTGATGGCCTTGAGATAGAAGCTGTTTTTCAGTCTCTCGGTCCCAGCTTTGATGCACCTGTACTGACCTCGCCTTCTGGATGACAGCGGGGTGAACAGGCAGTGGCTCGGATGGTTGATGTCCTTGATGATCTTTATGGCCTTCCTGTAGCATCGGGTGGTGTAGGTGTCCTGGAGGGCAGGTAGTTTGCCCCCGGTGATGCGTTGTGCAGACCTCACTACCCTCTGGAGAGCCTTACGGTTGAGGGCGGTGCAGTTGCCATACCAGGCGGTGATACAGCCCGCCAGGATGCTCTCGATTGTGCATCTGTAGAAGTTTGTGAGTGCTTTTGGTGACAAGCCGAATTTCTTCAGCCTCCTGAGGTTGAAGAGGCGCTGCTGCGCCTTCCTCACGATGCTGTCTGTGTGAGTGGACCAATTCAGTTTGTCTGTGATGTGTATGCCGAGGAACTTAAAACTTGCTACCCTCTCCACTACTGTTCCATCGATGTGGATGGGGGTGTTCCCTCTGCTGTTTCCTGAAGTCCACAATCATCTCCTTAGTTTTGTTGACGTTGAGTGTGAGGTTATTTTCCTGACACCACACTCCGAGGGCCCTCACCTCCTCCCTGTAGGCCATCTCGTCGTTGTTGGTAATCAAGCCTACCACTGTTGTGTCGTCCGCAAACTTGATGATTGAGTTGGAGGCGTGCGTGGCCACGCAGTCGTGGGTGAACAGGGAGTACAGGAGAGGGCTCAGAACGCACCCTTGTGGGGCCCCAGTGTTGAGGATCAGCGGGGAGGAGATGTTGTTGCCTACCCTCACCACCTGGGGGCGGCCCGTCAGGAAGTCCAGTACCCAGTTGCACAGGGCGGGGTCGAGACCCAGGGTCTCGAGCTTGATGACGAGCTTGGAGGGTACTATGGTGTTGAATGCCGAGCTGTAGTCGATGAACAGCATTCTCACATAGGTATTCCTCTTGTCCAGATGGGTTAGGGCAGTGTGCAGTGTGGTTGAGATTGCATCGTCTGTGGACCTATTTGGGCGGTAAGCAAATTGGAGTGGGTCTAGGGTGTCAGGTAGGGTGGAGGTGATATGGTCCTTGACTAGTCTCTCAAAGCACTTCATGATGACGGATGTGAGTGCTACGTGGCGGTAGTCGTTTAGCTCAGTTACCTTAGCTTTCTTGGGAACAGGAACAATGGTGGCCCTCTTGAAGCATGTGGGAACAGCAGACTGGTATAGGGATTGATTGAATATGTCCGTAAACACACCGGCCAGCTGGTCTGCGCATGCTCTGAGGGCGCGGCTGGGGATGCCGTCTGGGCCTGCAGCCTTGCGAGGGTTAACACGTTTAAATGTCTTACTCACCTCGGCTGCAGTGAAGGAGAGACTGCATGTTTTCGTTGCAGGCCGGGTCAGTGGCACTGTATTGTCCTCAAAGCGGGCAAAAAAGTTATTTAGTCTGCCTGGGAGCAAGACATCCTGGTCCGTGACTGGGCTGGATTTCTTCCTGTAGTCCATGATTGACTGTCCGTGAGACCCTGCCACATGCCTCTTGTGTCTGAGCCGTTGAATTGAGATTCTACTTTGTCTCTGTACTGGCGCTTAGCTTGTTTGATAGCCTTGCGGAGGGAATAGCTACACTGTTTGTATTCAGTCATGTCACCAGACACCTTGCACTGATTAAAAGCAGTGGTTCGCGCTTTCAGTTTCACACGAATGCTGCCATCAATCCACGGTTTCTGGTTAGGGAATGTTTTAATCGTTGCTATGGGAACGACATCTTCAACGCACGTTCTAATGAACTCGCACACCGAATCAGCGTATTCGTCAATGTTGTTGTCTGACGCAATACGAAACATCTCCCAGTCCACGTGATGGAAGCAGTCTTGGAGTGTGGAGTCAGCTTGGTCGGACCAGCGTTGGACAGACCTCAGCGTGGGAGCCTCTTGTTTTAGTTTCTGTCTGTAGGCAGGGATCAACAAAATGGAGTCGTGGTCAGCTTTTCCGAAAGGGGGCGGGGCAGGGCCTTATATGCGTCGCGGAAGTTAGAGTAACAATGATCCAGGGTCTTTCCACCCCTGGTTGCGCAATCGATATGCTGATAAAATTTAGGGAGTCTTGTTTTCAGATTAGCCTTGTTAAAATCCCCAGCTACAATGAATGCAGCCTCCGGATAAATCGTTTCCAGTTTGCAGAGAGTTAAATAAAGTTTGTTCAGAGCCATCGATGTGTCTGCTTGGGGGGGGATATATACGGCTGTGATTATAATCAAAGAGAATTCTCTTGGTAGATAATGCGGTCTATATTTGATTGTGAGGAATTCTAAATCAGGTGAACAGAAGGATTTGAGTTCCTGTATGTTTCTTTCATCACACCATGTCACGTTGGCCATAAGGCATACGCCCCTGCCCCTCTTCTTACCAGAAAGATGTTTGTTTCTGTCGGCGCGATGCGTGGAGAAACCCGCTGGCTGCACCGCTTCGGATAGCGTCTCTCCAGTGAGCCATGTTTCCGTGAAGCAGAGAACGTTACAGTCTCTGATGTCCCTCTGGAATGCTACCCTTGCTCGGATTTCATCAACCTTGTTGTCAAGAGACTGGACATTGGCAAGAAGAATGCTAGGGAGTGGTGCACGGTGTGCCCGGCTCCGGAGTCTGACCAGAAGACCGCTTCGCTTCCCTCTTTTTCTGAGTCGTTTTTTTGGGTCGCTGCATGGAATCCACTCCGTTGTCCTGGTTGTAAAGGCAGAACACAGGATCCGCGTCGCGAAAAACATATTCTTGGTCGTACTGATGGTGAGTTGACGCTGATCTTATATTCAGTAGTTCTTCTCGACTGTATGTAATGAAACCTAAGATGACCTGGGGTACTAGTGTAAGAAATAACACGTAAAAAAACTAAAAACTGCATAGTTTCCTAGGAACGCGAAGCGAGGCGGCCATCTCTGTCGGCGCCGGAAGTACAAGCAGCGTTGCAGTTCTTGACACACTCAAACTGGTGCCCTAATCCTAACCCTGCTACAATACCCCGTTCAAAGACAAATCTTTTGTCTTGTCCATTCACCCTCTGAATGGCACACATACACAATCCATGTCTCATTTGTCTCAAATCCTTCTTTAACCTGTCTCCCCTCTTCACCTACACTGATTAAATTAAAGTTTTCACCTGGATACACCTGGTTAGTCTATATCATGGAAAGAGCATTTGTTTCTTATGTTTTGTACACTCAGTATAAGCCACATATGTTGTTAAGAGCTGTGGTCGAGTGTCAACACTTCTCACATATACAGTGCCTTCAGAAAGTATTCACACCCCTTATCTTTTTCCATGTTTTGTTGTGTTACAGCCTGAATTTGAAATGGATTAAATTGAGATTTTGTGTCACTGGCCTACACACAATACTGCATAATGTCAAAGTGGAACTATGTTTTTAGAAATGTTTACAAATTAATACAAAATGAAAAGCTGAAATGTCTTGAGTCAATAAGTATTCAACCCCTTTGTTATGGCAAGCCTAAATATGTTCACACTGTGTGCAACAATAGTATATAACATGATTTTTTAATGACTACCTTATCTCCGTATCCCTAACATACAATTCATTATTTGTAAGGTCCATCAGTCAAGCAGTGAATTTCAAACACATATTTAACCACAAAGCCAGGTTTTCCAATGCCTCGCAAAGAAGGGCACCTACTGGTAGATGGGTAAAATCATTTTTTTTTTAAACTTTGGATGCTGTATCAATACACCCAGTCACTACAAAGATACAGACCTCCATCCTAATTCACCATGTGGCCAATGGCCCTTAAATGTACACACAGAGCTAACATTAATAATATACAGTACATGTCAATCTCTCCTGGCTCAAAGAAGAGGAGAGATTGACTTCATCACTACTATTTGTGAGAGGTATTGACATGTTGAATACACCGAACTGTCTGTTTAAACGACTAGCACATGGCTCAGACACCCATACAAGTGTCCAGAACAGACTACGGGAGAAGCACAGTACTACATAGAGCCATGAATACATGGAATTCTATTCCACATCAAGTAACTGATGCAGGCAGTGAAATCAGATTTTTTTTTTTAAATACACCTTATAAGAACAGGGGGGATTTTGAAGATATACACACACACACAGTTCATAATGGTTTTAAAATTATATAACTGGCTTAATTTTGCTAGGCAGCAGCTAATGGGGATCCATACACAATGGCACACATACACAATCCATGTCTCAATTGTCTCAAGGCTTAAAAATCCTTCTTTATCCCGTCTCCTCTATTTAACAGTTGACCTCAAAAAGGGAGCATACCTCAAAAAGAGAGGGTTTTGATGACACTTACATCATCCTCTTTAGTCCCGCCCCAGAAGTTGGTGCCACCTGCATAGCTGGGGATGTTCAGGACAGCTATGCCCTGCAGGCTGGGGAGGGGGATAGGCCTCCCGTCACACTAAACACACACACACACACACACACACACACACAAACACACAATCATACTGTGACAAAAAAAAAACTTTCTGCATATGCTCTGTTACAAACACCCACAATAACAACACCAGACATGAATTGAAAAGTCCAAAAACAGAGGTGTCAATCCCAGATTGTCCTTTAAGGTAAGGGTCAGGGTTCGAGTTAAGGGATGACAGTCAAGTCTCTTTAGGGAACGGCACACTGAGGCGCATCACACAGATAAAATAGTAGTTGACGTACATCATTGTCCGTTTTCGTCTTTCGAAAGTACAACTCATCCCTGCTTTTATTCCGGACGAGTTGCATACGTACAAATGTGGATGTATTGTCTCAGTTGGAGTTTTTTGTTGGACAATTTCAACGAATCTCCGTTGTTATTCATCCAGCAACGGACGACACTCATTGAAAAACCACTGGCTCCACCCGGAATATTCAGACAAAATCTCAATGTGGACGTACCCTTAGTTGCACCCACTTGGTCATCGTTGTTTTCTTACCTCCAGCAGTACCTTCTGCTCTAGGTTCTTGTAGGTGCGATGCAGCAGCTCTTTGGTACCCAGAACCCCGTACCACATCATGTTCTTGGTGCGACTCCTGAACACAGACCGACCCACAGCTTACCACAGTGGCCGAGCACACACACACACACACACACACACACACACACACACACACACACACACACACACACACACACACACACACACACACACAGTATAGATAGAACCAAAACAACACAAAGAAATGTGCTTTATGTTCAACAAACAAACATTAGGCTCTTTGTGGAGAGCAGCAGCACAGAAATGGAAGACATTGCTATTATAAAGGACAAAACACACCATGAGGACGAACAGTTTAAAGCAGCAGGTGAAAGCTAACATGGCGCGGCCAATCACTGCTTTTAGCCATAGGTCTTAAACAGTTTCTCCGGGATTTTGTGATTTTTTTTGGTGATATTTGCAGTCAAAAATGCTTGATTTTGCTGCGGCAATACAGCTATTTTGCATAGCAATTTGCAAAGATTTTTGTCCAAATGATCACGAAAATGCACTGGCGTGGGACTAATTTACTACAATTCTGCACAATTTGCTTTGCTAAAGCTATGATCTTCTGTTCAAACATGAAAAGAAATTCAAAGTGGGCCCCAACTGGTATGCCCTTCTTGCCCTGTCTGAATTCACTGTTTCTTAAATGTTCGATTCTTACTGACTGTCTAGGTTTTTACTTTGGTGATTGTATTTCCATAATATTTTCTGCATTCTTTCTGTGTTGTTTCAGTCATTTAAGTTAACACTGAAACCATTTTTCCAATCCTCAAAATGTATTTCTAAATTGTTTGGTCTGTTTTACACAGTTTTACACGGACCCAGACTAGACCCCTATCAAAACTACCAAAACCCAGACCCTGTGTACTGAGTCCATGACCAGACCAACACTGTATTTATGTGGTCTCAAGACAAAGACCACGAGATCAAGACTACATCTCTGCTTATCACCCGATCCAGGGCTGGGTCTATTTGGTTTAGTTAGCCTCAGTTACCTGCACTTCTCGGGATGCTCGTCCCGCTTATTGTTGAAGTCCAGTGATATCTTAGCATCTAGGCCGATCCCAAAGTAGTTGTTCATCACACATTTCTCAGTGTAGCAGTCACTGAAACCAAACACAGCACAAGGTCACTCACAACTCTGGAGCAAGAGGTAGATGATGATGAGCTTAAAGGGATAGTTCACTTCAAAAGCATGGGGAAGGCTGGGACATGGAAAGAGGAAGGCAGAGTTCTTTCCCATGCTTTTTAATACACCACTTGCTAGTTCAATCCGTTTCCACTAGCATTGCTCCAAGCTCCAAGATGCTGGCAAGGAGATTCTGGACATTGTTTAATAACCAGCTAACAAACCTAAAAATGGTTTGGATGAAATGACAACACCAAAGATAAGTTGAAAATAAGCTCAAATCTAAAAAGTTAACTAACCCTTTATGGGAAGGAGGAGAGAGACTGAAACGTGGACACTCACAAGGTCTCTGGGTCACAGCTGAAGGAGTCAGCGTTGAGTCAGCGCACAAGCATTTCGCTACACTCGCATTAACATCTGCTAACCATGTGTATGTGACAAATAAAATTTGATTTGATTTGATTTGATTTGATTTGATTTGACCAGCAGTCTGCTGATGACTGAACTGCTGGAGAAGGAGCCAGAGATACCAGCCTTGAGACCTGAACAAACACACAACACATACTGAACACTGACTGACAATTGAGCACAGAGAGAGCTAAATTATATCACAGGAATATAAAGTGTAATAGTAAAAAAAAAGTTGGTTATTTTTCGGGTTTTTAAACAACTACAATTGTCCAATGTCAGTTCAATTATTTGAATTCCATTTCATTCGGGGTTTTTCTGTGAGCTCAATGCGCTGCAGTTTCTCTCGTGATTAATCAGATCATGCCAAATTGTGCGATATAATAGGGAGTTGTAGTTTCCAACAGGCCAATGTTCTACATAAAGTTTTCTGCGTTGAACTAACTACAATGACCATAATCCATTGTGTGGCTACTTTTCCGGTCTGTTTCTCTTTTACGCCTGCTACGTAAGGGACAGAAGAATGCGGATCATGAGGGAATATAATAGAGAGCAGTTTCTTTGCGCGGTATCTCTACCTGAAAATACATTATCTAAGTAATTGATAGTTGGTATTCAGCAGTCATAAAAGTATGGCTTATTTACTTTGAAGATCTACCAAAATATTGGTTTTGTCAGACAGCCTAGGCAGCAGCTCTCTAAAGGAGATGATGACTTGGAATTGAATCATCATCAAATAAAACAATTGTAATATACACAACAACTGAAATATTCTATTAAAGTAAAGTTATTATTAAGTGATAATCAGTCATGGGCAGTCACTACCATCCTGGGACTTTTATTAATTGTTTTATTCTGTGATTTTACAGCATTTAACCAACATTAAAGAAAATATTTAAATCATAACAGAACCGACCTCAAAAAGCACTACGGTGTAGACAAGTGTCTAAGGGGGTAGGGGTCGATTTGGGATTGGGGAACTGAGGGCCCTTGGTACAGAGCTGGTGAGAACTTGTGCCCTTACTTGGTGTGGCAAAGAAGGGGGTCGAGTGATAAGTGGCAGATATGTGAGAGCAGAACTAATAAACGGGCTCTGCCCAATCACTAAAATGGCCACCCCTGTCAGAACTACAGATCACAAAATGTCCGACCGCCAAAACTACAAGTCCCAGAAGCAAGGGGAACCCTCAGAAGGTGGAGCCGACCCACAGATAAAGGGTCAAGAAAAACCAGGAAGAGGGAGAGAGAGTGCTGGAAGGAGCTATGAACAATAGAGAAAGAGACTATAGAGATTGGCTGGATTTACTGTGTATGAGCTGGATTGTTTTGGATTTACCTGTTGGCGTTTGGACCTGGACCTACCGAGAACCCGATTCGTGTACCGAACCCTGCTATCCTTGACCTCGCCTACGGCCTGGGTGGACCAGGATGGAGAAACAAACACACATGTACTGTCCTGTTCGAAAGAACTCTCATTCTTGGGTGATTTGGTGAACGTTTACCACTTTGTGACAAACGCTCCTAACCTTGAAGAGGTTTGCCACACTTAGGTAGAGGATCTTGGTGTTGAGCATTGGCATGCTCTCTCGATTTCCTGTCTGGGCAGGAAGTGACGTAGAGCTGCCCAGTGACAGGCTTCCTTTGTTGATGAGCTTTTCACAAGGAGTCTTGGACACTACGGAATCAAATAGAGACACAGAAAGACATGAGACACTGGGATGATGATTAAAGGCCCACTCCTTAATTTAAAAACAACACACATTTAAAAGAGTTCATCTTCAAGAATACATGGGCACGCATCATGAATTAAAATTATCAATTTCGTCTGGGCCATTCGTTAGGGCATGCAACGAAAAACACTTTACAAAGGTAGTCCTTCCCTGGTTCGGTCTTGTTTTCTTACATTTGGTACCAAATGAACACGACCCAGGTTAGGAGACTCAGGGTTCACTGACTGACCTCTGCGGACTGGGTGGATCCTGGTGCTGTTACAGGCGGTCCCACTGTAGGACGACTGCAAAAAAAGCTTGACTTGCTCTTCCTCCTCCTCCTCTGCCCCCAGAGCAAACCCCTCCTGAGTCTGGGCATTCTGCTCGTCCACCGCTGATAGAAGAATAGAGAGGAAAACCGTTCAGCAACAAGAGTAGGTACAGTGCTTTCGGGATGTATTCAGACCCCTTGACTTTTCCACTTTTTGTTACGTTTCATCCTTATTCTAAAATGGATTAAAAAAATACAAATCCTCAGCAATCTACACACAATACCGAATAATGGCAAAGCAAAAGCAGGTTGTTATAACATAACTTTAAAAAAAACAGAAATACCATATTTACACAAGTTTTCAAAGGTCAAGGGGTCTGAATACTTTCCGAAGGCACTGTATTTTGAAAAGTACAGGAGAGATTAAACCACTCTTTCTTTTTTAAATGTAACTTGGCAAGTCAGTTAAGAGCCAATTCTTATTTGGACGAGTGTAGATAGCAACTATATTATCTCAGGGTTGGCATACGTCTATTCCATTTCGCTTCACTCAATTCAGGAAGTAAACTGAAATTCCTATTCCAATAACTATAATACCTGAGTCACTGCTACAAGGAGTCCTGCTCTCCTGTTGCAATGCTCATGGCTTTCATGTTTTTGGCTGTCCTCTGTTTTAATGTAACATGTGAAACCTCAAGTATGCCAAGTAGGTCAGTGTATCCTACTATGTTTTAATGCTTTTTTATTTTTTAACCACATCAGACAAAAAGTTCCCGTACAGGAAAAATAACCTTATTGTAATTCTAATTCCAATTTTCATAATTGCTTTTCATGGAGGACTGAATTGGAAATTCAGTTTACTTTCTGAATTGACCCCAACTATGAACTATAAAAGAAATAGCAGTAGGAAGGTAACATCTTACCTTTCTCAGTGTGCTCAATGATCTGCCTGATGGCTTTCTTCAGGCTGTTGGCGTGCGATGGCACCAGAACCCCCTCGCCCTCCTCCTGCTCCTCAGCGATGGTAGGAGGAGGGGCAGGCATCATAGTAGACACCTGCGCCTCCTCGTTGAGAGTCTTCAGCAGCGAGCCCAGCTTCTCCTTCAGAACTCCACACTGCAACCAATCGACCAATCAACACAGATCTGATTCACTGGATTAGTACAAACATGGCAGGAGGGAGTTTCCACCATATTTCCTATACCAATCATTTACATAAAATCACTGAATGGATGTGAACAACTGCACACTTTGGGAGGAAGATGAGATAACTGGGACAAAGCAATGGTTCCTTGCAGCTTACCTTCTTGGCCATAGCCTCCGACTCCTCGGAGCTCTCCTTGTTCTTCTCGTAGCCCTTCCCCACTCGAGCCACAAAGTCTTTCACTGTCTCACACAGTACCCTATGAACATGCACAACACACACACACACACACAGTCAGGGCAATGGAAACCTACACCTAACAATGCTCGGGATAGTGAAGCTGGACATAAGAAACAGTATGGACATAGCAGGTGGGCAGACTGATTGACGTTACAGACATACTTAGCCGAGGAGATGACCACTGAGTGCTGATCTGAAGTCAGGATCATGGACAGGTGGGCCGCCACAGAGTCCTCATAGGTCAGAATCTGTTGCACCTGTAGCACAGGTAACAATCAAAGTCGAAAACAGGCTATTCTTGAGGAAATGTGTCTTGAACTGCACAGCATCACCACATTCAGGGCATTCGGGAAATATTCAGACTCCTTCCCTTTTCCACATTTTGTTACGTTACAGCCTTATTCTAAAATGGATTTATTTAAAAAATGTTCTTCATCAATCCACACACAATACCCCATAATGACAAATCGAAAACAGGTTTCTAGAAACTTTTGCAAATGTATTTAAAAAACTAAACAGAAATACCTTATTTATATTAGCATTCAGAACCTTTCTTATGAGACTCAAAATTGAGCTCAGGTGCATCCTGTTTCCATTGATCATCCTTGAGATGTTTCTAACACTTGATTGGAGTCCACCTGTGGTAAATTCAATTGATTGGACATGATTTGGAAAGGCACACACCTGTCTATTTAAGGTCCAACAGTTGGCAGTTCATGTCATAGCAAAAACCAAGCCAGGAGGTTGAAGAAATTGTCCATAGAGCTCAGAGACAGGATTGTGTCGAGGCACAGATCTGGGGAAGGGTACTAAAACATTTCTGCAGCACTGAAGGTCCCCAAGAACACATTGGCCTCCATCATTCTTACATGGAAGAAGTTTGGAACCACCAAGACTCTACCTAGAGCTGGCCGCCCGGCCAAACTGAGCAACCAGGGGAGAAGGGCCTTGGTTAGGGAGGGGAACAGGAACCGAATGGTCACTCTGACAGAGCGCCAGAGTTTCTCTGTGGAGATGGGAGGACCTTCCAGAAGGACAACCATCTATACAGCACTCCACCAATCAGGTCTTTATGGTAGAGTGGCCAGACAGAAGCCACTCCTCAGTAAAATGAAAATTGCAATTGGCTCAGAACAGGGCAGCACGGCTGGCCCTTGGATGTACATAGAGAGCAAACATTAATAATATGCATGTCAATCTCTACTTCATCACTACTTGTATTTGTGAGAGGTATTGACATGGAGAAAGCACCAAGCTGTCTGTTTAAACGACTACCACACAGCTCAGACACCCATGCATACTAGAGGTCGACCGATTATGATTTTTCAACGCTGATTATTGGAGGACCAACAAAAGCCGATACCGATTAAATCGTCCGATTTTAAAAAATAAAAAAAATATTTGTAATAATGACAATTACAACCATACTGAATGAACACTTATTTTAACTTAATATAATACATCAATAAAATCAATTTAGCCTCAAATAAAATGAAACGTTCAATTTGGTTTAAATAATGTAAAAACAAAGTGTTGGAGAAGAAAGTAAAAGTGCAATATGTGCCATGTAAAAAAGCTAACGTTTAAGTTCCTTGCTCAGAACATGAGAACATATGAAAGCTGGTGGTTCCTTTTAACAAGAGTCTTCAATATTCCCAGGTAAGAAGTTTTAGGTTGTAGTTATTATAGGACAATTTCTCTCTATACAATTTGTATTTCATATACCTTTGACTATTGGATGTTCTTATAGGCACTTTAGTATTGCCAGTGTAACAGTATAGCTTCCGTCCCTCCTTCTCCTCGCTCCTCCCTGGGCTCGAACCAGGAACACAACGACAACAGCCACCCTCGAAGCAGTGTTACCCATGCAGAGGGGAGGGGAACAACCACTCCAAGTCTCAGAGCGAGTGACGTTTGAAACGCTATTAGTGCGCACCCCACTAACTAGCTAGCCATTTCACATCGGTTACACCAGCCTAATCTCGGGAGTTGATAGGCTTGAAGTCATAAACAGCACAATGCTTGAAGCACAGCAACGAGCTGCTGGCAAAATGCACAAAAGTGCTGTTTGAATGAATGCTTACGAGCCTGCTGGTGCCTACCATCGCTCAGTCAGACTGCTCTATCAAATCATAGACTTAATTATAACATAATGACACACAGAAATACGAGCCTTAGGTCATTAATATGGTCGAATCCGGAAACTCTCATCTCGAAAACAAGACTTTTATTCTTTCAGTGAAATACGGAACCGTTCCGTATTTTACCTAACGGGTGGCAACCATAAGTCTAAATATTCCTGTTACATTGCACAACCTTCAATGTTATGTCATAATTATGTACAATTCTGGCAAATTAGGCGGCACAAACTGTTGCATATACCCTGACTCTGCGTGCAATGAACGCAAGAGAAGTGACACAATTTCACCTGGTTAATATTGCCTGCTAACCTGGATTTCTTTTAGCAAAATATGCAGGTTTGAAAATATATACTTCTGTGTATTGATTTTAAAGAAAGGCATTGATGTTTATTGTTTCGGTACAGTCGTGCAACAATTGTGCTTTTTTCGCAAATGCGCTTTGTTAAATCATCCCCCGTTTGGCGAAGTTTGCTGTCTTTGTTAGGAAGAAATAGTCTTCACAGAGTCCGCAACGAGCCAGGTTAGCAGGCAATATAAACTAAATATGCAGGTTTAAAAATATATACTTGTGTATTGATTTTAAGAAAGGCATTGATGTTTATAGTTAGGTACACATTGGGGCAAGACAGTCCTTTTTCGCGAATACGCACCGCATCGATTGTATGCAACGCAGGACACGCTAGATAAACTAGTAATGTCATCAACCATGTGTAGTTAACTAGTGATTATGATTGATTGATTGTTTTTTACAAGATAAGTTTAATGCTAGCTAGCAACTTGCCTTGGCTTCTTACTGCATTTGCATAACAGGCAGTCTCCTCGTGGAGTGCAATGAGAGGCAGGTGGTTAGAGCATTGGACTAGTTAACTGTAAGATTGCAAGATTGAATCCCCGAGTTGACAAGACAGTTAACCCACCATTCCTAGGCTGTCATTGAAAATAAGAATATGTTCTTAACTGACTTGCCTAGTTAAATAAAGGATAAATAAAGGTGTAAAAAAAAAATTGACGTCCAAAAATACCGATTTCCGATTGTTATGAAAACTTGAAATCGGCCATTCCGATTAATCGGTTGACCTCTAATGCATACCTCACAAGACATGCCACAAGAGGTCTCCTCACAATCCCCAAGTCAAGAACAGACTATGGGAGGTGCACAGTACTACATAGTGCCATGACTACATGAAACTCTATTCCACATCAGGTAACTGATGCAAGCAGTAAAATTCTATTTAAAAAAACAGATAAAAATACACTTTATGGAACAGCGGGGACTGAAGAAACACAAACATAGGCACAGACACATATGATAACATATGCACTATACACACATGGATTTTGTGTTGTAGATATGTGGTAGTGGAGTACGGGCCTGGGGGCACCCACTTAGTGTGTTGTGAATTCTGTAATGAATCTATTGTAATGTTTTTAAAATTGTATAACTGCTTTAATTTTGCTGGACCCCAGGAAGAGTAGATTTATTTTAATTTTATTTTACCTTTATTTAACCAGGTAGGCAAGTTGAGAACAAGTTCTCATTTACAATTGCGACCTGGCCAAGATAAAGCAAAGCAGTTCGACAGATACAACGACACAGAGTTACACATGGAGTAAAACAAACATACAGTCAATAATACAGTATAAACAAGTCTATATACAATGTGAGCAAATGAGGTGAGAAGGGAGGTAAAGGCAAAAAAGGCCATGGTGGCAAAGTAAATACAATATAGCAAGTAAAACACTGGAATGGTAGTTTTGCAATGCAAGAATGTGCAAAGTAGAAATAAAAATAATGGGGTGCAAAGGAGCAAAATAAATAAATAAATTAAAATTAAATACAGTTGGGAAAGAGGTAGTTGTTTGGGCTAAATTATAGGTGGGCTATGTACAGGTGCAGTAATCTGTGAGCTGCTCTGACAGTTGGTGCTTAAAGCTAGTGAGGGAGATAAGTGTTTCCAGTTTCAGAGATTTTTGTAGTTCGTTCCAGTCATTGGCAGCAGAGAACAATGCTGCGAAGGCAGCAGCTAATGGGGATCCATAATAGATACAAATACAAAAAGGCACATGAAAGTCCGCTTGGAGTTTGCCAAAAGCCACCTAAAGAAGTCTCAGATTCCGAGAAACAAGATTCTCTGGTCTGATGAAACCAAGACTGAACTCTTTGGCCAGAATGCAAAGTGTCAAGTCTGGAGGAAACCTGGCACCATACCTACGGTGAAGCATGGTGGTAGCAGCATCATGTGGTGGGGATGTTTTTCAGCCGCAGGGACTGGGAGACTAGTCAAGATGGAGGGAAAGATGAACGGAGCAAAGTACAGAGGAGATACTTGATGAAAACCTGCTCCGGAGAGCTCAGGACCTCAGACTGAGGCGAAGGTTGACCATCCAACAGAACAACGACACTAAGCACACAGCCAAGACAATGCAGGAGTGGCTTCGGGACAAGTCTCTGAATGTCCTTGAGTGGCCCAGCCAGAGCCCGACTTAAACCTGATCAAACATCTCTGGAGAGACCTGAAAATAGCTGTGCAGCAACACTCCCCATCCAACCTGACAGAGCTTGAGAGGATCTGCGGAGAAGAATGAGAGAAACTCCCCAAATACAGGTGTGCCAAGCTTGTAGCGTCATACTCAAGAAAACTCAAGGCTGTAATCGCTGCAAAAAGGTGCTTCAACAAAGTACTGAGTATAGGTTCTGAATTATTATGTAAATATGATCGTTTTTTAAAAATTTTAATACATTTGTAAACATTTCTAAAAACCTGTTTTTGCTTTGGTCAATATGGTGTATTGTGTGTAGATTGATATGGAAGAAAAACAATTTAAACCATTTTATAATAAGGCTGTAACATAACAAAACGTGGAAAAGGTCAAGGGGTCTGAATACTTTCCCGAATGCACTGTATAGTGCAATAGAAATATTAGGGCTGACCCCATTTAGTAGACTGGTGGATTGTTTGGTAGATAGGCTGTTGGTAGACCTAGAAGTTTTTAGTCCAGCAGTTGCAAAAAAATGATATTTTATGCCACATCTTGATTGATGCCCATCTCAGTAGACTAATCCATTGTGGAGGCCCGTCTCAGTGGACTAATCTATTGTGGAGGCCTGTCTCAGTGGACTAATCCATTGTGGAGGCCTGTCTGAGTGGACTAATCCATTGCTGAGGCTGCGGGGATGGCACACCAGTGGTATATTTACAGTTAATTCCCATAATTTCAAATTACAATGTTTGTTTGGTTACCATAATTTCTATTAATGCATTCAATGTATTATTATTACAGTATTTTACTGTTCTCAGTGTCGGAGGGACACGTTGTTTACAGAGCGCACAACCTATGCTACACTTGTGAGAAACAAGTTTGGTTTATTTCCTTTCATTTAAGAGTTGTTAATTCATGCATTGTGTTTTTTGTTTCTGAATGATTATTTCCCCTTTGCAAATACTGTAAATAGCCTACAACTGTATCTGTCTGGAGCTCAGGGTGTAGGAAACTCTGAGGATATATATACAATGTTGCATGTTTGTTAGTACAAACTTTCTGGTTGGACCAAGCTGATCTTTTCAAGTTCCTTGCAGACAGGCCATGCATAGCCAATATGATATTTTTTTTTATCAGGATATTTTCTACCTGCAGGCTTTGTTTTTTAAAAATTGTTGGCTTTATGTAGGTAATTTTTTTAACATAGTTGGCAATGGCAATATAAGTTACTTTAAGATTTGAATAATTATCATTTAGATATCATTTTTTATTATTAACCACATGGCGATATTGCCACTCCTATTTGCCATATCTTCAATTTCAGCCTACTAGAAAGTGTGTACACTCAGTTCTGGAGGGAAGCAAAAGTCATTCCGCTTCCTAAGAATAGTAAAGCCCCCTTTACTGGCTCAAATAGCCGACCAATCAGCCTGTTACCAACCCATAGTAAACTTTGGGGGAAAATGGTGTTTGACCAGATACAATGCTTTTTAACTGTAAACATATTGCCAACAGGCTTTCAGCATGCTTACAGGGAAGGACATTCAACAAGCACAGCACTTACAAAAATGACTGACAATTGGCTGAGAGAAATTGATGATAAAAAGGTTGTGGGGGCTGTTTTGTTAGACTTCAGTGCGGCTTTTGAAATGATCGATCATAGTCTGCTACTGGAAAAACATATGTGTTGTTATGGCTTTATGCCCCCTGCTATATTGTGTAAAGCCAGTGTATCTATGTATGCGAATGACTCAACACTATACACTTCAGCTACTACAGCGACTAAAATGACTGCAACACTTAAAGAGCTGCAGTTAGTTTCAGAATTGTTGGCAAGGAATAGGTTAGTGGTAAACATTTCAGAAACTAAAAGCATTGTATTTGGGACAAACCATTCACTAAACCCTAAACCTTAACTAAATCTTGTAATGAATAATGTGGAACTTGAGCACGTTGAGGTGACTAAACTGCTTGGAGTAACCCTAGATTGTAAACGGTCATGGTCAAAACATATTGATACAACAGTAGCTAAGATGGGGATTAGTCTGTCAATCTCTCATGGCTCAAAGTGGAATAGAGATTTACTTTATCACTACTTGTTTTTGTGAGAAGCTGAATGTACCGAGCTGTCTGTTAAAACTACTAGCACACAGCTCAGACACCCATGCATACCTCACAAGACATGCCACCAGAGGTCTTCTTCACAATCCCCAAGTCCAGAACAGACTATGGGAGGCGCACAGTACTACATAGAGCCATGACTACATGGAACTCTATTCCACAACAGCTAACTGATGCAAGCAGTAGAATCAGATTTAAAAAAACATAAAAATACACTTTAACAGCGGGGACTGTGAAGAGACACACACAAGGGTACAGACATACGTATACGCACACAAACGCTAGCACACGTACATTGTAATAGTGTTGTATGGTGGTATTATACATTTTGTATTGTAGTTACAGTATGTAGTGGTGTAATAATGATATATCATGTACTTTTTAATCTTTTGTTTAATGTAAGTGCCTTAATATGTTTGGCCCCCAGAAAAAGTAGCTGCTGCCTTAGATCTCTAATAAATACAAATACAATGATTTGGAGTTACAAAGACTTAAAAAAAAAAAAAAATGAAACTGTTTCACGAAAATGTGCATATGAAAATCATAACTGGTACGCAGATTGGTAGAAACGGTGAGATAAATTGGCACTCTAAAAATGGAAAAGGTTGCCGACCCGGTGTAGCATATTACCGGCAACTGCGGCAGCATAATGGCATTGTAGAATAATAGTGATGGATAGTGAAATAACAACAATGGAATAATCTAGTAAGCAAAAAAAGTGTAAAACAAATCAAAATACATTTTAGATTGTTCAAAGTAGCCACCCTTTGCCTTGATGACAGCTTTGCCCACTCTTGGCATTCTCTCAACCAGAGAGCTGAAAAACGATGTAATTGACAAGTCGTCAGAGTCGTCGCTGCAATCCTCTGTCACCGTGGAGCTGGAATGTTGCCGCGGGAACTTGGTCTCGTACCCCATAATACTCCACCTGGGCAAAAAATTTAAACAATGTATAGTTTAGGGGCTGGACGTTTTTTCATCCTGACCTGACCAGGAGAAACTCCTGGACTAATGATAGCTGGTTTAAAGCTACAATGTGTAACTTTTTGGACGATCCGGCCAAATTCAGATAGAAATCTGAGTTATAGATCTGTCACTCTCATTGAAAGCAAGTCTAAGAAGAGATAGATCTGTTATATGTGCTCTATTTCTATGTTTCCCGTTCTTAAGTTTACTTTTTGTGTCTTTTACTTTTGTACACCAGCTTCAAACCGCTTAAAATACAATATTTTTGGTTATGGAAAAGATATTTCACAGCAGTTTAGATGGTACAATGATTCTCTACACAATGATGGATTGTTTTGTCACAAACTGAATTTAGGCCAACTGTTAGAATTTTAACATCCGGGAAATGGCGGAGTGATTTCTGCATATGGTTCCTTTAATGATGTCTAAAAAACGATGTATTTTCCTCCCCAATTTCGATCTTGCAACCTTCCAACGGGCTCGGGAGAGGTCGACGGTCAGTCATGTATCCTCCAAAACATGACCCACCAAACCACTGTCCTGAACACCCGACCGCTTAAACTTGGAAGCCAGTGGAACACCAGTGTCAGAACACCGAAGTTAGCCTGCAGGTGCCCGGCCCGCCACAAGGAGTCGCTAGAGTGCGATGAGCCAACCAATTGTGCACCGCCCTATGGGACTCGTGGTCATGGCCAGTTGTGACACAGCCTGGGATCGAACCTGGGTCTGTAGTGACTCCTCAAGCACTGCAATGCCTTCGCCACTCGTGAGGCCATTAATTGTAGATTTTTTAACAGTTAGTTTTTATATATTTTTTATTTTACCTTTATTTAACTAGGCAAGTCAGTTAAGAACAAATTCTTATTTTCACTGACGGCCTAGGAACAGTGGGTTAACTGCCTTGTTCAGGGGCAGAACGACAGATTTTTACCTTGTCAGCTCGGGGATTCGATCTTGCAACCTTTCGGTTACTAGTCAAACGCTCTAACCACTAGGCTACCTGCTCTTCCTCCCTCTTCATCCCTCTCTCACACATCAAGCATGTTGGTCAATATTTCCCTCACCCCCAGTTCTCCTCCCTCCCTAAGTCTCTCTTTCTTTTGAGCATCTTGGTGCTGTTGAGCATCTTGGTGCTGGCCCTCTACAGTGCCTCCCTCCCTCCCTCTCCTACCTGTCAAGCACCTTAGTGCTGGCCCTCTCAAGCTTCTCCAGTATTTGAGGCAGCTGTGCGTCATCGTCGCAGGCCGAGCCCCAGCCCAGGACTCGGGCAAGGTCATTTCCTGTCCCCAGGGGCAGAACACCCAGCTGGCACTGCAAAACAAATGTTATCTTGTTTCAACTGACCCCTGTTACATTTAGCCCCATTCTCCCCCATTTAATCCTAATTCAGAAAACATGAATACAGTTTACTTATATAAAATCTTTCATTAGTAACTCCTACCATTTTGTTATTTTTTCATAGAAATGCAAATGGATGGTTATAGTAAGTATTTGTTTGAGCCATTATCCATTGAATGGTGAAATGACCTACTCATTCATTGACAAATGATACTGTTTCGATGGTTTCAGCTTGTTCTGTCACATGTATTATATTCTCTAGGATGTTGCAAAAGTCATCTTCTAGTTAAACAACAAATGATACTGTTTTGAATAGTTATTTTATGACAGGTATTTTAAGTTGATGTGAGAACTGAGAACTGTGCTGTTTTGGCAAATGCACTTCAGTTTAGTGGGCTGTGGTAACTGTTTTGCAAGAGTGAACCCTGTTTTCGAGAAAAGTGTTCATGCAATCGAGAAAAACTAATTACATGTAACACACAGCCTGGTAACTTTACGACCAGCAGAGGGCAGTGTCTGTCTGTTTATCTGTCCATCTAACAACTAATAGAGGCAGGCAGTGTGACAAAACGGTTTCTTTGTTCCCTTTTCTTATTCTTATAAGTAAAGTGATGTTGCCCCTGATCTTAGGTCAGTTTAGCATTTCCCCCAATAATGGTTAAGGTTAGATCTGTACCTAGGGGACACTTGACCCCGGAGAGGAAGTGAGGAGCATAACTGACCGTCGGAGTCGATGCTGTTGAGGGCTGTGGGGGGGATGACCGACACCTTACACAGCCCCAAGGGACACTTAGTGGACAGCTGCTCCTTACACAGCGTGTGCACCTGGACATCAACATGCACGCACACTTTATTTTTAGGAACACTTACACAGAGCATTACGACAAGTATGTACAGTCAACAACCTGATAAGTTCAATGGCCTTGTGACTGTAGTGAAAGTGTCATAAATCAGTGTATGGAGAAAACAAAAATACATTAATACTGTATTGTGGCTGCTGAAAAGTATAGTAATGCAGTTGGCACTTATCCCTCACACAGATGCCTAAAGACGCACCACCCAAATACGCTTGCAAGCACATAGACTCACCATGGCCCTGCACCAGAGGCAGCGCCAATCCTGCAGTCGGAGCACACTGCCACACGTCTCTTCACACACTGTACACTTAGCACTGACGGCAGGTTGCCCTCCAGCCACTGGTGAGGCATAGAGATCTGCAGTGTAGGGAGAAGTCACTGTTATTATTTCAGTAATTATTTATTTATTGTCACCATTGACTTAATATGTTTCTATATGTTTGCTTTGCAAAAAACTGTGGTTACACTTTTCATGCCAATAAAGCCTTTAGAATTTAATTGAGAGACAGAGAGCGGGAGAAAGAGGTTGGGAGAGAAAGAGGGAGAGGGCAACCATCCTTTGCCCATGACAACAAATTGCACTAAAGGGAATATACACTCAACAAAAACATAAACGCAACATGCAAGAATTTCAAAGATTTTACTGAGTTAAAGTTCATATAAGGAAATCAGTCAATTGAAAAATTCATTAGGCCCTAATCTATGGATTTCACATGACTGGGAATGTAGATGTGCATCTGTTGGTCACAGACCTTAAAAAATGGTAGGTTTCTGAATCAGAAAACCAGTCAGTGCAACACATCTCCTTTTCATAGAGTTGACCAGGCTGTTGTTTGTGGCCTGTGGAATTTTGTCCCTCTCCTCTAAATAAATGGCTGTGTGAAATTGCTGGATATTGGCGGAACTGGAACACACTGTCATAAACGTCGATCCAGAGCATCCCCCACAAGCTCAATGGGCGACATATCGGATGAGTATGCAGGCAATGGAAGAACTGGGAAATGTTCAGCTTCCAGGAATTGTGTACAGATCCTAACGACATGGGGCCGTGCATTATCATGCTGAAGCATGAGGTGATGGACATACTGCCAAATTCTCTAAAGCGAACTTTGAGAGAAATACGCTTTTTGTGCACATGGACAATTTCTGGGATCTTTTATTTCAGCTCATGAAACATGGGACTAACACTTTACATGTTGCATTTATATTTTTATTCAGTGTAGGAATAGTGGGCAGTAGGCAAGGGCACTATAGGCTACAACTTGTAATCAACAATTTGTTGAATACATTGATTATAAGACTGAAGTGAGTCTAAATAGCCTATACGTACATGCATTTATTGATACACTGTCCATATAGGATATTCTTCATTTTTGTTTACATTGCATGTTTTTTCTTTTTAATATTGTATGACATATTTGATGTATGCTTTTGCATAGTGTACAATGATGTTTAATAAACTGGCTAAACTGCGCTCCTCTCTAGCAGGGGTACAGGGGACCTCTCTGAGCAGTATCCCCATTTTTGAGGAGCCCTCACACAGCTTCAGGGTGAAGTTTCCCCTAGGTACAGATCTAGGATCAGCTTCCCCTCCCCCAATCCTAACCTTAACCATTAGTAGGGAAAATGCTAAACCTACCCAAGATCAGCACTCACCCCATCCTCATCTTCGATGATGTCCTTCCCAATGGATGCCAGAGTAGTTCACTTGCAGGTGTTGGTGGCTCGGACAGCACAGCGTTTATGGGCCTTGAATTTACACACTGTGGGAAGGAGAAATGCATCAGACTGACACACACACACACACACACACACACAAAAAGACAGACACACAGACACCCATATTCATACTGTTGCATGCAATGACTACATCAAGCTTGTGAATCTACAAATTTGTTGGATGCCTTTGCGGTTTGTTTTGGTTGTGTTTCAGATTAATTTGTGCCCAATATAAATGAATGGTAAATAATATATTGTGTTAATTTGGAGACACTTCCTGTAAATAAGAATTGAGTAGGTTTCTAAACACTTTACATTAATGGATCATCCTGAATAAATTGTGAATAATAATGACCCCCGTGACATCCTAACCTCACCATTACAACAACAGGGGAGGATAGCATTGGGGGGGTATGATATTTGTGCGTCTAACTTTCTCACTCATGGTCCCCTGAAATGGGGGGGACTATGTACAAAAATTGCTGTAATTTATAAACGGTTCACCCGATATGGGTGAAAATACCCTCAAATTAAAGCTGACAGTCTGCATGCATTTTAACTTCATAGTCATTGTATCATTTCCTATCCAAAGTCCTGGACTACAGAGCCAAAACCACACAAAAAAATGTCACTGTCCCAATACTTTTGGAGCACACTGTACGGCTCTACTTTTATTTGTGGGAATACTTGGAAACAGATTTCCTAAATTAAAATGATTTTTTTGCTGAATTCCTGGTGATCTTACAGTCTTTTTGACAAAAAAATGTAAATCTTAAAAGAAATAATAATACATAGGGAGTAGCTGGCTTTGCAAGTCTTCAAGGTTCTAAAAAGTTGGACCCCTTTCCGAAACGGACCAGGGGCTTTCCCACCAAATATGCATAATGATGTTTTTTAACTAGAGACCTGTTGCTAATGGACCCGAGGACAATTAGAACCGTTCCATAAACACCTGGTCAATAACAGACCCGGTTTGATCCAAGTGAGGAAGCAGCAGAAAATTCATTTTTAAGCTACTTTATTAACTGGAGTTGATAAAGTGCGAGAGGAGGGAGAGAGGTCGAGGTGCAGGCGGGGAAGGGGATGTTCTGTGACCGAGTGAAATGGGAGGGAGAGACGAGAGACAGCAACCAACCAAGCCGACTCGCACTACTGTAGACTATTATAAAATATGATTACGCATTACCCCTCGTGACTGCATCAAACCGGGAGAAACAACAACTCAAATCAAATCTATTTGACTCCATTCAAACATTAAGTAGCAGCCTACCTGTTGGCTCTTGGTCATTGTAGCATAACCTTCTCCTTTAAATTTTTTAATCCCATCTTCCATTGATTAGATATTTCCTAGCTTTTGCACACACACTGAGGCTCTATGATTGTAGCCTATTGCCGCTTTGACTCCAGAGAGGGCCTCCCGGCACACGTTGCAGTAAGTGGGGCGGGCGTGGGAGCAGGCATACCAGAGAAGTGGTCCATGCTATACTGGGTGGACTGGGAGTGGAACAAAAGAGACGAGAGAGGGGAAATAAGTCCTAAATCGTCCCCTAACCACTGCTCATTTCATGATTCCAATAGCACCCTATTTGGGATGCACACTGATCCTGGGGACCCACAGATGATTAGATTTATGTTCTTCTTCTTACCCACCACTTATAGGCTGCACTTGATTCAACTAATCAAATGCTTAATGTTTTGATGAGAAGTTGAATCATGTGTTTGTGTTGGGCTATAACAAAAACGTGCACCCGTCAGTTAAAGGGGAATGGAAACACTTTAGGAAGTAAATTCAGGCCAATAGATGTATTCTATCCACTAATACCAAACATGTGTATTTAACATAAAAACATATCTATATTTAGGTGTATTTTAACTATGGCAACGCCATTTTAAATGGCCATAGTAACGACTGACGCCAGTGCGTCACTAGTAAGAATCATCAAATTGTCTGTGGTAGGGCCTCCCAGGTGGCGCAGTGGTTAAGGGCGCTGTACTGCAGCGCCAGCTGTGCCACCAGAGACTCTGGGTTTGTTTTGTGCTCTGTCGTAACCGGCCGCGACCGGGAGGTCCGTGGGGCACACACAATTGGCCTAGCGTCGTCCGGGTTAGGGAGGAGTTGGCCGGTAGGGATATCCTTGTCTCATCGCGCACCAGCGACTCCTGTGGCGGCCGGGTGCAGTGCGCGCTAACCAAGGTTGCCAGATGCACGGTGTTTCCTCCGACACATTGGTGCGGCTGGCTTCCGGGTTGGATGCGCGCTGTGTTAAGAAGCAGTGCGGCTTGGTTGGGTTGTGTATCGGAGGACGCATGACTTTCAACCTTTGTCTCTCCCGAGCCCGTACAGGAGTTGTAGAAATGTTGTAGCGATGAGACAAGATAGTAGCTACTAAAAACAATTGGATACCACGAAATTGGGGAGAAAACTAAATTGAAATTTTAAAAAAAGAAATAAAAAATTGTCTGTGGTATTGAGTTTTCGCGTGTAGAGTGAATCGAAGTGAGTGAGGTTAGGTCCAGCCGTAGTAATTCAAACATGAACTGTATAGCGCCAGGCTGCATGAACTGGCTCCAAAGAAATCCCTCGGCAAGCTACCATCAGCTACCCAAGGAGCCGCAACTTTTGAAGAAGAAGGCCATGCCAGATCGAGCTACCAAGATCTGCAGACAGCACTTCGCGGAGGCAGACTTCGTGATGAAGGGCACTTTCGAGGGCTATGGTGTAGCTGTTACTGACCGATTATCATCAACATCGCAAAGCAAAAGCGACTGGACGAAGGAGGCGACGCGAGTCAATGCAATGGAGCCTAAGGTAACGTTGTTGACTAGGCTAGCGTTAGATACTGGACAACTTTGTTGCAACTCTAGTAGAAGGTAACTATCTAATTGGGTTTTGTGTAACACCCCCCAGCAAATAACGTTAGCAAGCAACCCAGCTGCAACTAAAATTGCAACACAGTTTCTCCGTGTACCCCTGTTATTAGGTCATTACTGTAGCTAACTTCCAACTAACTAACCGTGTACCTCTATCTTCATGTCTGCAGCTGACAATTCTAGCTCAAAACAGGAAACCTGTGTGGTTTTGCAGCACCTGGCTTACTTCTCTCCTCGGAGCTCAGTCTCGCCTATTCTTCAGAGAAATAGATCGCCATGTTCCATTCTAACCGTCAATATTTCCCTAATCTACTTTGAAACACACTTACAAATGTTGAATGTTCCCTTCTATTATTCCACATTAACTAAATAAATTAATACTATTTACAAGTCTTCTCCAACACACACATCAGACATCTTATGATCTTAACACGTCATACAGTTCTACAGTTTCAGGGTGGAATACTTTAGTCATTACTTTAAACATATACATTATTTTATCACCTGTATATGCAGTAATTCTTGAATATAACTATAGCTTAATAGATGCCTTAATTGTTTTCTACCGACAGGAAAAAACAATTAATACAGCATGCCAAACTGACCCCTGGGTGCCAGACTGTTCCTGTGCTGCGGTGGAGAAGAGGTCCACCGGGACCATCACTAAAGAGCTCGGGGCCCAGCTAGATTGAGCTAACGACCATCAGTATACAACGCCACAGATGGAGAGTGAGATCAGTGAAGACCATAACTCGCTGTATGAACCTGAGAGCTCAGAATCACAATCATCACAGTGCAAGTCAAGATATACTATCGATCACTTTGGGGGAGTGGGCTGGTGATCCGAAAATGGAGCAGGCCATTCAAGAGTGAATTCAAAGATCCATCCATCGGAGTGGAATTATTTTTCACTGATTTTTTTTTTCCCATTCAATGGATATGCTACCTTGTTCCGGTCCTGCTGTTGTGACTATCTCTCTCAACCTATGAATGTTCAGCTATGAAAAGCCAACAGACATTTGCTCCTGAGGTGTTGAACTGTTGCACACTCTATAACCACTGTGGTTATTATTTTGATGTAAAAATGGCTTTTGTAAAATACATTTGATTGTTTGCTGTGCTGGATGCTCTGTATTCACCAACTGTCTGAGTGATGGGATATGTATATAGTATCTGTAACATATTTTGGTGTGTATTTAATATGCATGTTAACTTCTTAATGTGGCAATCAGCAGTAGAAACAATAGTTTCTCCCTGCTCCTCTTTGGGTAAAAAGCTGAGGGATCGGGCTGAAGAAATGTAACCACTCAAATGTATAGACAGAGCTGTAGAGGTAAGGACTGACCATCCATTTTATCAAAATTGTAATCCTGTTTCTATGATCCGTTTCCACTACCATGTACCCAGTTCGCTTTGGATAAAGGCGTCTGCTAAATGGCATATAACCGACTGTTCCCCGGTAGGCCATCATTGTAAATAAGAATTTGTTCTTAACTGACTTGCTTAGTTAAATAGAATAAAATACATATATTATTAAATTCTACTTTGACTCTGCAAAACTAGCTGCCCAGTGTAGTTACCATTCCTTTCCAATAGATGGCAGCCAAAGCCAGTTGATGTGTCACTACTCCAGGTACATGGGACAAGTGCGCGATGAAAGTAGTTTTATCTTCAAATGAAGTTTATCTGGTTACGCTTGAACCTGTTGTTATAGTGGACAAGCTAACTAATACTATTTTTACATAAGGCGCAGGCATTAGGCCTATATCTTGAATAAAAAATGACAGCAGGCTAGATTTACTAAATTAACTGGTTTTATTCAAACTCAAACCATATGTAAATGCCTTTGCTTCTGGGTATGTTGCCTTATGGAAGAAAAGACACAGGCAGGGATGAGACACCGTACACCTCGTCCAATTCTAATTCTCACTTGTGCCCATAGGGTGAACTGGCGATGAACTTCCAGCCTGTACGCTCTGCAAAAAATCTGAAAAGTTAGTCTGATACCAAAACTAAAACACAATGTATTTATAATGAGCACACCCCAGTAGTAGTTAGAATGAGATTTCATGAATCATGATGCTGTCTGCGGTTCGAACTCAGTTCGAAAAAGTAAACGTGTTACAATCGCGCCAAACAGCGCTGATGATAAACATCATTATAGGATATATATATATGAGCACCTAACTACTGCTGATACTAACCTTACATTTTGCTTGATTATAAATTGTTTAAGCAATTATTTAACTGGCATATCGGTTGCAGACTGGTGGAGTAACCTTTTCTACCAGGAAGTCCTTCATAAGGATTGGTGACATGCCCAATAAATACATTGCCATCCAGACAGACTGACAGGAACGTCTGACTGGTTGCAATACAGCCACCATCTGCTGTGATTTTGTGCTGTATCGACACCATCTCTCTACAACACACACTCATACCCTCTAGCCATTATCTGGCAGCATCTGCACTCACACCTCTAGCTGAGATGTTTCAGGCGGCATGTTGGTGTTGTTACTGCTACAAGAACGAACTCTGATCTTGTGCAAAGATCGGTTCAAACATGAACGGCTTCAGTAGGTTTATTGGCTCCCTAACTAAAATGATTTCGTTCTCTGTAATAAACTCATTCTCAGATTCGGAGTTACTCTGTAAATTCAGCCATTTTTTATCAAAATGTTCTCTCCTGCCAGTGACACAACAATGCCAATATGGTGATTTACAGTTAGTTAGCTGGTGTTCTAAATCCTAGTGTTTCCATTCCCCTTTAAGAAACCCAGCGCAGACATTAGCATAGATATACATTTATTAGAAAGGCAATAACGATACAGCGAAACTTCCAACTAACCTACCAAAGGTCAAATCGGAGCTATTACCATATTACTTCTACCTGTCGAACGTATCCTTTCTCTTCCATACAGGTGTTTAGGCTATGAGGGTAGGCTCCAGGGGTCCATTTTGGGGTGTGTCCCAGGTATCTCTGCTTTCCCAAAGTGTGGGTCTTGTTAACGTACCTTCAGGGATTTGAAAGGAAATTACTGGTATATGGAAACTCCCTCTAGCCCATGGCTACACCGTTTAAATTTGTGGAGAGTAGTGAACAAGTGCACACTTCAGGAGGAAGGAGAGATTATTGGGATGCACCCTGGGATTGGATGCGAGGGAGAGAAGAGTGACCCCTGACCTCTGACCTTGCCCTCACCTCAAAGTGTTCTCTGTTCTGAACACTCTTCTGGGCTGACATCCAGTCCTCCATCTCTTTCCTGTTGTCCGCACACAGAATCAGCCGACGACACGGAGTGATGATCTACTGTCGTGGAAATTTGCTCTATTTACCAAATCATGAGAGCAAACCACACACCAGTCACAGTTATGCTTAATCTTCACCTTTAATAATAATTAAGCTTTTGCAATAGCATTTTGACTTTCAACAGTTCAGTATCTCTAATGAAAAGTTGAGAGTCCCAACATAATGGCAAATGGGATCCTTTATAGCAAAGATCCACCCCCCCTAGACGACATGACAAACCACAGGTCTTAGGAACTTACACAAAGAAAGACTTTACTTCAGAGAGGAGTATCCCCTAGCCAGACAGAGTTGGCTATAAATTATCGTTCAGTTTGGTCTCCTAAACAAAGCTCTTATTTCGTCCTTGGTACAAAATGGTACCAAGACATTACCCCCACCCTATGATATATATCAAATTGTCATTTAGATACAACCAATTCGAAATACAACCAATCCTGGACAAGCTCACGGAGAGGAGAGTGAGGCTATAGGTTAAGATAGGGGCAACAAAAGAGGGAGCATAGAATGATTCCAGACACTACCATCCTCCTCTCCCGATGGGAAAAGTAGGGAGTGACTGGCACACAGACACAGTGGAGCAAAAGATATGTTTACACATGATGACACCTTGACCTCTCCCCTCTCTGCGGCCCAAGCAACTTAGTCCTGAGATAGAACAGATACTGCAACCCCGCCACAGTATTATACAAAAATAACATTCTGATGAGAAGTAACTTACAAACATATGATGAATATAAAACATCTTACCTATGTTACCACCTAATTCTGATTATTCCCCAACATTCCCCTCTCAAGGGACTCTGAAGAATCAGAATAGTAACATGGCACCTTACTAACAGTAGTTGCAGAGTATATAATACAATTAAAAAATCCATAATCAAAATGTAAAGATAATAAAGAATCAAATCCCTTCAATGTAATTATTCACCCTTCAGAAACTGAGTTTACAATGTTTATACCATAATACAGACTTGCACCTGTTTAAACATATAGAATAATACATTTGTTGAGTAAAAATGAAAATAACAAAACATATAAATGCTCCCAAAATTACAAGAGAACCTGTGTCTAAACACAGGCATCATTACAACCTATAGGACAGTCATCCCTCTAAATCCTCATGCTTAGAATTGGGTCCCCCACTATCAGAGATATAGTCAGGAATAGGGAATAGGTCATTGAAATCATTCATATTCCAAATTATAAGTAACAACCCAACTATTTATCAAACCAATATTTAGAATAGCAACCCCCCCTCAGGCACTGCGATCTTCTGGCGTCTCTTTCGTTCTTCTTCAGATAGCTTTACAGTTCAAAGTGGACAGCCCATGATAATGTCCCAATTTCAATGTCTCATCTTTACCACTCATGTCTTGTCCATTCGTCAACCAATATACCAGCATCATAAGAAAATGTTAGAACAGATCTTTCTCCATGTTCACTCCAAGTGGACTCATCACAGTATGAGAGAAACCTGAAAGAAAAGCAGTTGATAGCTTAGATCTGATACTGTACACCAATTTCTGGCTTGGTTCTTTTCTCTCGGTAGAAGTGGTTTGGAAAGCCTCCTTCAACGCCTTTGTCACTCTTCTTCAGCCAGTTAGAGGGGGTTTTGAGGTACACACACCATTCGGTCCAATTATCTCTTCCATGCATTAAGATACCGTCTGATGTCACTTTTCATGATAACCTCAAAGAACAGATCAGAACAACAGTTTAGTTCAGTTCATTAACTACATGATAAATTATTACTTTTACCAATTATTCTTAACACACATATCTAAACATATTTCACAGAGAATATCAAAACATTCTATTGAAACTATTCTTTCAAATTGGTTTATACTCCCAATCTCACTGTCAACTCCATCGTAGAGCCAAGGATCAAGAAGTTAGACCTATACCCCTCGGGAATAGAACAAAACAAACACAACAAATACAATACACTCAACAATACAATACACTCCTTCACATATCACTTAAGTTGTATAACTTCAATTCAAACCCTCAAAAAACTGAATCCTCCCCCATGTTTTACACACATCTCTCCGTATGAGAGTAATGTAAAACAAAACTAAAAATATATATATATAAAACAAAATTTCAACTAACCTAATCAAATTAAAATCACTAAACTGAAAAAAACTCCATAGAGAAAAATGATTTAACCCCCATGGTCATAGGAAAATAGACTTAAAGCAGCATATCCTTAGTTAAAAGCAATGCCCTTCACAGTGGTCCAAATTACAAATATGGCATATTTACCAATTACACAAATTATTTTGAAAGCAGTATTACAAATGACCATAATTTCATTATCCAAATGGCTTTCCAATGCGGGTGATCAAGCCACAACGGAAAGTCATCAGAAGGTCATAGGTCATACAAAACCCTTCAAAGCAGTGTTTTTCACTATATGAAACAAATTGCAAACAATAATCAACTAGTTCCAAACATTTTTGTATTTCCATGTTCCCAGAACATTCCTTTATCAAAAGAATTTGCATGTGTAATGAAAACTCAGAAAATTAAAATTAAAATTAAAATGCCCCTTGAAAATACCTTTAATACCCTTGCACTAAAACAAAAACTTCCAGGCCCCCTCCAATGTGGTAGTTTATGGCCTCAATTTCACTCACTCTCCCCAAGAGTATAGTCCCTGGAAACATTCCAGAGAGAGACAGTGAAATATCAATTTTCCCGGAGAAAACACAAAAACACTTAGTTAGTATTCATTTACAGCTTTAGCTTTAGCTACCTTCAGATTCATACTACAGCTATGACATTCAATTTGTATTGGTATGAGTTGAGATTATGCTGGTTCATTGTTTAGCTAGCTAGCTACATGTCTACATGTCTAAACAAAAGACTCACCAAATGATTACATGACCCATCAAGTTAGCCAGGTGTGTCTGGGAGTTATTATGGTGAGTGATTAATAGAGTGATTCATCTCCTGGGTGGCACAGTGGTCTAAGAGATTCTGGGTTCGAGCCCAGGCTCTGTCGCAGCCGGCCGTGCATGGGGCGACGCATCCCTGGCCGGCAGGGATATCCTTGTCTCATCGCGCACTAGCGACTCCTGTGGTGGGCCGGGCGCAGTGTAAACTGACCAGGTCGCCAGGTGTACGGTGTTTCCTCCGACACATTGGTGCAGCTGGCTTCCGGGTTGGATGTGCATTGTGTCAAGAAGCAGTGCTCTTGACCTTCGCCTCTCCCGAGTCAGTACGGGAGTTACAGCGATGAGACTAGACTAACTACTACCAATTGGGGGGAAATTCTTCAACTTTTTTTTAAATAGAGTGATTAACTTCTTTGGGACTAGTATTAGCTTGGATAAAAAGGTGCCCAGAGTAAACTGCCTGCTCAGTCCTAAAAGCTAGAATATGCATATAATTAATAGATTTGGATAGAAAACACTAAGATGTTTCTAAAACTGTTTGAATGATGTCTGTGAGTATAACAGAACTCATATGGCAGGCAAAAACCTGAGAAAAAATCCAACCAGAAAGTGGGAAATCTGAGGTTTGTATTTTTTCAACTCTTTGCCTATCCAAGATACAGTGGAAATGGGGTCATATTGCACTTCCTAAGGCTTCCACTAGATGCCAACAGACTTTAGAACCTTGTTTGATGCTTCTACTGTGGAGGAAGGGGGAATGGGAGCTGAATGAGTCAGAGGTCTGCCAGAGTGGCATGAGCTGGTCACCCACGCTCACGTGAGAGTTAGTTGTATTCCATCGCATTTCTACAGACAAAGGTGTAGTATGATCTAACATAAGGACGCACAACAACGAGGTTCTAGCTCCAGCCTGTTTATTAACCTAACCCTCGCATGTCCTACATAGGTACGGATACCCCCTAGGGACATCCTACTACATCTTCCCCTCTCCCATGAACAAGAACTCAACATGCATAATCACTGAAGCATAACTGAAATGCAATTTGGAAACCAGTGTTATTCTCTAACATGCTACTTCCCATCCTGAAACAGTATGAGAGTATTAAATCACACAGTATGAACATTAACTTAGGTACAGTCTTTTTTTGCTGGGTATGGTCCCCAACAGTATGTTTTCTCTTCACGTAACATAGTCTTTCAGCCACTCTGGTGGCTTCACATCCCTTTTTGGGCGTGCTTGTGGCTGTGAGCATTCTCTCTCCTTCACCCTCCTTTTGTGCATTTTCTGTGGCCTCAGTCTGTGTGGCTGGTAGATCTGGAAGAGCTCTGAGGTGTGTTTTGTTCCTTCGTACCTCTTCTGAGCCTGTGTCCACCACATAAGAGCATGGGTATCCGATTTCCTCAGCACTATTGCTGGTGTCTTTGAGTTTGTAGTTTCCACACACGTTGACCTTCGGTCAGCTCTGGCCTCTCCTTGGTGTCTCCGATTAAAGTCTCCAGTTTGCATTTGTTTCAGACGTTTTTCCCTCTCATCGAAGGCCTTCCTGTTAGGCCATCGGGGTTTAAGCTGAGCCAGCGAGACAGGCAATGGGGAACGCAGCCTCCTGCCCATCCGGAGCTCAGCAGGCGACGGCCCATGATGCAGTGGTGTAACTCTGTAAGCTAACAGAGCCCTGTATGGATCCTTGTTCTTTTTCAGCAGTCCCTTGACTGTTTTCACAGCTCTCTCTGCCTCACCATTACTCTGGGCATGGTAGGGGCTACTGGTAACATGTATGATGTCATATTCTGCGGCAAAAGCAGAAAAGGAGCTCGCAGAGAACTGGGGAGCGTTATCTGTAACCAGGACCTCATCACCCATAGAGTAGATCAGTGTATTAACTTGAAATGCCTAATTTTTCACGTTTAAGCCTGATGCTACCCTGTACCTTTCAAAGCGCCTGATCCATTTCGGCCAGTTTTGAATGTCCATACAAACAAAATTCTCCGGGGGACTAATGCGAAATCCGTCAGCACTAGCCACTTGCCTGTCCGTGTTTGCGCCAGAGCCCATTGAACATGGAGTCGCAAACCCTGAAATCCCGCCAGCTTCTTCCTCTTGCAACATGTTGCTTAGCAGTAACTTAGTCCTTGCTAGTTAGCTAGCACAATAATGATATGCGCTGTTTTATCTACAACACTGTGCCCTCTCTGCTTTGAAACAGCCTGAATGTATTATTTACTTGGTACATCCTTCACGTTTATATGAATTTTAAAACCACTTCTGACACCATGTAGTATGATCTAAAATAAGGACAGGTGACAATGAGGTTCTAGCTCCAGCCTGTTTATTAACCTAACCCTAGCATGTCCTACATAGGTATGGATACCCCCAAGGGACATCCTACTACAAAAGGAATTCTCCGGTTGAAACATTATTGAAGATTTATGTTGAAAACATCCTAAAGATTGATTCTATACTTCGTTTGACATGTTTCTACGAAATGTAATCTTTTTTTTCGTCTGAATTTTCACCTGGACTTGCCCGCGCGTCGTGAGTTTGGATTGTGTACTAAACGCGTGAACAAAAAGGAGGTATTTGGACATAAATGATGGACTTTATCGAACAAATCAAACATTTATTGTGGAACTGGGATTCCTGGGAGTGCATTCTGATGAAGATCATCAAAGGTAAGTGAATATTTATAATGTTATTTCTGATTTCTGTTGACTCCAATATGGCGGATATCTTTGTTTTCTGAGCGCCGTTCTCAGATTATTGCATGGTTTGTTCTTTCCGTAAAGCTTTTTTGAAATCTGACATTAACTTCTTGGATATAGGCGGCGCTATTTTAATTTTTGGATGAAAAACGTTCCCGTTTTAAACAAGATATTTTGTCACGAAAAGATGCTCGACTATGCATATAATTGACAGCTTTGGAAAGAAAACACTCTGACGTTTCCAAAACTGCAAAGATATTGTCTGTGCCGCAGATAAAAATCCAATCAGGAAGTGCCGCATTTTTTGAAACCGCCTCATGCCAATGACTCCTTATATGGCTGTGAAGGAGCTAGGAGTCAGCTTACGTTTTCCACGTTTTTCCCCAAGGTGTCTGCAGCATTGTGACGTCTTTTTAGGCATTTCCATTGGAGAATGGCTGTAAGAGACCATATAGGGCGAGTGGACGCATGGTGTCTCCCGGAGAAAACCTTAGCCATTTTTCCAATCGTTTCTTATGAGAAACCAACTGCCTCCACGGATATATTATCGAATACATATGTTAAAAACACCTTGAGGATGGATCCTAAACAACGTTTGCCGTGTTTCTGTCGATATTATGGAGCAAATATTGAAAAAAGTTCGGCGTTATAGTTTAAGTATTTTCGGTCGATTTCTCAGCCAAGCAGGATGTGACGAACAAACGTGACGTTTTTCGCCTACAAAAATATTATTTTTGGGAAAAAAGGAACATTTGCTATCTAACTGGGAGTCTCCTGAGTGAAAGCATCTGAAGTTCGTCAAAGGTAAATGATTTCATTTGGTTGCTTTTCTTATTTTTGTGAAAATGTTGCCTGCTGCCAGCACAGCCTAGCATAGCATTATGCCATGCTAAACTTACCCAAATGCTTGTCTAGCGTTGGCTGTAAACGCATATTTTGAAAATCTGAGATGACAGTGTTGTTAACAAAAGGCTAAGCTTGTGTTTGAATATATTTATTTCATTTCATTTGTGATTTTCATGAATAGGAAACGTTGCGTTATGGTAATGCGCTTGAGGCTATGTTTACGCTCCCGGATACGGGATTGCTCGTCGCTGGAGGTTGGAATGAGCATTTGTCCTACCACTTTTAAAAGGGAGAGATCCAACGGTTTTAAATAATTATAGGCCAATCTCAAAGCTGTCACCCTGGTGAAAATATTTGAAACCCTTAAGAGTTTTTATATGCTAACACTATTTTATCAATGTACCAATCTGGCTTCAGGAAGAAGCATAGCAGAATTACAGCAGCCATGAAGGTTTTAAATTATATTACTGAAGCCCTTGACAAAAACAGCACTGTGTCTCACTTTTTATTGATCTCTCTATGGCTTTTGATACAGTTGATCATGCTATACTGAGGCAGAGATTGTCGAGTGTAGGTCTTTCAGAGCATGCAGTTGCATGGTTTGCTAACTATCTGTCTGATAGAACTCAGTGCACTCAATTTGATGGGCTTATATCTGTTAAATTGTCCGTCTAATGGTGTGCCCCAGGGCTCTGTACTTGGTCCCTTCTTATTCACTATTTATATACATAATTTTGACAAAAATGTGCAAAATGAGCAACTTCACTTCTATGCTGATAATACTGTTATTTATTGTGGTGCCTCGTCTCTCACAAAAGCTTTACAGAACTTGCAAACTGCTTTTTATACTGTTGTGTCATTTGAAGCCTATCCTCAATACTGACAACTAAACTAATAGTGTTTTCTAAAGCAAGACATAGATCTCTGAACCTTTCACCTATTACTACCTGTCAGGGTAATGAGATTGAGACTGTAACCTCATGAAAGTCTCTTGGAATTTTAATTGATGACTGCCTCTGTTTTAAATTGCATATTCAACAATTTACAAAAAAATTAAGCTGAAGTTGGGATTTTATTTGAGGAATAAGGCCTGTTTTTCTTTTGAAGCCAAAAGGAGGCTAGTATCAGCTACATTTATGCCTTTACTAGACTATGGGGATATTTATATATGAATGCTTCAGCTCAGTGTTTGAGATCAATTGACACCCTTTACCATGACGCATTGAGATTTATTTTAAATTGCAAAACCCTTACGCACCACAGCCCTTTGTATACCAGGATTGGCTGGCCTTCTCTAGTCACTCGTAGGCTGTCACTGGTATAGTTTTATTTACAAAGCCATTTTGGGTTTACTAACATTTTATATGGGCATGTTTATTGTTCTGGTGTGGTGGGTACTCTCTTTGTTCACAGGGCCTTATCCTGCTAACTGTTCCAAATGTCAGAACTGAATTTGGTAAAAGGGCTTTAAACTGGAATAACTTGTCCCGATTGGTATTTCTAAATCACTGATGAAGGATTTTGAAGCTGATTCCCTGACCTGTCAATATTTTTAATTAGCCGTTTGATGATTTTGTAATACTCTTGTGAATTCTATGGTTTTTACTAGATTACTTGTAGTTTTTCATGTCTGTCTGTAATTGTGTAATGACTTGGTGCTGCCTATCTTGGCCAGGACGCTCTTGAAAAAGAGCTTTCAAATCTCAATGAGCCCTTCCTGGTTAAATAAAAATTAAATTAAGTTTTCTGCTGGACCAACTCTTTGGAGTGCTTGTCGTTGGATCATGCTGAGGTCTTCCCCCATGGAAACTTTGATGGAGGACGGGTTCTGCTGTTCCCGGGACCACGTTGCACACAGCGCCTCTCGTGCTTGCCATCTCTTTAGAAGGTTCATATGGTAAAGCTGGAGGTGTTTTCTCCGCTCTGGTTGGCTGACCTTATAATTTTTTATTTAACCTTTATTTAACCAGGTAGGCAAGTTGAGAACAAGTTCTCATTTACAATTGCGACCTGGCCAAGATAAAGCAAAGCAGTTCGACAGATACAACGACACAGAGTTACACATGGAGTAAAACAAACATACAGTCAATAATACAGTATAAACAAGTCTATATACAAATGTGAGCAAATGAGGTGAGAAGGGAGGTAAAGGCAAAAAAGGCCATGGTGGCAAAGTAAATACAATTTAGCAAGTAAAACACTGGAATGGTAGTTTTGCAATGGAAGAATGTGCAAAGTAGAAATAAAAATAATGGGGTGCAAAGGAGCAAAATATATAAATAAATTAAATACAGTTGGGAAAGAGGTAGTTGTTTGGGCTAAATTATAGGTGGGCTATGTACAGGTGCAGTAATCTGTGAGCTGCTCTGACAGCTGGTGCTTAAAGCTAGTGAGGGAGATAAGTGTTTCCAGTTTCAGAGATTTTTGTAGTTCGTTCCAGTCATTGGCAACAGAGAACTGGAAGGAGAGGCGGCCAAAGAAAGAATTGGTTTTGGGGGTGACTAGAGAGATATACCTGCTGGAGCGTGTGCTACAGGTGGGAGATGCTATGGTGACCAGCGAGCTGAGATAAGGGGGACTTTACCTAGCAGGGTCTTGTAGATGACATGGAGCCAGTGGGTTTGGCGATGAGTATGAAGCGAGGGCCAGCCAACGAGAGCGTACAGGTCGCAATGGTGGGTAGTATATGGGGCTTTGGTGACAAAACGGATTGCACTGTGATAGACTGCATCTAATTTGTTGAGTAGGGTATTGGAGGCTATTTTGTAAATGACATCGCCAAAGTCGAGGATTGGTAGGATGGTCAGTTTTACAAGGGTATGTTTGGCAGCATGAGTGAAGGATGCTTTGTTGCGAAATAGGAAGCCAATTCTAGATTTAACTTTGGATTGGAGATGTTTGATATGGGTCTGGAAGGAGAGTTTACAGTCTAACCAGAAACCTAGGTATTTGTAGTTGTCCACGTATTCTAAGTCAGAGCCGTCCAGAGTAGTGATGTTGGACAGGCGGGTAAGTGCAGGTAGCGATCGGTTGAAGAGCATGCATTTCGTTTTACTTGTATTTAAGAGCAATTGGAGGCCACGGAAGGAGAGTTGTATGGCATTGAAGCTTGCCTGGAGGGTTGTTAACACAGTGTCCAAAGAAGGGCCGGAAGTATACAGAATGGTGTCGTCTGCGTAGAGGTGGATCAGAGACTCACCAGCAGCAAGAGCGACCTCATTGATGTATACAGAGAAGAGAGTCGGTCCAAGAATTGAACCCTGTGGCACCCCCATAGAGACTGCCAGAGGTCCGGACAGCAGACCCTCCGATTTGACACACTGAACTCTATCAGAGAAGTAGTTGGTGAACCAGGCGAGGCAATCATTTGAGAAACCAAGGCTGTCGAGTCTGCCGATGAGGATGTGGTGATTGACAGAGTCGAAAGCCTTGGCCAGATCAATGAATACGGCTGCACAGTAATGTTTCTTATCGATGGCGGTTAAGATATCGTTTAGGACCTTGAGCGTGGCTGAGGTGCACCCATGACCAGCTCTGAAACCAGATTGCATAGCAGAGAAGGTATGGTGAGATTCGAAATGGTCGGTAATCTGTTTGACTTGGCTTTCGAAGACCTTAGTTTGGGTCAAGAGTGTCCCCCCCTTTGAAGAGGGGGATGACCGCAGCTGCTTTCCAATCTTTGGCAATCTCAGACGACACGAAAGAGAGGTTGAAAAGGCTAGTAACAGGGGTGGCAACAATTTCGGCAGATAATTTTAGAAAGAAAGGGTCCAGATTGTCTAGCCCGGCTGATTTGTAGGGGTCCAGATTTTGCAGCTCTTTCAAAACATCAGCTGAATGGATTTGGGAGAAGGAGAAATGGGGAAGGCTTGGGCGAGTTGCTGTTGGGGGTGCAGTGCTGTTGACCGGGGTAGGAGTAGCCAGGTGGAAAGCATGGCCAGCCGTAGAAAAATGCTTATTGAAATTCTCAATTATGGTGGATTTATCAGTGGTGACAGTGTTTCCTATCTTCAGTGCAGTGGGCAGCTGGGAGGAGGTGTTCTTATTCTCCATGGACTTTAGTGTCCCAGAACTTTTTTGAGTTAGTGTTGCAGGAAGCAAATTTCTGCTTGAAAAAGCTAGCCTTGGCTTTTCTAACTGCCTGTGTATAATGGTTTCTAGCTTCCCTGAACAGCTGCATATCACGGGGGCTGTTCGATGCTAATGCAGAACGCCATAGGATGTTTTTGTGTTGGTTAAGGGCAGTCAGGTCTGGGGAGAACTATAGGGCTATATCTGTTCCTGGTTCTAAATTTCTTGAATGGGGCATGTTTATTTAAGATGGTTAGGAAGGCATTTAAAAAATATCCAGGCATCCTCTACTGACGGGATGAGATTAATATCCTTCCAGGATACCCCGGCCAGGTCGATTAGAAAGGCCTGCTCGCTGAAGTGTTTCAGGGAGCGTTTTACAGTGATGAGTGGAGGTCGTTTGACCGCTGACCCATTACGGATGCAGGCAATGAGGCAGTGATCGCTGAGATCTTGGTTGAAGACAGCAGAGGTGTATTTAGAGGGGAAGTTGGTTAGGATGATATCTATGAGGGTGCCCGTGTTTAAGGCTTTGGGGAGGTACCTGGTAGGTTCATTGATAATTTGTGTGAGATTGAGGGCATCAAGTTTAGATTGTAGGATGGCTGGGGTGTTAAGCATGTTCCAGTTTAGGTCGCCTAGCAGCACGAGCTCTGAAGATAGATGGGGGGCAATCAGTTCACATATGGTGTCCAGGGCACAGCTGGGGGCAGAGGGTGGTCTATAGCAGGCGGCAACGGTGAGAGACTTGTTTTTAAGAGAGGTGGATTTTTAAAAGTAGAAGTTCAAATTGTTTGGGTACAGACCTGGATAGTAGAACAGAACTCTGCAGGCTATCTTTGCAGTAGATTGCAACACCGCCCCCTTTGGCAGTTGTATCTGGTCTGAAAATGTTGTAGTTTGGAATTAAAATGTCTGAATTTTTGGTGGTCTTCCTAAGCCAGGATTCAGACACAGCTAGAACATCCGGGTTGGCAGAGTGTGCTACTAAAGCAGTGAATAGAACAAACTTAGGGAGGAGGCTTCTAATGTTAACATGCATGAAACCAAGGCTATTACGGTTACAGAAGTCATCAAAAGAGAGCGCCTGTGGAATAGGAGTGGATGAGAATTGGTCGTCTAGAACGTCTGGAACAGAGAGTAAAAGGAGGTTTCTGGGGGCGATAAAATAGCATCAAGGTATAATGTACAGACAAGGGTATGGTAGGATGTGAATACAGTGGAGGTAAACCTAGGTATTGAGTGATGAAGAGAGAGATATTGTCTCTAGAAACATAATTGAAACCAGAAGATGTCATTGCATGTGTGGGTGGTGGAACTAATAGGTTGGATAAGGTATAGTGAGCAGGACTAGAGCCTCTACAGTGAAATAAGCCAATAAACACTAACCAGAACAGCAATGGACAAGGCATATTGACATTAAGGAGAGGCATGCTTAGTCGAGTGATCAAAAGGGTCCAGTGAGTGGAGAGGTTGGTTGGGGGTCACGGCGATTTAGACAGCTAGCCAGGCCATCGGTAGCAAGCTAGCATAGGATGGAGGTCTGTTGTTAGCCACCTCTTGCGTTCCGTCAGTAGATTAGTGGGGTTCCATGTGGTAGAGGGGATTAATCCAAATCACACAACAACAACAAAAATAAAAAAAACAATAGATATAGAGGCCCAAGAAGAAAACATAATAATAATAAAAATAAATAAATTGTCCGATTGTCTATTCAGATAGCAGCCGGTAAGACAGCTAACTGTTAGCAGGCCGCAGATGGGCGTTCAGATAACGTCGCGACGGAGGAGCCAGCTGGATCTCCTTCGGGTAGATAACGTCGGCAGTCCAGTTGTGAAGGCCCGGTGGGGCTCTGCGTAGGCAGTAAAACGGGTCCGGATAGGTGACTGCAGCCCAGGAGTGATTGATGGAACTCAGGAGTGATTGACGGAGCTGGCTAGCTCCGGAATAATTTGATGTTTGCTCCGGAATCGACGAAAGCCGATAGTCAAACGGATAGCAGCTAGCTAGCTGTGAGATCCGGGTATGAATGTCCAGAGACCAGTTGAAATCCAGGGACATGGAGAGAAAAATTGGTCCGGTATGTTCCGTTCCGAGCCGCGCTGCGCCGTACAAAACTGGCGATAGATTTTCGAGCTAAAGGATAGCTGATGACCACAAACCGTGGTTAGCTGAATAATAACGATTTGCCAGTAAAGAAGCTAACTAGCTTCTGAACTAGCTTCTGATTAGCTTCTGGATTAGCTTCTGGGCTAGCTTCTGGCTAGCTCCTGGCTAGCTTCTGGCTAGTTTCAGGCTAGTTTCAGGCTAGCTTCTTGGAGTTTCTGGCTAGCTTCTTGGAGGATTACAGATTTGAGGTAAATAATACTTTTTTATAAATATAAATTGGTGAGGCGGGTTTCAGGAGAGTGTTTTGAAGATGAGTTGATGGAAAATAAAAATAAAATGTATGTGAAAAAAGTTGTAAATATATATATATACAGGACACGACAAGACGAGGACAAAAGACGTCTGAACTGCTATGCCATCTTGGTTTAAACCCACCCGCTCGACGATGTCATTTTTTGCTCTCTGTTATGGGGATCAGCACCAAGACCTTCTCACCCGGGTGGAACTCTCGTGGTTGGGCCCCATGGTTGTACGCATGCTCCTAGGTGCGTTCGCCATCATCCTCTCTACACCACCCGATGTCACAGGAAGGCCAAAAAGATCTTCAAGGACAACAACCACCCGAGCCACTGCCTGTTCACCCCGCTATCCTCCAGAAGGCGAAGTAAGTACAGGTACATCAAAGCGGGGACCGAGCTTCTATCTCAAGGCCATCAGACTGTTAAACAGCCACCACTAACATTGAGTGGCTGCTGCCAACATACTGACTCATCTCTAGCCACTTTAATAATGAAAAATTGATGTAATAAATGTATCACTAGCCACTTTAAATGATGCCACATTACTTTATATAATGTTTACATACTCTACATTACTCATCTCATATGTATACACTGTACTCTATACCATCTACTGCACCTTGCCTATGCCGTTCGGCCATCGCTCATTCATATCTTTATGTACATATTCTTATTAATTCCTTTACACTTGTGTGTATAAGGTAGTTGTTGTGAAATTGTTAGGTTAGATTACTTGTTAGATATTACTGCATGGTCAGAACTAGAAGCACAAGCATTTCGCTACACTCGCATTAACATCTTGCTAACCATGTGCATGTGACAAATAATTTGATTTGATTTATGAAAAAGTGCCAATAGCCATCTGAAAAAGCACCTAGATACTCGATCTACATATTTGTCTAACCTTATATTACTTTGGCCTCTCCAGCAAAACACAAACAGTTAATGTTGGAACTGTATTTCAACTAAGCTCTGCCCTCCCTCAGTATTTTAGTTCTGTGCTTGTTTGTTGCTGTGTTTTTGTTCTGTGTGTCGGCAGAATCAGCTATTCTGGAAAGTGTTTTTGTTTTTATCAACATGTGCAATTGAAACATTGCTAGAAACCCACATGAAAAGAGGCCTCAATCTGCCTCCTGGGATATGTTTGTGTGGATGGTTGTTTTAAGCGAACATCATTAAATATTACATCAGTTTGCGTGTGGGTATGTATGTGAGTGGATTTGTATTCTTCTTACAATTATTATTTTCCTTTGTATCTGAACATGTCTTACAAAAGGGTAGTCACAAAAAAAATCCTCCAAACAAAGTTGTGCTCCTGTCAGTGTAAACTGATCATGGCAGTCACCGAGAGACACCTTGTTACATCAGAACCACGGTTCAAAGAGGCTCCCTCTCAATCTGAGAGATCTGCTGAAGACCCACTGATGTTGTTATAGAAAGAAGCATAGGTGTGTCTGTGTTCAGTGCGGTGGAAGGATACGTGAGAAGGCGCAGCCGTGTAGCTACAGTAATGTTAGACAGAAAGGAAGAGGACGGTGTGCTCAGCCTAAATAGTAACTAAGTGGAAGTGCTGTTCTGTCGACGGACAGGAACAGAACAGCTTCTGTATGAAAGGTAAAGGAGAGAAAAAGACTGATAAAATAAGAAAAGAGGAGGGGAAGAGTGTGTGTTCTGTAGGAGCCAGGGTGCTTAATGTAGGGTCACTTTCTTTAAGTATCAGAAGGCAACCTTTTCTCCCATATCACAGGCACCCACTGGGTTTCCATCACATATATTTAAATGTTTTTGGATGTCTGTATATGCTTGTTCTCTAAGAAAATCACAAATAAAATGTTAAAGAAAAATTCAAGTCCATAGTGATTCAGTACAGATGTATTCTGTATAACGTACAGTAAATCAATACAACAGTGAACATTACTATAAAGCATAGGCCTTGGGTCTGGATTTGTCTACAGGTATACTGAATGGCAATACCATGGCATCTACAGTAATCTTATTTTATCTATTGATTTTCCTTTACTTTACCAGGTAAGTCATGTAGAACACATCTCTTTAACAATAACGACCTGACCAATATGGAGCAATGAGTCATGCAGCAAAGCAGACAAGTGACAACATTACATAAGCAGCCAATTCTTAAAAGCTCTCTACATCATCTCGCCTTTCGGTTCTTCATGACCCTCAGCATTTCAAGCTGACGTCCAGCTGATGTTGTACATTAGGCCTTTGGCCATGGCTCGACAGTGTGGCTGACCCATGCAAGAGCTCTGCTTCCTTGGACAGCCCGCTTATGCCTCGGTGGGTGACTCATCATCGTCAGGGATGACTCCTTTCAGGTAGACCCTCTTGAACTCCTCAAACACCATGTCATCAGACTCACTGCCAGCACAGCCATAGTGTTGAGTTAACAACGATTTGAAGAGGTGGAGAAGGACAGGCACAGAGAGAGAGGGGAGAGAGAGATGGGCAGAAAGAAAGGAGAGAGAGGAGAGAGAGAAAGAGGGGCACAAGGAGACATCAGTATCAGTCCAAAGAGAAAGCCAAGTCAGGTCTCTCACCAGTCAGTTCTTCCTGACACACACACACACACACACACACACACATACGCCCATAAACAGCGATGAGGACACAGTTTAGGAAAATTACAAATGGGACAAAGGAGGTTATAAAACTGTCTGTCACTATACCATTTCAATTTAGCCAAGTCCTATTGGACTATTGGAACAGGAGGACGCACAGTGACACAAAATAGAATGCAAACAAAAGGATCTAACACTGAATAATAGGAGCAACAGGCAAGCAGGAGGAATCACACCACAGAAATATAATCTATAGAACGGACATCTACAGTCAAGTCAAAAATCCGTGATCGGCGGACTGGTGGCAATATTGAGTGTACCCATGCCAGGAAGTTAAATCTTGACGCTCAGCATTACATTTAATGTCTTTCTATTTCTATGGATCACACACACAACAAAACAGGGAGTGGCATGAAATGACATCACAACAAAACAGGAGCGGCTTACCCCTCCTTAGCTGTATAATGCAAACAGATCCAGGTATGGAAAAGGAATGGAAAGAACGTGGTCATCATAAAAGGATAACATAAAAGAATGTCATCAGAAGAGATTGTGTCCTCTCTATATAGGCCTAAATGTAATCTGGATGGAGGCGTATTAGGTATGTGTGGACATTACAAAGCTACTTGTAAGCTTGTCTACACAGCAGTGGGGTCACTGAGGTGGATTTAGTAATAAGAGGAATCAGCAATAAGACAAGCTGATTAAATACATTGGCCTCTGAACACTGCTTGAAACGGACTGCAAAATGTTCTAATAGAAGCTTGACAGTGATTGTAAGGTGTGCAGTAGACAGTTATTTAAAAGGCCAGAAGATTTTCCAGACTATGTGACCTGTCCAGGGAAAAACTCCCAGCCCTAGTCAGTCATCAAGGGCTCTGAGAGGGAATGCATGGAGGGTGATGAAGGGAGAGTGAAGGGTGGTGTAGGTGGAGAGCTTTGTGAAAGACATAGTGGACATTGTGGACATAAAGAGAGAGGCTGGGGATTAAGAGGCCCTGAACTAACCTGGCTCAGGTTTAGGATGCATGAGTCGGAATGGGACCTCCACTGCAACCTCACTGGAACAAAAAATACATTCACAAAAATGAGAATAGGTATGACAGAAACTTTATTTTTTATTTATTACTGACTGACTGCAATGTAAAAAAAAAAATGAATACTTCGTAATACTTTCACCGAAAAGATGAGTAAAAAAAAAGCCTGTGGAACCAGTTACTTAATCATATTTAGTTGAAATCAGACATACCTAGATCCCACCATCCTTTTGAGAATAGATCAGGAAAGAAGGTGATTAAATGAAGATTAAATGAAGTGGTATTA